>NC_090934.1:441433955-441745047 GCF_040938575.1 Ambystoma mexicanum
TTCTTTTTTGGTAGGACAGGTAATAAGGCCATTTGTGAAGAGAAATGAGGAAAGACGCATCAAACCTTGATATGAGGGAGTGGGTGGCCAGTGCAAAAATATTGTGCGTTTGTTATTTGTAAGCTTGGGGCAGTGTTTGTCATACTCCTCCTTTACAGTAGTGCTGCTGTTTCTTGGGAAGGAGGGATGGCCTTAGCTGATGTCATTTTCAGATAACTAAAACTTTTGCTAAAAGTATGTAATGTGTACTGCATTGTTGATGGCTGACTACCAATACGTGTTGGCGCTGTGCAAGGCAAATGTTGCAGGGGGATGTTCCTCCATCAATATAAAATCTGTTTCCACATTGTCCACGAGGCAAACATCTCACTGTTAAGTGTTTACAAGTATTCAGGGACACGTTACTGTGCTGTACACCAGCATAATGTCAAGTGGTATTCTACGCAAGTTGTTTAAATAAGTCAGAAGTTGCTTTACATTATGGTTACGTGGCACTACTATAAACCGATCATCTTTAGCAAAAAAACTTTGCAAAAGGGACAGTATGGTTAAGTTACTCTACTGAAAACCTGTAAAATTGAGTAAAAAAATGTGTGTTGAAGGGACGTTATGGTTAAGTTGGCCTACTAAAAACCAATGAAATTCACTAAAAAAAAAAATTGTTAGAGGGACGTTATGGTTAAGTTGCACTACTAAAAACCTGTGAAATTCGCTAAAACAACTTCATAAACGGGACATTATGGTTCACAGTAAAATCGGAAAAACCCCTGAAATTCGCCAGTTATGGTAGGCTAAACAACCATAACTTCCCGCACCACTGTACACTGCTAACACTAACACCCAGGACATCAAAGATGACATCACAAATGTCATTGCCTATGCCTTCCTTACCATTGTTGAGCATGACTTGAACATATGCATGACCACATTTAGTATGTACTTTGTGTTATTTACATATTACTACATATGTTACATATTATTTCTAATTTCTGATTTTCTGTATGTTGTCTATACATGAAAACGTATTGATTTTTGTTGAATAATGTATACCATGGCAATACTGAAGCCCTGAAGATGGAGAATCTCTCCGAAATGCACAGTCATCACAGCTAGGCCATGATGGTTCTTGGGAATTGCTTCCTATAAATATTATTTTGCATTGAAGAACTATACATGTAAATCTGGTCTACCCAGATGAATAAAAAGTTAACATTACTTTCAGTGAACATATGCAGTTACAAGTCAGTAATTTGTATATAACTAGGTGAAAGGACTTCTTTATGTTTATTAAAAGAATTGAGCTTGCGTTGAGCCATTGTGTGAGCACCAACATAGCTGAGTGAGACCATCCAGCTTTTTTGTGGATTTCTGGATTAAAGATGCTCTGCAGTTTGGTAAAGAAAGCGATGACTGTGAGATAGAGTTCATAGAAAAATATTTTACTTGTTCCATATTGCTCTGCATGTGAATGCTGATCTACGGAACAAGGTGGAAATATTTCAAAGGCACTCATGTGGTAAGTACTGTCAGAGAAAATACAAATGTAAATACAAGTACTACACTTTCCAAGGCATGTGACACCAGTTGGTCGGGTGAATAGTAAGATGTAATCTATTAGACACCATGTTACTGGTAAGTCACCAAGAAATACCTATCATTTAAAAAGAGATAAGGAATGACAATTCATTAATGATTAAAATCTTGTCAGTGCTGAGATTTGGAATGCAAATACTGATGTACAGTTTATAGTTGATGATATAGCAGCTGTTGCTTGTTATGTTACAGCATACATGATACAATTTGAAATGAGCAATGCATCTGAGGTATGGCCAGACTTATCATCAGATACATGGCTTAGTCAAAAACCTCTAAGCTTTGGTCTAAATATGCTCTCACATAGAGAGTGTGGTAGCTATGAAGCTGCAGATCGGCTAACTACTTTGCCTCTGTATGGACGTAGCATTAATGTACTTTGGCTAAGTGTTGGCCAAGCTAGTACTAGAAATCAGGTACTGAAGTCTTTGAGTGAAACTTAGCAGTTATCTGAAACAGTACATGACAGTACAGAGATTCTGAAAACCAACGTGATGGTATGCATTAGAGTTGGATAAGATAACAAAAGCTTGATTAGTTCAACTAGAGAATAACAATTTTAAAACAGCAGGTCTAGAAGCAGTTTTAAAACTGTGCATCAATGCACAAGCAATGTTAAAGAGGAACTGGAATGTAAGAATTGGTCTAGTCAATGGAGCAATGGGAAGAGTAATTGCATTTCACACTTTTCCTCATGGTACACATATCGAACATGTTGAAGTAAAGTTGAATTTTGTAGAAGAAACTAATTTGATTTCTAGGACCGTTGAACGTTTCATGCTTTTTAAGGATACCTTTGTGAAAAGAGCATTGTTTCCATTGTGCTCTGCATACTATTCATAAATCAAAAGGGTATACTTTAGAAGCAGCTCTCATTGACATTGGTCATACAGTGTTCAAAGAAGGAATGTCACATGTAGCTATGTCACTTGTGAAAACTATTAAAGGTTTATTTTTAAGAACATTTGATGAAAGAAAAGAGACAGCTGACATTTCTTGCATTGAATCATGTAATAGGATATGCCTACTTTATTCTCCTCACCTGAACCTTATACCATTACCTACAAAGCATTTAGTCAGGAAACATAAGGAGTCAGAGGCGGTCATTATGACCCTGGAGGTAGCCATGGCGCTATAAGTGCCATGGCTACCCCCATACCGCATACCGGATCCGGGTTCCCTGAATGGGAAAATACCAGGCCATTCCAACCTTGGAGGACCTGGTATTTCCCCATTCAGGGAACCCATACCCATTCCCATGCGAGCCCCCCTAGGGCTCAATGGAAATGGGGACCATGCTAACAAGGGGCCCGTTACAATACACATTCGGCAATATCAATCCAAAATGTAGTAGCTGTTGCAAGTGCAAATCAACAATTTTCTCAAAATACACAGGAAGATAGTCAAGCATGTTTAATGACTGTCTTCGATTTATTACTGCAGCAAACAGTTAGTGTAGATAGATATCTAGGAATTAGTTATGAGTGGAATCATAATTGTCCACAATGTATGAAAGATTACACTACTCTGGATATTTCTGAAAGATATTTATATGTTCCTATCCCTGATCACAAAAATTGAAATGTTTTTGATATTCTTAACCATTCCAGACATGCAATGCAGTTACTGTGGTTGTAATTTACAAACCACATTGCAAAATCTAGTTTTTAATACGTATGTATTGATTGTGTTTCAAAGATACAGTGTAGATGGTAGGAAAATTAACATGTCAGTAATGCATTTTGTAAATGGTCATGTTTCTATTAGTAAGAAAACTTAAGGCATGTGCAATTACTTTTCATGAGGGGGCATCCATTCACGGTGGACATTTCACAACATCAGTGCATACATAAGTACATTGGGCTGTAGTTACACACCAAGATAGATTGCGAAAGGGATTCAAGAATGCTTAAAGAATGCTTGCTTAATGTTGTTACAACCAAAGTTTTAAAAAATATGTTTTATATGCTATGAGAATATAAACGTGCAAATGAAAAGTTTGAAACGGAAGTATAGGGTAATAATTGTTTCATTTAAAGTAGAAGATGTATTGTTACTAGGATGTATTTTGAAATCAGTATGAAATAAATGCAGAGATAATATTCTAAAGATTACATAAGTTAGAAGAGAAAACAGCATTCTGCAATCTTCTACTTCATTTTTATTGTGTAAAACAGTGTATATTTTAATATGTACAAGTGTTCCCTATAAGTGCTAGGTTATATAAAAGGTTCCATGTACAGTATTTTGATTCTTAAGAAGTGTAGAAGGTTATGACTGTTTGCTTACGAAACAAGTAAACAGTAGAGGTAGATAAAAAACAACAAAGTACAATGTTTGTAAAATATATAACATCTAACAACTAATAAGAGTTTTAGAGAATGATTTAGATATACTGGGTCTCACTTGTGATGTGTGGAGGTGGCCAAAATAAAGATGCATACAATGTTTTAAAAAGTATTCCAATTCAATTTAAACATGAAAACAGCTTACATTAAGTGTTAGTGTGTTCAATGTTTAAAGATCTTCTATTTGCAGTGTGGAGGTTTTCAGAAAGGTTGTACAATGTATTGTGTCATTACAACGTGGACATTTTTTGTTTTTTTTTACAGTAGTTTATACAAAATTATCATTAGCTTCTTAAGTCTGCAGGTGGCCAAAAAAAGGATGCACACTAAATTAAAAAAGAAGTATTCTAATGGCAATGTAGAGATATTTATTATATTTTAAAATGAAGTTTGATTTAATAAAAAAGTATTCCACACTACACACAAACATTTGTGCAAATAGAAGTTTAAATAACAATTCACAGGTTTTTTTTAAATTTCAAACATGATGTGTACATTTTGAAATGCCATTATTAACTTCTCATGTGTGCACATGGCCAAACAAAGAATGTACACAGATTTCACAAGAAGTATGGAAATTACATGTGTTAAGTTCTTAGTGCAGCTTTTGGTAAGTGTTAATACGTTTACACACACATATGTTTTTTATTGTCTTCCTATTATTTGAAATATTGGTATGACTAGACTTTAAAAGATTTATACTCAAAATAATGTTACAATGTTTGCATGGCTTCAAACATTTATTTGTAAAACTGCAGACATAGTTAGGTAATATGTCTGGGTTTCTTGGTTAAGGATGCATAAATTAATCTGCAAATTTGTCATCAGTTAATATTAAATAATGTTTGTACAGTATTGAAACTTATCTTCATTGTAGTGAAATGCATTTATAGGTTTGCAAACTATTGACATTGTGGAAATCTATTTAGAATTTTCTGATGCAAAACCAAGTTCGTAGTTACCAAAATGGTTAATGCAGTTGAGGTAATCGTGCAGCATATATTTTATCTATACTGATGGCATCAGTGATGAGATTTGTAATGTCATTAATGTTCTCATACAACATGTAATTAGTGATGTCCTCACTGATGTGATCTGTGATGTCATAATTGTGGTAATATAATGCACAACAGGGGGCACGAAGTTAAGGTGGCTTTAGCTGAATTTCAGGGGTTTTGTTGCAATATAATTGATATTCTGTAAATATGCCGCTGTGTTTATATGTAAAAATCATGTTATACTTTGAGTTCTGTATTTAACTGTTGAATATGTCCTTGTAACCTAAGATATGTGTCCAGATGCCTTTGGGCCAGGCGCACTATACAAATAAAATGAATCTAAATATAATGTCCATGAAATTAATGTTTTTTCCTTGAATTTCAAGGGTTTTGTTATAAGGTATTGCTCACATTGACTTCCTTGCAACTAAAGTTTTGTCCTTGAATTTCAAAGGTTTTGTTATTCTATACAAAAAGTTGCATATTTTTAAATATAATTTTTTTGTAGCCACAGCTACAGCATAAACCAATGAATTGCAGGATTTTACGTGTGAACCTAACATGAGCAATGACTTAAGTGCTTTTTTGCAGCTAAAATACTGCCCCTGTTAACAGACTAACCACAAAAATAAACAAACAATTAGGAGATTTGAATTACTGAAACTGCATAAAATAAATGAATAGATATTAAGATATATTTTTGCAGTCTGTGTTCAATGTTATCTATTTTTGTAACTTAAAAGGCAAACCTTAAAAGGACTATTTTGGGGGACGGAAAGAGGGTGATGGATAGGGGATGAAGCATCTAACAAAAGGAATTAAAATAAAAAGCAACAAAAATATATTAGTTTTTTATTTTATTTTTAGAAAAAAGGGGGGAAACTGCTACTTAAAATAAGAAATTAGAATGACATGTTATCAGATATTCAGCTATTAACTTATACCATTCCAAATATAGCACCTCTTGTGAGTACACATTCAAGACATCATCTACACATGACTTGCATCATCGAAAGATCAGGAGTTGGTAAAACAGGAGTCCGTGTATTGACACCATTGCTGACAGTGAAGCTTAATTTTCAGTTTGTGATATTGTTATACTGGTGAATGGACGTGCTGCAATTGGTGTTGATGTCTGTCTATGCAAAGAATGGAACCCATGCATTTTTTTTTGTATAATGTTTGTGTGCTTTCCGATAGTCATTATCAACGTTATCCCAGTGGACTCACACTACATGCCTCTTTTCTAAAACAGCGTTATTTAACTTTAGAGAAGCACCAACTGTCAGCAGTGATTTCCATCCAAGTTGCCTTCTTCCTCTGTGGCGATGGATTCGGAACCCAAATGATAACGTCATCACTGCTAGTACTCTCGTGGTTGGACATGTTGGAAATGTCTAACTAGGAAGGAATATGTAAAACAATAAAAATGACAACATGAAAAAGACAATGGGCCTCATTACAAGTATGCCGTTCCAGAAATATCATTGCCGGTATTACCGTAGCGGCATCCTTTACCGGACCAGAGTAGTCTGAGTCACAATGCTGGTGTCACCAGCATCAGCAGGGACCCACTGTAGCCGGCCACACCATTGCTGGTATCAGCGTTGACACATGGCAACTGTGCCAGGGACACCGGCATGCCGCAAGTAAGTCCACATTAAGAGGTGTACGAACATGCAACCACCGGCATAGACATGCCGGTAATAACGGATACAATGATGCCGGATACACCAGCATCGCAGACCAGGCATTAATAGGAATATGATGTGTAGAAACCTGCTTCAGGTACACTCAATCAGCACAGGTGGAGGCAATAGATTGTGGCACAGCAGAAAAGGACCACTCCCATGCACCACACCCCTTCCAAATCCACAATGCTACCATTTGCAGCAGCAGTACTGGAGCTGGAGGACATGCCTGCACAGCTACTCATTGAGGAGGCAGTGAGCCAGAGGATGCATCAGAGGTGCAGGAGGAGAAGGAGGGCTATTATGGTCCAAGAGATACCCTTGTGCAGGCGGTTGTCCCCCCCAGGCAGCCACCAATCCCTTGCTTAAGGGCCACCCCATTCGATCTCACCCTCGCTCAGATCCACACCCTGTATCGGATGGACAGGGTCACCATCACCACTATAGTGGACCTCATACATGAAGACCATGTGAGCCTAATCAATTTCTGGACAGCCATCCCCCCTTGCTGAAGGTAGTGTGTGTGCTACACTTCCTTGCCACAGGCACTTATTAGCACACAGCGGGTCAGCTGCATGGAATCTCCAAACCCTGTTTCTCCTGTGTGCTCACCCAGGTGCTAGATGCACTCCTGTCCCACGTACATGACCACATTAGCTTACCACGGACTGCGGAGGAGGTGAATGCAACCAAAATAGCATTCCAAGCACTTGCAGGCATGCCTAATCTACTATGTGCGCTCCACTGTACACATGTGGAGCTGGTTGTCCAGTATGCTGTGGAGGTAGTGTACTGCAACAGGAAGCTGTACCATTCCCTCAATGTACAGATGGTGTGCGATGCCCGCAAAATAATCACACATTGGTGTGCAAGATTCCCTGGCTCCACACATGACTCCATGGTGCTGTGCAATTCCATGCTGCCCCGCTGGATGGAACGACACGCTGGACATTGTACCTGGCTGTTGGGTGAGTCTAACTACAGGGCCATGAGGGGTGTGAGGGGTGTTGAATTGGGGGGCGGCAGTTAACAGCAGAGGCTACCTGTCTGCTGGGTGAGTCCAACCACAGGGCCTTGAGGGGTGTTGAATTGGCGTGGGGGGGCAGTTAACAGCATAGGCAACCTGTCTGCTGGGTGAGTCAAACCACAGGGCCATGAGGGGTGTTGAATTGGTAGGGGGCAGTTAAGAGCATAGACAACTGGTCTGCTGGGTAAGTCTAATCACATGGCCATGAGTGGTGTTGAATTGGGGGGGCATTTAACAGCATAGGCAACCTGTCTGCTGGGTGAGTCTAACCACAGGGCCATGAGGGGTGTTGAATTGGGGGGGCATTTAACAGCATAGGCAACCTGTCTGCTGGGTGAGTCTAACCACAGGGCCATGAGGGATGTTTGGGGGGCAGTTAACAATATAGGCAATCTGTCTGCTGGGTCAGTCTGACCACAGGTCCATGAGGGGTGTTGAATTGGGGGGGGGCAGTTAACAGCATAGGCAACCTGTCTGCTGGGTGAATCTAACCACAGGGCCATGAGTGGTGTGTAATTGGGGGTGGGGGGGAGTTAACATCATAGGCAACCTGTCTGCTGGGTGAGTCTAACCACAGGGCCTTGAGGAGTGTCCAAACATAGCATAGCATGGCATGCATGAAGAGCAGATGTGCACACTGCAGGCATGAATCCATCATCACTCTTGCAAATTCCCATAACCATTACCAAGTATCCATTGAAGTGCACAGAGACTGGATAGGGTAATAGAAGGCTATGGTAGCTGAGGAATAACACCAAGCAACGTCTTCATTCCCTACCTGCACAACATCAAACCTCACACATTGAATGGAACAAGACCAGACAAAGCGTACTGGATGCCTTGAACTTTGACTTTTGTTAAAACAGAATGTGCAACACGGAGAATGAATGCCGAAGTGCCAGGCCTTCACAGCCATGTCTCCATGCATCTAACAGACACAGTGCTCACATCAGCACATGTATTAGAATAATCACAAAACAAAAAACACATGTACCACAATGCACCACTCTATAGTGACAATGCATGGAGTACATGAACACAGTAACGCAATTCACAAGTCATGATGCTCAGCCACAGGGAAAACCATCAGCCACACTGAAAATAATAGTGACTGCACTTACAGTCCTCAGGTACACCACAGGTCAGTACGTCTGTCATGTCACTTTAAGGGACACCTTCAAGTTGAATGAGTCAAGTCTGAAATTCAAAAATGCCACAAATATTGACTACCACCAATACATGATTGAGAGGTGCCGGCCTCAAACAATGTAGCTTCATTCCACCATGCAAACACCCACCCAGCCGTATTCTTGTAACATAGCCCTTCACCAATGACACATAATACCAATATTTATCTGACCCAGTCATGTGGGTGAAGGTGTCGATGGATATGTACATGAAGACCTGTATATGTTGAATGCATACCGGTTGACCGCTGTATTACCAAAACAAATTAGGCACATGTCTATGCTGCCACTGTATAGGCATAGTCCATTTCCATTGGTAACACATTAATGAGAACTGCGTCCTTTGTCGTCAGATGCACCTGATTTGTGAGAGTGCAGATTTACAGTGAATGGGCCATGTGACAGCAACTGCACCCATCCCCCCCACCCATGGATCAGCCCTAAATTCACTTACCGGGTTCATAGCCAATGACAAATGCAATTTACAGTAATTAATCCCTGTGCTTACTTGACTTTTCAAATGAACAGCCAGTGCCAACATGGAATGACACAATAAATCACACGCACCCTTTCTCTTGCTCCCATGCAGGTGATGCCGGGTATCCCCTGATGGCATGGCTCATGATCACCAGACAACCACACAACAGGCACGAAGAGGCCTACAACTGTGCTGCACCATCGAACATACGTTTGGCCTGTTGAAGGCCAGGTTCTGCTGCCTCAGCAGGTCAGGGGGAACCCTCATTTATGGGCCAGAGAAGGTGGACAAAATCATGCTGGTATGTGCCATGCTACACAAGAAGTGCATCCGACGCAGCATCCCCCTGCCCCCTGAGATGGACATGATGCCACCAGAGGATGAGGATGAGGATGAAGAAGATGAAGGAAATGCTCTGCGCCACAATGGTAATGATGGACGTGCCACACAGCAATAATTAATTGAACACTACTTTTGATGGACTGTTAAAGACACAGCACTGGGCATGGGTTGCACTGGGCACTGAACAGTGTACATGATTATATAAACTCACACTAACTAAGCAATGTCCAGTCATGTTTGTTTGAAACACCATGTGTATTGCACAAGGATAAACTATGTACAGAGGTGAATTACATTGCCTAACACTACTATTCCATTGTACTGACCCCACACTCCCTCTCCCGCACTATGTGACGGAGTCCAGGTAGTGGCATGGGTGGTGTGCTCCGAGGGTCTGGGGGAGTAAACAGCGGTTCATCCACATGGCTACCGTAACTCAGTGTGCCGTGCGCACTGGCCTCCACAATGCTGTGTTCCAGACCCTTGTGTTGGTGTTGCAGGCTCCTCCGGCTAGCTGGGTGGTGGGGAAACAGGCTCTTCCTGGTGGCTGGGGTCTGAGGAAACAGACTCTTCCTCCCTGGCTGGGGTCCGGGGAAACAGGCTCTTCGTGCTGACTGGGGTCCAGGGAAAAGGCTCTTGCTGCTGTCTGGGGTCTGGGGACACAGGTTCTTCCTGCTGACAGGCCAGCTTGTCAGCAGGTGTTGGTGGCGTCCGAGGCTGCTTGGCATCAGGTGTTGGTGGCTGCTGGGGCTGCTTGGCAGCAGGTGTTGGTGGCTGCTGGGGCTGCTTGGCAGCAGGTGTTGGTGGCTGCTGGGGCTGTTTGGCAGCAGGTGTTAGTGGATGCCGGTGCTGCTGGGCAGCAGGTGTTGGTGGCTGCCAGGGCTGCTGGGCTGCAGGTGTTGGTGGCTCACAGGGCTGCTGGTCTTCAGGTGTTGGTGGCTGCCGGGGCTACTGGGCAGCAGGTGTTTCCTGCTGGCATGGGGGCTGGGTCAAAGGTGTTGTGGCACGCTCCGGTCTTTTGGTGGATGTGCTTGGCTCCTGGCTTGACGTGGTGAATTTCTTGCGGTGGCTCCGTGCCCCGGTGGACCTTGCTGCGGTAGCATGTTCCCCTTCTCTGTCAGATGATGTGCCTGTGGGGGACAGTGAGACAGGGCATCAGTGATGGGTTAGGATCCATCTGACAGACATCAATGCTAGCACATTCTGAGTCATGTGCATTGTCATGGACTTGGTGGAGGGCATGGCATGGCATGGTCCACACATTAATGTGTGGGGGATGCAGCGTGGGAACATGTTTGTATTGCGGCCATTGAGTGCACAGTGTCTGCTGCCTGGGGTACTGGTGTTTAGTGGTTTGGGTGTTGTGGGCAGGCCACAGGAGCTGTTTGACATGTAGAGTTTGATTGTGAAATGGATGTGTTTCACTTGTGGACGTTGATGCGTTGATGTTGACTCTGTGGAAGGGACATGGTGGGTGTGACAAGTGTGCGACAGGTGTCATTGATGGTGACGGTGACAACAGCAGTTGGACATTTGTGTCTGTGTGCATGCAGATGCTACTTGTGTGGCCAATGCAGTGGACATGTGGGGTGTGTCAGTGGGGTTTGTTTTTGGTCTTGCTGCCAAGTGCATTTTACTTGTGTGGAAGGAGGTTTTCAGTGGGTGGTATGGCAGCCTGGATCTGGTGCCACATACTTGACATTCGGACGTGACCATTGGCATTAAGGCTACAAGGTGTGTCATGTGACTTTGTGGTTACGGACACTCACCGGCATCATCGGATGTCGCAGCTCCAACTTCCGCATCTCCAACTCCCTCTATGGTCTCCATGTGCAAGACGGTGCTGCACGTCTCCTCCCATGCCTGCAGTTTGATGGGGGATGGTGCTCCACCTCCTATGGCCCGGTCCTGGCTGTGCTCTGTGGCAAGGAGGTTGTGGACACAGAGACGTAGGTTGTCCCACCTCTTCCTACATTCTTGGACAGTCCAGGGTGTTGTCCGGACTGCCTAGACTTTGTGGACCACATACTCCCAAATGCCCTTTTTCCGTATTTTGGCTTGGAGCCGCAGATCTGCACAGAATACCTCATCTGCGTGCTCCACAAGGGTGTCTGCCATCAAGTTCAGTTCCTGTTCACTGAACCAGGGTTTGCGGCGGTGAACAACAGGTTGCCTTGCAGACATGTTCCTCTGTGTCGGTAGGTGCTCAGATTTTGAGTAACACTCCTGTGAAATGAGGATTGCAATGGATTGTGTTTTAATGATGGCCACCGGTGCATTTCCAATTCCAGCGCAATTATGTTATTTCCAGTGCCGGTAATACCAGTTGGTGCAGGTGGCGGTGTCTGTGGCAGCGATGATGCCAGTATCAGGGTTTTTGGGGCCGTTACAGGAATGCCGGTGCTACCGTTTCTGGCATACCGGAATGCACGTGCACGCTGACTTGGAAATCTACTGTAGATTCTGGCAGCAGTGCTACACTGACACGGTTGCACCGGCATGCCAGTAATTTTCTTTTTTTATCGGCAAATTCATAATGAGGCCCAATGCCTCAAAACATAAAAAAGCGAATATTGGAAGGCCTACATCTTACTGTTTTCTTGCACAATGTTATACATATTGAACTGTCCAACTGGTGACGAAAATATAAAATAACAAAAATTACAACTCTAAAAAGACAGTGGGCCTGTCCGGAATTAGCATTGCCAGCAGATCTGTACTGGCACCTTGTTCTAGACCGCCATCGTCTGAGTTGTGATGCCTGAATCTGCGGAGAGAAGCGTCAGCCGTGCCTGAGATACTGGCATGGCATCAGTAAATGCACATTCTGAGCTGCACTGACATGCAATTACTGGCGTGGACATGCCGGTAGCAACGTGAAAACAGTGCCAGAAACACTGGCACACGGACCAGGCATTAAGTAGATTCAGGTGTGTAGAAACATGCCACAGGTGCCCAAAATCAGTACAGGTGGTCCCAATGAGCAGTGCTACAGCACAAAAGGACCACTCCCCACCCCACACCCCTTACAACACCAGCATGCTAGCTCTAGCACTAGCAGTACTGGAGTTGGAGGCCATGCCAGCTGCCCACTACTTGAAGAGGCAGGGAGGCCTAAGATTCTGCGGAGGCGCTTGAGGAGAAGGAGGGACATCATGGCCCAGCAAAACCCCAATGTCCATCAGGTTGCATGAGGCAGGCACCCACCAATTCCACCATTAAGGGCAACACATTTCAATCTGAGCCAAAGCCATATCTACATACTAGAAAGGAACACAATCATTTCAATAGTGGATCTGATCCATGACCATCAGCCTCATAAATATCCACACAGCCACCCCCCCTTGCTGAAGGTAATGTCTATGCTACACTTCCTAGTCACCGGCACATACCAGCACACTGTGGGTGAGCTGCATGGGATATCCCAATCCTGTTTTTTGCGTGTCCTGTTCCTGGTCATTGATGCACTCCTGCTTCACGTTAGAGACCACGCCAGCCTACCCACAACTGTTGACCAGGTTAATGGCATGAAAATAGCCTTCCATACCCTTGCAGGCATGCCAAATCTCATCAGTGCTTTGGACTGCACATATATGGAGCTGGTGGCCAGGCATGCTGTGGAAGCAGTGTACTGCAACAGAAAATGTTATCTTTCACTGAACATGCAGATGGTGTGTGATGTCCGCCGCCTCATCACCTATTGCTGTGCAAGATTTCCCAGTTCAACCCACGACTCAACCCACGACTCAACAGTGCTGCACAATTCCACTCTGCCACAGTACATGGCACGTCACGGTGGACAGCATACCTGGCTGCTGGGTGAGTCTAAATACAAGGGCATGTGCACTGTTGAATTGGCAGGGGGCAGAAAACACCGTAGCTTGCTTGGCTGCTGGGTGAGTCTAACTACAAGGGCATGTGCACCGTTGAATTGGGGGGGGGGCAGAAAACACCATAGCTTACCTGGCTGCTGGGTGAGTCTAACTACAAGGGCATGGACACTGTTGAATTGGGGGGGGAGAGAAAACACCATATCTTACCTGGCTGCTTTGTTAGTCTTACTACAAGGGCATGTGCACTGTTGTACTATGGTCATGTATAACACCCATCACCATTGGCTGTGCACAGTGTATGCATCAATCCATTATTTCTCCTACTTCTATGCGCTCATACAATTACAAAAATACCATGGAAGGGCACAGAGGCCGGATAGGGTGGTTAAAGGGGAAGGTAGATCATGAATAAGAGCAAGGATAATTAATTGCGACAATAGTACAAGTAAAGATACAAAAGTTAATGGGAGACAAACCTACTTTGTGTTGTGAGTGCTCCCCTCTTCACTGCCCAACACCGTCTGCTGCCGCTCCGCTGCATGCACTCATGCCATGGGTTATGGTTTGGATGGAATCACCAGCTCTCCCTCACCTTGTCGCCTGAAGAAGCAGTGGCTGATAGCAACTACCAGCAGTCGTTGCTAAGTTGCGGAGTTATTTATTTTCCTATCTAAGTACACGGATCGCGCAACCTCGACGATCCACTAAGATGGCTGCCACCATTGTTGTGCCTGTTGCCTAGCAACAACCAACGCTGCCCCGATTGGCCCCTTGAATCTTTGTTTCAACATCCGGAGAACCGGAAGGCGAAAGCCAGTAGGCCTGGTACCAAAGGCTCTTCGGCTGTCTGCGGGCTGTCCGCGGATGGAGGCAGACTAGTAAGTACTTATTATGATCCTCTACTCCTCGCTACATTATGACTTTGGCAGCTCCTCTCACGAAAAAATGCAATTAAGATCATGCATGCGGGCCGCACAGTTAGAAAAATGTGTCGTGTAACCAGATACACTGATAGTCATTGAGACACAAATTCTGCCTGCCCAGTATTAGTACTACATAGTAGGAGTAACCTATCATAGTAGACAGTTCTATCATTGTGCCTAGCCCAATTTATCAGTTAGACATATTGTTACTTGATGCGAGTCAGCAAGTTGATACCAGTCAGCCCGATTGTTACCTAAGGTTCTAGCCTGCCATGCTATTTAGCCATTCTACTTCTCTATAGAATTAGACTATTATGTTAGCTAACCCAACTGTTACTTTGTGTATAGCCTGGTATATGAATTACTGCTACTGAACTAGCCTATCACCAAGCTATACCATAGTCATAGGAGTACACTTTGACTTATTGGATTAGTCAACTGTGAATCTGAAGTTTATTACTCATAATCTATATTATTGCACTATAGGACTACCTTGTTGTTTCAATGAACCTATCAATATCAAATTGTATGATTGCTTCCTGTAACGAGCCTAGAGTAATTAGTAGACTTTGTATAAACTTCCCACTTTAATGCAGCACCTTACCTAGTTTGTTAACACTACCCATTTAAAGTGACTATGTGGAGAACTTCACTGTCGTGACACTACTGCTACATGGCCTAGAGTCGTATTTGTACTACTATGTTTACTCATCATCCTCTACTTAGTGTACTAGGTTAGACTGGAACTAAGTCAATTTACATTGCGGGGACGTATCTGCCCTTAGTACACCATTAGCAATTTAACGTTACCTAATTATAGATCATTAGATTGATGTTACCAACAAATGCAATGCTATTGCACTCTATATTATTCTTAGGCATCCTGAGCTTTACTAATATCCCAACTATAATCAATGTAACCCCTTTGAAAACCTATCTCCATTTAAACATGAATCCCCACTCCTATACTTAATCTGGCAATGTCAACGAATTTGCCATCCTCAATGGACATCCAACCAACTAAATGCCTAAAACCGTGCAGCCATATGTTATCCCATGTTCAACCCATTCGCCTGTTAGTACGTAGTAACCAACTCTATGGTGCCTCCTCTATGATAATGTCAGTACGAACCAACTCTATGGTGCCTTCCCTATGATGACGTACCCTCAAATTACTAAAATTAAGGCTTACCCTTTACACATTCCTGCCACAACCTTTTATCCTAAACTCAACAGGCCACAGATAAATACCACTACGAGACCGTGCCCTACCCCACTGAGAAACTGGAGACATGGCCTCAGAACCCAACATTACCTGAAGCCTAAACACCTTGCCAATAAGATAAGCTCAACAAGAAACACCCCCATACACAAATGCCCTAAAAACACAAATAAGTGCAAAATGGCAATTCTCCTGGCTAATAACTCACCCAACGCCATTAAAGTTTGGCTGATCAATGCAAGGTCTATCCAAGCACATGCCTTTGCCATATTATATATTCTTATGACTCAGGACCTTGACATCTTGGCTATAACAGAAACGTGGCTGAATCCCACATCAGGCCCTGCCCTAGCCTTAACCCTACCTGACAACTGTTCCATCCTACGTGCAGACAGAGACTCTAACTTGACTAAATGAGGTGGTGTTGCCTTTATCTATAGAACAGTCTTAAAACTAAGATTGATTAACAAACACCATCTACCATTGGCTGAATTACTCACCATCAAATTATCTATTTCTGCCACAGCCACTATTACCATGCATCTAATTTACCGCCCTCTTGGTGGCACTACCACTTTTGAAAATGATATATCACAACTACTGTCCAACAATACAAAATGTAAGTCACAAGTTATAATCTTAGGCGACTTTAACTTAGGTTTAGATGATCCAAAAGACGTGAAGGCCTCATCTCTAAAGGACACCTTGTCTGAGCTCGGGTTCACTCACCATATAACTAACCCAATGCATAATAAAGGCCTTACATTAGACTGGCTAGCGGACCTCAATTGTTCCATCCAGGTACTGGGCAATACACCATGTGCCTGGATGGATCATAATCTTACGACCTTCACTATTGACAAGGTTATAGCCGCCACTACTCCTATCAAAGCCCCAGCTTTAGTGACAAGAAGTAAACGCAACCTTACCTTAGAAAATGTGTTACTGTTACTACACCCCATAACTCATCCTAATATTTCCCAATGTGACCCATTTGATCTAGTGAATCTATATAATGAAACAATCCTCAAAGCTATCAATACTGTAGCCCCTCTTAAACTACAGAAATCTAAACCACAAGCTCATATCAATGAATGGTATAAACCACACCTAAAGTCTCTTAGAAAAGTGAAACATACAGCAGAAACTATCTGGAAAAACTCCCCATCTGCACAAAATAAGGATATCTTGATTGTGGCTTCACTTAACTACAAGACCGCTATTGTCCAAGCTAAAAAAGATAACTTTAATGACTGTATAGTCAAAGCCAATTCAAGTACTAAAGAATTGTTCAACGTACTAAAGGAACTTGAATCACCGGCTCCTATACCTGACCCTTGTATAAAGGATACCCAATGGTGCACCAATATACAAAATGCGCTCCAAGATAAAATTACTATGCTACTCAATAAAATAAACATGAAAAAAGACCTCATTAACAATACCTTACCGCAGAACCTACCAGCCTCACCCGTTATCGTATTACCACAATTTAACTTTAAACCTTTATCTATAAAAGAAGTACAGCTGATCATACGTAGGCTCAAACCATCTAATTGCAAAGGGGATATCTGCCCCGCTACCATAATTAAAGAAGCTGCAACACCACTTGCTCCTTTCATTACTGCCTTCATTAATGCATAATTTGCCTCTGGTACTGTGCCCACTAGCTTGAAAGATGCTTGGGTACTCCCCCTCCTAAAAAAGCCCATATTGGACCCAAAAAACCCATCCAACTACCGTCCAATCACAACTGTCCCATTCCTGTTGAAAATATTGGATCGGGCAGCCTTTCTTCAAATTCAGCAATACTTGGAAGCAAATACACTACTAGGTCTAAGACAGTCAAGTTTCAGACCTAGACATGGGACAGAGACAGCACTTATTGACTTGATGAACCAGATCCACGCTTTAAAAGATAAAGGTAAATCCGCACTGCTTTTACTACTTGATCTATCAGCGGCATTTGACCTGGTGAATCATGATATTCTATGAAAGCGCCTATCATCTGCTGCATATTTTTCCGATCAAGCTAACTCATGGATCAAATCAGTCCTTAGCAATACATCCATGAGGGTCTTTGCTCCTTCTGCTTCAGCCTTCCCATCGCCAGTCTCTTGTGGTGTCCCACAAGGTTCTTGCGTGTCACCAACGCACTACAATGTTTTCACCAAACCGCTATTTGATATACTTGACTATCTGGGTGTCACCTACACGAATTATGCAGATGGCACCCAGATTCTCGTTCCTATCACGGGTGACTATGTTGCAGATAGTAAAACACTGAATGGCATTTACAGCAACATTCAAATCTGAATGGCCAAACACAGTGTATGTCTTAACAACGACAAAACTGAACTACTCTTACTTGGTTCCCCAACCAAAACGAATAAACTAGACTCCTCATTTAAAACCTTCATTATTGATGGAAACGTAATTAAGGAAGTTAATGATGTGAAAACACTAGGCATTTACCTTTACTCGACACTATCACTCACAAGACAAACTAATGCTCTAGCAACAGCTACAGCATGCACCTGCAAGCTCATTACAGCCTGCCTCCCGTATCATACTACAGCCAATTGCATATCAGTAGCTCGAGCCTTAATGCTATCTAAGTTAGACTACTGTAATGCTCTCTATTTAGGAACTTCCCAACAGAACATAAACAAAATGCAAGTCATGCAGAATAACGCAGTTAGATCTGCCTGCAACATCCCAAGGAAACAACATATATCTACAATCAGACAAAACCTAAACTGGCTCAATGTCAAATAAAGAATTGAACTTAAGACACTCTAACTAACACACAAGTGTTTATACAATCAGGCTCCATTATACCTATGCGACAAATTCACATGCCATACCTCACTACGACCTAGCAGAACAGCTCAAATCTTTTTAAATGTATTTTTTTATTTTGGGTTTCATATAGGAAAAATGTATGGTTTTTCCCCCAAAAACAGGGGTTTGTGGGGGGGACACCTCAAAATCAAAACAAAAAAAAAAACGTGCATTTGATCTTTTTTTTCCGATCCTTTTGTTTGAGAAAGTATTGCATTTCGAAACTATGTATTCGAAACTTTGACTAAATGCATTTGCATATTCTGTGTATTATTTGTTTCTATCTTGTACATTACTGTAAAAAATCGTGCATATTGCACATAGCTGTCTGTAACCTGTGTACCTTATAACATGTAAGAAAAGCACTCAGCTGCCTCAGGGTCTTGAAGTGCTATATAAATAAATAAATACAAAAAATAATAATAATAAACGTGCAAGTGTACAGGTGTTACTCATGGGGCTACACAGTAATAGCATGCCTGATTGCATGGCCTTGGCAGGTGTGTCTCAATTAAGGAAAAGTATCCAGTGCATAGATGACACCATCAATTCCATACAGCAATACACAAAATAACAGCATGCACCAGAATGCACCACACCAAAGTGACAAAAAGAAGCACAAACACAGTCAATCAAACCCACAACACCTGATGCACAGACAGAAAATACTTATGCTCCCACCCACATAACACCATTTGCCTGCACACCAATTGGCCAGGTCCTGTGCCTGTTAGCACTGCACAATCACACATGTATCTCATTTGAAGTCTGAATGTTTTCTAGTACATATGTCAGATTTTATTTCATGGAGATATTGGTATTACTGCATTGTAACACAATATTGACATGTACACCACTTCCATTTGTGGCAGCTGTACTAAAAGGGTCAGAGGTCATGTTGCCTGTGAATGGGTCAAGTGACTGCCACTGCACAACACACACGCAACACGCATCTCACAATGTGCATTTCTGCTACCCGAAATAGGACATATGCTAGCTAAACTGCATTCTTCTCAAATTAACACTATACAGCCTGGGCCAATATGATATGGGCAGAAGGATGACATTGTGCATTTTCTGTTGCTCCCGTCCAGGTGATGCTGGTTATGCCCTGATGCCATGGTTGATGACCCCCGTAAGGCAACCACACAACATCCACGAGTAGGCATACATCCGTGCCCATGTACATACTCGCTGCACCATTGAACAGACATTTGGCCTGATAAAGGTGCGGTTCCGGTGCCGGAGCATATCGGACGGAGCACTAATGTACAACCTTGAAAAAGTAGGAAAGGACAGTGCTTGTCTGTGCCATGGTGCACAACATGTATATCAGGCGCAACATCCCACTGCCCCCCGACATGGACATGCCCCCAGCAGAGGCTGAGGATGACAGTGATGATGAACTGGCAATTGCACAGCACCATGATGCACGGATGGACGTGTCGCACGAGATGAACTTATACATCACTAATTATAATCACCTGTCACACACGCAACAAAGGCCAGCTAGCCCACTCAGCACTGGGCACTGCACATAAGTAAAATCACTCACACTGAAAAATGAATGTCCAGTCATTAACTTTTTGCAACACCAACTATAATTTGTGATATGAAAATATATACAAATGTGAAATGTCTTATCTCCCAATACTATACACCCCAACTATCCCTCCCCACTCCCCCTTCCCAACTATCCCTTCCCACTACCCCTCCCCAACTGTCTCCAGCCAACTCCTGTCATGTTTTGCAATGTACATTAGCACAAGTCACAGACAGGGCATGTATGCAGCCATCACCTATTTGCGTCCCTTTTTTGGCTCCGTTGTGTGGCGGTGTGCCGAGCGGGCTGCTTTGCACAGAACTACCAGGTGTTGTTCTTGTTGATTGATGGTGCAGGGGGTTGTGCCATGGGCTGTCAGTCCAGGAAAGCCTGGAGCAACATGGCCATTGTTTTGGTGATGGAGGACATCACGCTGTTCCCCTTCCTTACCCTCCTTGATATCTGGACAATGGCACTTGTGCAGTGACCAGGTTGACGTGCATTATGTCTTCCACTGGCCTGCAAGCTCTCACACATTAGCTGAAGGTGCTGCTGCACCAGGGATGTGAGTACATCCTGCCCATGCTCCATCCTGGTGAGGCGGCCTTCAATATCCCTCACGCTGGTAAAGGGGGGGAATTGGGGGCTAATTGGGCCCATGGGGCTGAAGAGCAGGGGCTCCTCAATGCTCTGGTCTGTTGCTTCTCCAGTTTTCAGACCACCCTTGACTGTTGTGTCATCTCCCAAGCACGCATGTGCACAGCCTTGTGGCAGTGGTGGTGGTGGCGGCACTGCTACTTCTGGGGCTCCCCGGGTGGGTGCAGCTTGTGCGGTCTGAGGTGGAAATGCAGGAGGAACCACAGGGGCCTGAGGTGGCAATGCTGGAGGGACCACGGGGTCCTGCGGTGGCAGTGCGGGAGGGACCACAAGGGCCTGCAATGACAGTGCTGGAGGGACCACAGGGGCCTGAGGTTGCTGGATGGATGCAGCTGGGGTTGCAGTTGTACATCTTACTGTTGAGGCTGTGGAGTCCTGGGTTGAGGTGGTGGTGGTCCTTCTGCGCTGATGCCTGGTGTCCCTTGATGTGCTGAGATGAGCATCCTCATTGCCAGGTGATGTGCCTGAGGGAGTCAGAAAGGCAGGGTGTCAGTGATGAGTGTGGATTGATGAGGCAGACATTAATGCATTTGCTTTTTGATGACAGTGCTGTGTCAGGGACATGCCGGGGGACATGGCATGGTGCACACATGCTTGTGTCATTGATAATGTGCGGGTGGGTGTGTGATGTACCTACACAGTGTGTGTTGTGCCGGAGATAATGTAGTGGTGTACTGGAAATGTCTGGGTAGGGTGTTAGGGGTGTGGCTTAAATGCTGTATGATGCTGTGTTAGGGAGGGTTGTGCCATGGATGGGGTCCTCATGGGCATGCTGCCTGTAGCACTTGCAGGGATTGGCCTGGCTGGGACAAGGGACTTACATGTATCCTTGTTGTGTGCCGCTGGTCTTTTGTGGGTGGTGTAGGTGCTTGGCACTGACGTGACTTTGTGTGTGGGCTAGCATGGCGGGTACACACCAGTTTTGCTGTGGCAGGGGGATGTGTGACTGAGTGGCAGCAGGAGCATGTTACGTTGCCGATACTGGGTGCCTGTGCTCTGTTCTATGTGTGATTGGGGTATGAGTGAGGTTTGGGGTGAAGGTGTATGTCGTTGTGTGCAACCAGGTTGCAGGTTGGGAGTAATGGGGGGCGGCAGGGCTGTATTGGTGTTGTGCACAACGCACTTGAAATGTTTTGTAGCTGTAGTGTCTGCACAGTGGACAGGGATGTTGATGTGACACTGGGGTTTTGTGTACTCACCAGCCTCCTCGGATGTCATGGCTCCAGCCTCAGCAGCAACAACACCTTCTATGGACTTGAGGTGCAGCACACTGCTGCATGTCTCCTCCCAGGGTTGCAGGTGGATGGGGGATGCACTGCCACGACCTGTGGCCATTCCCTTTCTGTGCTGGCCCGACAGGAGGTTGTGCACCCTCAAGCGCAGGTCATCCCACCTTTTGTGGCAGTCACACATAGTGCAAGGGGGTTGTGCCAACTGCTGTTATTTTCTGTGCAACCTCCTCCCAGATGATCTTCTTTCGGAGCTGTGCCTGTGTTGCTCGGTGGAGAATCAGTTGGTCTGCTTGTTGGACAATGGTGTTCGCCATCATGTTAGCTCTACCTCCATGGAGCGTGGCTTGCACCAAGTTGCAGAGACTCTTGATGTCATGTTGCTTTTTAGGTGTGTGTCCTGTGCTCTAAGGATTGCAATGTATTGTATTTAGTAATGGCGGCCGGACGATTTTCTGTTCCAGTGATCACTGTATTTCTGGTCATGGTAATTGCAGAACCAGAAACAGTGGCACTGGCTCTCCGGTAATTAGGATTTCTTACCGGCAAACTCATGAGGCCCAATGTGACAAAAAAAATCAGCCGCCTCTCTGATCCTCTCTACCATTTCTGCTAACTCTTTAAATAGAGTTCACCAGATGACAAAACAAAGAAAAATAGTATTGAGGGAAAAGTGAGTAAAAATAATAAATAATTTTAGGGGTATAGTGCCAAAAGTGCTTGCAGATACTAAAAAACCCTCTTATTAACAAGCGAGGAAAGCAATGATAAATGAAAACTTATTTTTTTGTGGTTGTGGTGATTATTCACACCTACAGACTTCAGCACCTGCAGATTGAACGGTTCTGTACACACGGATGTCATGATATGGCTGTGTCAATAGATCCAAATGTGTGATTTCACTGTCTATACACGCAGCTGGACAATGACACAAAAAATGAAGCCACCTCTGTGAACCGCTCTGCAAGTTCTAATAACTCTTCAAATAGAGTGCACCAGTCCTACCAGTGTTTGAAAACTCTGACTGTTGCTAGCAACACCTTTAATGGTTGGATGTTGATTATGCACAGCCACCGTGCACAGCTACAATAAACATATCAGACCACAAATAAGCCAAACAGTATGCCCAGTATGGTCTAGACCATCTCAAGCAATTTCCAATAGACATCATCCTAAGAGACTCGCACCAAATGCTTTATCATAATTGATGTTCCCAAACTTCTTCCCACATCTTTTTTTTTTCTTTTCTTAGGGTCTCATCACGACTTTGGCGGTAACCCTTAAATCCGGCAGTAGCGCTATTACCGCCGGATTTAAGGGTCCACCAAATCAGGACTTCGGCGGTTTTCACCCCAGCTCTTAGCTGGGGGGAAATCTGCTGAAAAGTTGCGCTCATACCGCCAGCGGGAAATTCGCCGGCGGTATTAGCGTGAAATTTCCCCATTGAGCCCAATGGGGAATGGGGCATTCCCAAATGGGCTCAATGGGGAATGGCGATTAACATTACCAGCAAACTCATGATCCGGCGCTATTAGCGCCGGGGAGTTCGGCGGTAGGGCAGATAGCGCCAGTGCTAATAGTGCCGGCGTTACCGCCCAAGTCGTGATGAGGCCCTTAGATCTGAAATGCTGGTGTGTACTGTGGAATGAAGTCAATGAAAAGGTCTGACAGATGCATGGCATCAGAAAGAATAAATCTGAGAAAGACCTCTCACTTATTCAAGTCCTACTACTGTAGATAGGAGCACCACATCAGTAAACACTTCATGAAAAGCGTCCTCTCTGAACCTCTCTAGCATTTCTAATAACTCTTCAAATAGAGTGTTCCAGTACTTCCAGTGTTTGAAGACCCTGCCAATCGCTGGCTGCACCTTTAATGGGGGGAAGTTCATGCTCCACAAAACTTGTCACAGCTACAGTAAAAATATAATAACACAGATAAGCCAAAAAATACTGCCCTCCAGTATGCAGAAGACCATCCAGTGCAATTTCCAATACACATCATCCACATCATTCCAGGACACTCGACCCACATGATTTATTATGACTGATTTTCCCAAGCTTTCTGACAAAACATTGGAAGGGCCACGTCTTATTGTTTTGATGATCAATGTTACACACATTTAAATGTCCAACTGGTGATGAAAATATAAAATAACAAAAATGACAACTCTAAAAAGACAATGCCACAAAAATGAAGCCACATCTCTAGAATTTCTAATAACTCTTTAAATAGAGTGTGAAGATGCTGAAAATGTTTGAAAACTCTAGCTGTTGCTAGCAACTCTTTTAATAGGTGCAGGTTGATAATGCACAACCACACCTCACAGCTACAGTACAAATATAATACCACATACCAGTCAAAAAAAGACTGTAGCCCAGTATGGGCCAGACCATCTCGTCCAATTTCCAATACACATCATCAACATCATCCCAGGACACTTGCACCAGATAATTCATCATAATTCATGTTTGCAATTTTTGTGACGGAACATTAAAAAAGTCACATCTTCATGTTTTCTAACTCGATGGGATTTTTACTGTGCATAATTTCTCTTACATTTTCAATATCCTTTTTAATTGATTGTACTTCTTTTCCAACAATAATTAATAGTCAATTTAATTGTTTTAATTAATCCAAGATACATTTTTTGAGCAGGTGTTGTAGTGCTTCTTATTTCATTTTTTTGTCTTACTACAATAAATTCTTCACCTTTTTGAAAATATTTCAAATATTTTGTAACAATTGTAGATATAATACACTTAATGTGTGAGCTGTATGATATCATATGATAGGTTATTTATTACATGCTTAATACCCAGAGGTTTCTAGACATGGACCCGGGGATCGAACCTGTGTTGATCCGTGTTGTCTTTCTTCCAAGGCAAGCACGTTGCCCCTGAGATATCGTCCCGAGACTGTCCAATGTATACCAGAATAGATGGCCTAAAGTAGGCACCATGAATTTACTAAGTACAGCAGGGGGTAACAGGCTATATTGGACGGAACTCAACTTGGAAAAATTTGATAAAATGTTTAACATATTACCTATTGATGGACAGGAGATTGCCTGAAATGGCCTGGAGGTAGTTAGCAATCTTCTGGGCCTGATCCAGAAATCCAATAGCAGAGTCAGCATAACACAAAAAAGGGGGAAAAAGTATAACAATGTATATTATAGTCAGATTAGTGAAAAGAAAAGGGAAGTTAAGGGGGAAATACATAATTTAAAAAAGGACAAACGCCCTCATTACGACCCTGGCGGAAAGGGGTTTACGCCAGCGTAAACCATGGCGCCCCTTTCCGCCTGAGTACGAGTTCCCGTAGCGCCATGGTGATTTTTACGCCTGCTTTTTGCAGGCGGAAAAATCCATGGCGCTACGGGACTTGTTGTTAATTACGCCACCGTAATTTGCGGTGGCGTAATTAACGCCTTCCCCACTCCCATTATACCCTATGGGGCAAAAATGGGAATGGGGAAGGGTAAATGGGGATTGGGGACTTACCGCCCCGCCAAGGTCGGAATGGGGCGGTAAGTCCGCCAACCACCATGGCGGAGTTGGCAGCTTAGCGCCATGGACCATGGTGCAAATTGCACCATGGTTCTCCGCCAGGGTCGTAATGAGGGCCAAAGGGATGAAGGAGGAAGAGAGGTGGCTGAGAATTACGGCCATATGGACAAAATATAAGAATTTACTTAAAGCCCACAAACAGGGTGTCAATACTGCAAATTGGAGAATGATGTATACACTTTGTAAAACACATGATTCCAAAAAATGTTGGTATTTATTCAGACAGCATCTAATTGAAGACGAGACTAAAGACGTTAATCCAGTACCACAGGAAGAATGGATAAAATACATAACACAGCTCTTTTTGTAAAAAAAAAGGGTAAGCAAAATTACCAGAATGGGATTGGAGAGTGGAAAGATGACGTTCCCATTCAACATTGTAGACATTCTGAAAGTAATAAATAAAATGAAAACATCCAGAGCCCCGGGGACGGATGCGCTGGCAAATATCGTTATTAAGCGGAATACAATAAATTGTCCTACATCCTCCTACAATTATTATATTCCATATGGCAAAAAGGCAAGATCCCTGATAGCTGGTGTAAAGCCATATTTATACCTATTTTTAGAAAGGGGAAAAGAACATCACCAAGTAATTACAATTTATTAGCTATGGCGGATTCTAGTACTAAAATCTTCTGCTCATTACTTCTGGAGATTATTAACAAACGGAGTAAAGATAATAAGTTACTGTCACCCAAACACACTGGGTTTAGACAGGGGTAAAGCACCTTATTTACTTTATTTTAATTTTGACATTTATAAAATATAAATTTTCTATATGAAATTTATATAGAAACTGTAGTCGGCGAGCAGAAAAGAGCAGCCCTGGAGCATTGTGGCACTGTTACAGCAATGATTACTTTTTTTTACATGTGACAGAGCAGGAAACCTGACTGTGGTTCATGGTTACAGTGAACCTAATACAAGATAGGTGGCAGTTAAATTGACATAACAGTGGTACTTGGTTACAGTGAAAATTATGCAAGACAGGTAAAGGTTAAATGTACATAACAATGTTTCTTGGTTACAGTGAACCTGATACAAGACAGGTAATGGCTAGATTGACATAACCAATGTGGACAAGTTATACATTAAATAGTAATGGTGGACAAAGGGCAGATGGAAGCTAGGAACTTAGGTGGACTGGCTGTAGGTGTGGTCAGCATGTGACAGAATGAGTCAATTGAAGAGCTTTGCTTAGAGTGATTTGAGGAAGGCTATGTGAGAGGTTTCATTCCTTACGATTGTGGGGAGATAATTCCAGTTTTTAGGAGCTAGGAACATGCAGCTGGCTCCTCCCGCTTTAGCTATTTTGAAGGAGGGTACTTTCAGCTGATTGAAGTGAGGTGTTCGCTTAGGTCTCGAAGAGGTGGCTCTGACTATTTTTTCCGAGAGATAAGACAGGGCTCCGAGAGAGAGGCATTTATGGGTTATGGCAAGGGTTTTGAAGAGTATCTTTTCTTTGACCGGGAGCCAGTGGGCATCGCCTCTAGCATGGGAGATGTTCTCCCCTTTTGGGAATGCTCAGAGCAGTCCTGAGTGCATTATTATGGGTGATTTGTGATCTGTTGGGATTTTTGGCCGAGATGCCGGCCAATAGGACATTACAGTAGTCCGGTTTGGCCCCAATGGTAGCTCTGGCTATGGAGAAAGAGTTACTGGTGGATAGGTAGGGTTTCACAGCATTGAAAAATGTGCTCGTGAATGTGGCCGAGGAAGCGATGGTGCAAACTTGGCGTGTCATGGAGAGAGTGAAGTCGATGTATACCGGCAGGATTTTTACTGCTGTTGAGACAGGAATGTGGGAATTGTCTATGTTGAATGTGTTATTGAGTATTTCCTTGGCGCCTACCAAGAGGAGTTTGGTTTTATCCCCGTTGAGGCAGATATCATTTGCTGCCATCCATGCTTGCATGGTGGCATAGGTTTTGCCCACTGTTTCTGCATCTTTTTCGTACGAGCCAGTGAGGGGTTGAGGACTTGGGTATCATCAGCAAAGTTTGTGTGGGCTATGCCAAGATTGTCTAATTTGTTGAAGAGGGGTAGGGTAAAAATATTGTAAAATGTGGGTGACATGCAGGAGCCCTGTGGGACTCCACAGTGGATGGTGGTGGGTGGAGCACATGCCTGATCTGAGAATACCTTCCTGGCTCTCCCTTCAAGGAAGGAATTAATCAAAGCAGTGGCTTCCTGAGAAAAATTGGCAGAGTTCTTGAGTTGACTGCAGAGTCGTGTGGTCCACAAGGTCGAACGCTACAGAGGTCCAGGAGGAGGAGCAGCACAGGCTTGCCTACATCCATTATTCCCCTATTTGGTTTTTTAGGTCTAGTAAGGCTTATTCAGTCCCAAGACCTGGGTGGAACCCTGATTGCCTCTTTCCCAAGATGTTGTTAGTTTCCAGAAATTGTTGGATTTGAATCTATGCAGCTTTGTGTAGAATGTTTTAGAAGGAAGGGCACAGTGGTGATGGGTCTGTAGTTATTGGGGGAGGATGGGTCTAAGGATGTTTTTTTTAGGAGTGGGTGGGCCCAGGCCTCTTTCAGGCACGGTGGGTGGGACAATGCTGGAAGCGAATCATGCATTGATGAATGCTGTCATGAATGGTGCTTGGGTGTCTGCGCAATCTTTAATGAGTTTGGCTGAGCAGGTATCGCCCTTGCAGTCGGAAGGTTTTATTAGTTTAAGGATGTCTAGTACTTCCCTTTCTGACACATTTTATGAAGGAGAAAAGTGTCTTATCCCCTACTGTGTTTTTTTTTAAGGCATAAAGGCCGGTTATATTTGAGCAGGGCATTGTATTGAGAGTTAATTTTATTCTGCAGGAGATCTAATTTATTAAGCATTGCTGTTTGTATGCTTGCGCACCAGGATTCGTCTTTCACGACGTCTTCGGTGCTGGTGGCTGGGGTGGCCAGTTCTTTGAAAATGGCAAACATTTCCTTGGATTCCGATTTGGCGTTAGTAATTCTGATGTTATAGGATGAGGATTTGGCTTTTCTGTATTCAGTGGTGAATTTCTTGTAGGCAGCTAAGGTGACGTCCTGAGGATCTGATTGCCACTTGGTGAGCACCATACACTTGAGGGTGCATAGTTCTTTGAGTTCTGTTGTATATCAGAATTTGATGTGTATCTTTAATTTTGCTTTCTTTTTTTCTAGAGGGGCAATGGAGTCGATTACTTTTTTGATTGTGGAATTATAAAGTTCAGCCAGAGCCAGGAGGTCTTTGGAGAACAGATGCTTGAAGGATGAAACATCTAGGAACGGAAGGATCTTGTCTTTCGTAAGGTTACGTGCACTTCTAAGTGCACTTCTAAGTAGAGCAGGCGCTGCATGAGTGTTCAGTGTGGTGGTTTAGTGATAGTGGGGATAGAGAAATGGATGAGTTGGTGGTCCGTCCAAGAGCACAGGCTTTGCATTTGTGGTCCGCTACCCAGTCTAGGATACGTCCTCTCGAGTGGGTGGGGTTGGAGATTCATTGCATGAAACCGAGGTTCTGAAGTGTTTTAGCCAGAGACTTGGCTTATTTATCTTTCGAATCATTGAAGCCAATGTTTAGGTCACCTAGTAGTAAGGATTTAGCAGAATGGTTTATGTTCCCGTCTGGTAGATGCAGTAGGTTTACCTGGAAGTCGAGTAATGGGCCTGGGGGCTGATAGATAATGTGGATGGCAATTGTGCAGTTTGGGGAGAGGGAGAGCTTGACAGTCAGAGCTTCGACGGTGCCCCCTAATGGCAAATTGATTTTTCTGAGCAACAGGGAATCCTTTGTTATAAGAGATACTCCCCCCTCCTTTAGTGAGCAGTCTGTCCTGCCGGAGTTGGGTGTATCCTGGTGGGAGGGCTATGGCGATGGAGGGTTCCACCGCTTCATGCAACCACAATTCTGTGATGGCGAGAGCATCAAGATCAAGGTTTGTGAGTATGTCACAGATCTTAGTGGCGTGGGCTGGGAGTGAGCATGCATTTATAAGTGCACATTGGAGTGGGAATGGAGGGGTATACTGATTAGTTTTGTTGATTTTTGTCACTAGGGTTGGTTTCTCATTGTTGGTGGCGTGAAGGGCTTTGAGGATGTGATTGGTGTTTTGTTGGGGGGGAGCGACAGGCTAATTTTTATTTGTGCCTGTGAAATGACAGGAACAAAGGCCTATTAGTTGATTCCTAAGAGATATTGGCCTTGGACATGTGAGGTGCTGTATGGGTTTGGTACGATACCTCAGCATTGATATACTGCGAACAGTGTAGTCCATGGTATTGGCCATGGAGTGAGGTTTATGGGCATGTGGTTTAGTCTGGTGGCTGAAGAGGGAGGGAAAGAAAGGAGTAGGGGGAATGACCGTAGAGTTGGGTGGTATCAGGGCCATGCCTTGGTTGCAGGGGTTGTTGGGCCCAGGTAGCTTGGCGGAATGGTGTTAGGAGAATATTCGGGCAATCTATGGCAGTAGCTAAAGGCAGCTAGTATGCACTGAAGGTGCAGTGGAGAATCTCGAGTCCCTAGGGGGTCGGTTAGAGTAGAGCAGCTAGCAGATCTAGAAAAGCCAGGCATGATTGATCAGTAATCTAGATTGGATTCAGTTGATAGATGAAGTAGAAGGGTGCTAGAAAAATCACAACTGTATGGTGGGAATGCAGTACAGCAGATTGCAGCATGAGCAATGTTTCAATACATCAGGTAGGGCTAGAGAGCACAACTGTAAATGGATGGCATAAGATAGGACTTCAGGTTGAGCAAATAGTGCAGGCTTTTCAGCTAAACAGTGTTACCAAAAACAGGCTGATACTAGGGTGCACAGGTGCATGGTAAAAAGCAATACATCAAGTTGAGCTGAGCTCAGCAGGTTTTCGAAGGTAAAAATCGAATAGTTATGGCAGGCAAGTAAAACGTGCAGAACAGTCAATGGGCTGAGAAACAAGATTTTAGAGCTGCTTGAGGGTTACAGTATGACACATTGTGCTGAGGGTGATTTACAATGACTTGCAATAATCTTGAGAAACTGTAGTCGGCGAGCAGAAAAGAAAAACAGTACGTTTAGCAATGTCATGCAGAGTCAAGTGCCCGTAATAGCTTATGTCAGACGAGCATTGAATTGTGGAGGACCGTTTTAGTACAGGCTATATAAAGTCTCTGGGGTGAGTGAAGAGGCTTAATAATAGTGCATAAAGCAAGTGCTGAATAGCAAAGAAGGGTTCGACAGGGCAGGCGTAAGCTTAAACAGTGTTTAAATTCAGCAGGTTGGGTCACAAGCAAAGCTGCCTTGTATACAAACAGTACAGGGTAGGCAGAGCAAGCATTAGGCTGGACACTGTATCATGGCAACCAGTAAGGCAGAGCATGTGATTCAGGGACCTGTTAGCACAGGGGCAGTAGCAACTAGCGAGCCGCAAATTATTGAAATGAGCTGACCGTGTTTGTTAAAGGTAGACTCAGCGTGTAAAAATATTGGTAATCTTACCTCAGATAATATGGTAATGTTAAACCACATAATCGCCGACACAAAGGAAAAAAAGGGCACCAAATTGTTTGTGTGTTATATCGATAACTCCAAAGCATTCTATAGTGTCAACAGAGATAGACTTTGGAGAAAATTAGCTGACTGCAAGATCTGCCCGCTCATCTTGCATTTCGTAAGCGAAATATATTTTGAGACTACAGTCACTATTTGTCTAGACAAAGGTGCTAACATCTATGCCTTATTAATACCAATATGGGCCTGAAAGAGGGGTGTGTCACCTCCCCCATATTGTATAACCTATATGTAGCCGATATGTGGGAAAGGTTTGAAGGAATAAACAATAATCCTCCGAAAGTGGGGGAGCTGACCATTAGCTGGTTAATGTATGCTGATGACACTGTTATCCTAGATAAAACATCGATAGGATTACAGAAGATGTTGAACGTGGTACATTTATATGCTAAAGGTAACAATTTGAGTATCAATGTTGAAAAAACAAAGATCATGAGTTTTGGGGATATAAAAAAAGAGGGATAAGAATGGATTTAGGTGGAAGATTGATATGGAAACATTTGAAGTAGTGGAGATCTACCCATATTTGGGAATGCCTATGAAGAATAACCCCCACCCCGAAACCTTTATCAAGAAATTATAGAATCTAAGCTCTTGAAAAAATGGAATGTAATGAGATCTTATATGACCAAAAATGGGGGCCATTCCATGGAAGATTTCTTGGAAATATATAAGCGATGTATTGTGCCGGGGGCATTATATACATTGGAATCTGTCTGGGGAAAACATACTGCTAATTTGGTGAAAATTGACTGGAAATTGTGGAGACCAGTGATGATGGTCGCAAGTTCAACACCTGTTGAAGCCATAAGATGAAAATTGGGGTTAACTGCACTTGCAACTCTGTGGAAGATAAGATGTTGTAAGTTATATGTGAAAATCCAGGTATGGGATAGCTCCGATGAGGGATTAATGACTGTGATTGGTAGAAGTATGCTAAAGAAGGAAACGTTGAATAACTTTATGAAGAACTTGGAAAATACAGCTATTCCCTTTCTACATATTATTAATGTGAGACTTCTAAGTGAAGTGGGAGAAATCAAAAACATTTATAGGAGCTTGAAAATGAAAGCAATTAAATGGGATCTCATGAAAATGTACCATATTGTCAGGAAAGAAACGCTATGCTAAATATGTCATACAGCAGATTAAACCGACTCCACCTCGCAGTTACCTGGGGAAGATTATGAATAAGGATTTTGCCATATTCATAATCCATTTGTGTTTCAACATCTTGTCATGTAATGAATATGTGGGAGCTTGGACTGGTGTACCGAGAGATGAAAGAATATGCAGGTATTGTTGTAGAGAGGTTGAGATCGTCAGACATTTGCTTACTGCTTGTCATAAATTGCAGCAATGGTACTATAACGGTTCCAAAGACTTAGTAAGCAACCAAAGAATGATAACAAGTGATCAGTTCTGGTCGACGATTTACATGACCAAAACCTTGATGTACATAGGGGCAGCATACTATTTATGGAAGAGAGCCATAATTAAATAAACCTGGCTGTGGAGGGGAATAACAATGTATTACTGGTAGAATATAGGAATTTAAGGTAAACGAATAGGGAGATAGATTTAGTAGAATGTTAACTAAGGGTTTCCATGAATTGTATTGATTTTAATAATTGCTGATTAAGAATGTTAATTGGGATTGATTATGATATATATATATATATATATATATATATATATATATATATATATATATATATATATATATATATATATATATGATGGCTTTAGTGAAGGTCAGTATGAATTGGAAAATGATTTGTAATATTGTGTATGAAATGTAAAGAACTATTTTGTGTATGTTTTACAGACATTGAAATTAAATGAAACACATTATGATACTTACGTTTTAAAGAATTATAATTGTTTTTGATTTATATGAACAATTTATAGTAGACAATCTATGTGTGTTTGATGACTAATATTTCTTTCTCTTAAAATATTATTGTTAATCCCATTTTACATAAGCATAAGAGTGATGTGTAGTTTTAGGAGATTGTGCTATTGTTAGGCATTCTTGGATTAGATATTTTAAACATGCAGCCCATTTTTGAATGGGAGGATTTGTGTTGTTCAGAACACTTAGACATTACCAGACGGAAAAACTGGAACATGTAAAGTAGACACTATTGTCAAAATCAACTGTTCATTAAGTATTGGTGGCTTCACACTGGGGGAATCACCTACTCCACCTGCAGCCAATTTCCATACACATAACACATGAGCCCCGAGCATTTTATTTTTTGTAGTGCTCATGCAATTTCCAATACGCATCATCCACATTATTTCAGGTCTTTGCCAATGCTCCTTACATGGCTTAGCTGGAAATCCTAACATGTTTTATTATTTAAAAACTGTCAAACTGTACGTACATACAAAGGTCATATGACTTAGCCCCACGTCACAAAATCAATTGAGACTTTGCACAAACATTCAAGGTTGGGTCTATAATCTTCCTGAAAATGTTTCTCCATTTTCGTCAAACAGCTAAAAAGTTATAAACAATTTAAAAATGTTGAGACCCCCTCATATTTTGCTCGCTCTTCATAAAATCCCATTGAGCCAAAAGCATTTTATTTTTTGTAGTGCTCATGCAATTTCCAATACGCATCAACCACATAATTTCATGAAACTTGCACCACATAATTGTAATATTACCATGCTTTAAAACAGAACATTAGATGGGCAACTCTTCACATACATAAAAGAACTATAAAGCTCCTTTAAGAAACATATTTTTTGCAAATCACACTTATGTCTGTTGTTATCAGCAGTGCATGCCATGTATGGAAATCATCATTCAATTGCCTATGCCATAAGGCTCCGCCATGACCCCAGTCGAACCAAACAACCCCTATTATTCACTTCACCTACCCTGCATTCTAGTGCAGGGTCCACTGTACCATAATAATGTAACCAATGGCCCGTGGTCATGGCTTGCAACCATGGCAAGTCTCCAAATCCATGGAGCATAGGCATCAGCCATTCTGAATTCCCCAATAAACAATTCACAGTACACATTTGTGTTTGCCGAGGGTCAGGCCCACTACCCAGACACCAAATGTATATCACTCGTTTTTCTACTTACATTCTTACACTTTGGACAAATGAAACACAACACATATTTCCAAAAACATGTCTGCAGGTCCTTGCTAATGCTTGTTGCACAAGTTTGTTGTAATCTAGTCCACCAATTCAGCCTGTAACTACAAGCTAAATATGTTTCCCCATTAAAACCTACTGCTTCGGCCATGCTGCATGCCACAAAAAGAAAATTACAGTACGCATTTTTCCTTGTTAACACCGACGCCCATTGCCCAGTCACCAGAGTTATATCACTATGTTGCGTACTTGCTATTTATACTTAAAAAAAAATAACACAGGACATATTTGCAAAACCATGCTTTCCAGTTCTTGCTGACCCCCCTCGTACATATTTGCTGCAATCCCATCCAGCACTTCAACCTGTACCCTTGAGCCCATTTGTTTATCCTTTTCTAACCTATCCCAATTTAAAGAAAAACTTGCCACATAGCTGGTCCATTGCGCATAGGGCCACGTTAACCCCATTGGTCGTCCCTCGTGGTCATGGCCATTATCCAGATTGTCCCGGTCATGAAGTTATGCCATGACCCAGACAATCTGGCCACTGCCGATGGCTACAGGCTATACCTCAACCGCCACAGATATATTACAATTTTTTGTACCTACATTATGCCACTTGTCAAAAAATAATCATGCTTTCTGCTCATTGCCAATGCTCCTCACACAACTTTGCTGGAAATCCACCCATGTTTTATTTGTTCAATACTGTCCAAATGTATGTCCATACAATAGTCATATGACTTAGCCCCCACTTCAGGAAATACATTCAGTCTTTGCAAAAACATTCAAGGTTGATTCTAACACATTTTATATCACCCCAAAAATAACTTTAACACACACCATAAATGATTAAAAAAGCAGTGTAGATAAAATCACATTTCTACTGCTCTGTGATAAATCTTTTATTTTGAAAACAACAAGCATACTTCATGATTGTATATCATGCACCGCACTAACATTGAATTTCTTTCCCAATTAACAACTTTCAATAATTATTCTCACCCATTTTCTACATATACAGCAGCAGCACTTCGATGTTAACAAATACAGTAAAAAACAAAGAAAATCACAGAGCCCCATTATGAGCATATTATCAAATCAAACTTTCAACACAACAATCACCAACAACTCATTAATGCCAATCATATTTGATCATAGGTAACATGAACTGCACCGTGTGAGTTCTGCAGTGAAAAGGAGAAAAGTAGACAAAAAGGGGAGTTTCATAATTTCCGTAAATCAAAACCACAAAAAGAAGACTATATTATAAGAAAACTAATAAAATGGCCGGCATTTTCACTACAACCTATTACAATGAAGTACACATTAACAAATTTAACAATACCCAATTAGAAACACCAAAACACAATCAAACCCTGCTCAGCATCAAACATAGCCGCGGATATTTAAAGCGGCTACAAAGCTCACTTGTAGCCGTGGGTACACATACATTTTTCTGCAAGCCCCAAATCAAACTAAATTGGCCTTGAAACTTTCAAATTAAATAAGTGAACGACCAAGTACATGAAATGGCATACACAAATAAAAATCTGTATTGTATCATCCACATAAAAATACGATTACTGCACATAAAATGTATATTTATAGATGCAACTTTAAATATACCTGCGGCTCCAGTCGCAACAAATGAAATGCAGAGTAGTATCGATGTGCCTATACACATGCTTTTTTACAGACGCAGATGTACAAGAGCCCCTCTGAGACGTCTGTTGATAGCCGCAGCTTTTCACAAAAACATTGAATTCAAAATTGCATTTCCGCTACACCAAACTCCCAAAACTGTCCCCAACATGGCTACCAGCTCCTCTACACACCTCATAATCCTCCTCCACTCCTCTGGTCTATTATAATGCCTCAACACATTCAATCATAACATGCCTTCCACCGAGTCTACAAACACACAACGTGTCCCTTGCTCTAATATAAATGCGGCAGCAATTGGGGAGGTGTCTACCAGCGACAAGCGATGCTGCATTCCGGGCTGCTGTTCATTAGCCACGAATACTAGCAATAGCAACATCCACCAATTACAAAGTACAACACACACACACATAATACATACACTACTCATACAATCTACTAGAAATTCAAAGAAGGAATATTTTTCCTGGAAACAGACAAATAATGCAGATATCATGACTGCTTTCAAAACTGTGCGGCTGATTGGAGACATTTGGCTGTTGGTTCCACGTTTTTCCAAAATTGTTAAGTCTGAGAAGTACAAGGCACCCAGACGTCATACTAATTCTTTGTGGAGGTAATGTTTTGGGGAATGTATGAGGGGTGTCCCTTACTTTAATGATGAAACAAGACATGGAAAAATTAATGGAACTATTTCGTCACACCATCTTCATCTTTTCCAATCTAACCCAGATGCAAAAATGTAGATGGACCACCTGATTCAATGGTAAAATTGAGAAATCTCAGAGAAATGTGAATAAATCAGTTTCAGCATTTATGGGAGACCACAAACAATTATGGATTTCGAACAGCAACATACAGGTCTACATGGCCAATGTCTATAGGCATTGCAGAGTACACCTAACCAATCAAGGAAATGCAGTGTTCCTTGATGACATTAAAACAGTGCCTCTGATGTACTAAAGTTGTTCACTCAATGTTCCCCCAAACAGTGCTTTTAGGAGACTACATATCATATATAAATACATAATTACAAACAAATAATAATAAAAAAAAAATCATTATGCCCGCGGATACAGTTAATTGACTTTTAGCATAGCTGCGGTTACAAAAAGTTATTTGAGAAGGGGACTGAATTTAACTTTTATACTACAATACAACTTGAATAATTCATACAGAACAACAATGCTCATGTGCTTATATGAAATTACTTAAAAATAATAAAAATATGTAAAAATAAACAAGGTAGGCTAACATTCCACAGACACACAATATAAAATCATAATTGAAAATTAACACCCTAAAATACATTCTTGTCCATCTAAAACTACACTGCAATTCCTCCTTTTCATATTAATTTTGTTAAACTACTTTCTTCTATTTCTCTCCGAAGTCTCACATGCTCAAAGGTCTAAAAACACACATCCAAAATAAAAAAAGACTCTCTAATACCTACCAAGTCTCAGACCATGGCCTTTGGCCAGGTTTAGGGATGTTTCACCCCAACGAGACCATACCTAAACAAAGAACTTTCCAAAAAATGTAAAACACTGTCACCCCAAAATATATAGTCGTGCATACCCAACTAACCATACCCGCTGCTAGCTGTAGTCTTTTGTAGCCTCGAATATAGCTTTGAATATCATCAAAATGGCAGAAAGAAAATGCTTCCCTGCCCACCCTTGCATTCCCAATTGCCCCTTCATCTGGACCTCCTCTGCCCTCTCCCTTTCACCCCAGTACACATGCTGTTTCTGTGATGCAGTTTGCAACAAGATGTGAGCAATTTGCAGCTATAGCCGAGAGTACGGATAGCTTTGTGTCCAAACACAGACCCTACGCCCCCTCCACCTCTCAAATTTCACTCAGTGTCCTCTGGCCATTCCCCCACCTCTACCCTAATGACATTTGTATGTTTTTGACCTACAAATAGATGTTTACTTCATTTCATTTTCGCATAACCTCGGCTATAGCTGCGGATATCTCTTGCATCAAGAGAAAAACAAGATGTCGGTTGTTTCAATTCTGAAAACCATGATCCTGCAATGCACCAATGGAGATATAACTATAATTTTTGTGGGGACGGGTGCACCCCCTTCTACATCAAATTTTAAAATAACGACTGCATGGAATAAACCCAAACCACAAAAGGATTGCGAGTCAACACTTCATGCCCAATTTGTTTCGGACCTGGTCCAAAGCCGTCCAGAGGTTTAGGTCTGCGATTTGGCATAGGTTTACCTTTTTTGTCTATGGGAAAATTAATGGAAAGTAGGCCGTACTTTTGGCGAAAAAAAACCTTGACGCTTAATGGATTTTACATTTTTTAACAAATATTTATGAAACATTTGCAGTCTGGGGAAGGGCAGCAGACTTTTAATAACTTTTGAAATTACAGCCAAATCCATTACTCGAATCTACAGTTATTAAGAATAGAATGTTGAGGGGTTACTATGCATCTCTGCATCTCTGACTCTATATATATATATATATATGTATTACACAGCCACGGTAGTGGCTGTTTAGTTATGGTTAAGTTGGTAATCCCATAGGAAGAGCACTTTTTTGGGTGGCTTATAACTTCGCTTCCCCTGGACGAATCCACACCAAACTTGTATATGGGCCACTCTGAATTTTGTTGCAAAGTTTTGGTGAGGTTTGGTTCTGGGGGGGCAATTTCTTTTCTTCCCATAGACTGAATGGGGGAAAAAATGTGGTCACGCCTACAGCCCAAACCACTGGACGGATTTTCACCACTGCGGAAGGAGCAGTGGCTTGGTCCCGAAAACGTGCTATTGAAAATTTGGTGACCATCCGTCTAGTAGTATTTTTTTAAAATGACCAAAAATTAGATCACAAAAAGTTAGTGATATCTATGTCTGCGGACACACTTCCCTATTTGCTCCGCGGACAGGACATCGATTGGCTAATCGGCTTGCGTCATGACCGCGGACATGCAACGTGCCCGCTGATTGGCTGGAATGAAGCGTAAGATACGTTGTATTGTTTCGAGCCGCCCAGCCATCTTGGATCCATGGACATACGCGGACGGCGCAGCTACGAACAGAGAGAAATACAAGTTTGGCAAGAGTAAGAGATGGGTCAAATGCTGTAATTGTTTAGGTGGCAGGCACCCCTGATGTGTTTGTCATGTCCACGGTCATCGCGGCTGTCTCCGGACATGAAAAATGCAGTAGCCATATAGCACAGTTAAAATATTTGATTCCATGGGTGTGTTGTGCTGCGGTGGTTGTGGCCAGGGTCTAGAGTCTTCGATGCATGCCCTAAGGCCACAGGCCGTAGGCCATGCACCCAAGACTCTAGGCCCTGGCCACAACCACCGCAGCATAACACACCCATAGAATCAAACATCTATGAAATATCCACAAATCTACAGTGTGTACTGTTTGATTTGTCTAGTTTGTATGTGATGTTTTGGCTACGTCATGTCATTAAGATTGTAGAGTTTGGTAACAAGCACTGCAGTATAACATATCCATGGAAGTAAACATTTTGTATTGTGGTGTATGGTTAGATGTTTGCTTCAATGGTTGCGTTTTGGAGCAGTATTTATGAGTTGTATTTATTATAATATAATTACTGTTTGATTTTTTGTGATTGGATATATTTTTTTCATGACGTGGGTAACTGGAGTAGATATATTCTTTGTCAATTTCTGTGATAAAAGAAAAGATCATGTTAGTGTAGGTAGTTTATAAAGACGTATTACATTGCATAATAGACATTTCTGCTTTAGTTCAACCCTCATATTTAGTAGTTTACAAACCAGTGTACTGTGCAATTTGCTCAGTTTCTATGTTTGTTGCTTAAATCATTGGGTCTGTGGGAAAAAAAAATCCACGTTTAATTAAAAAAAACTTTTTTTTGTTATGGTGCAGTACATTTCTTTCTTTGTTTTCAGTGTTTACTTGTTTCTTGCTAATGTTCTATCTGTTGGCTTGATGCAGATTGTTTGACACCTGTTTTCGAATTGTAACTGGTTATAGCTTTTCATTTATATTCTCAGTTTGCTAATCTATCTGTTGGGTTTTTGCAGATTCTTGGGGCAGTTAGATACATGTTTATAGTTTTTTAATTGCAGTTTTATTAATGTTTATGCACAGATTAGTTATTACATTTTGGTTTTAAGAATATTAAATAAGCGTTTATAGGATTTGCTGCTAATCTTTGCTTTAGAGTAATGGTACTATCATTACATTTGAACCATTCACAATTTTTTTTTAAGTGATACTTGACCATGTGTGAATCCAGTCAGCTTGCAGTTGTTTTTGGTACCATCTGCATTGTAACGTAAAAGCATTAGTATTAAGTATTTACTATGTGTTTGTATTTGTAAGGTGGAGCGATTATCTGAATTGCAGGTAGTACATAATTTGCCATGGTTTGCATTTTGTACAAGTTGATGAAGTGGAACGGATTCACAGTTAGGTGTGGATACATACACAAAACGTTCATTAGGGATGTGTTCCTGTGCCATATTGTTGCACAGAGTGCATGTATGTTTCCACATGTATGAAATCTGGAAGATTTCATTTATAGGTATGTTTATGTTTGCCAGTCCTTGTAGTAAGTACATTAGAAATTCTTGTGGATCTTCTTGTGATTTTATAGTAAATTTCACCATTCCAACACAGTAGTCCAATTCTTGTCTTATTCCATGAACACTATGGGCCTCATCACGAGTTTGGCGGTAACCCTTAAATCCGGCGGTCGCGCTATTACCGCCGGATTTAAGGGTCTGCCAAATCAGGGCTTCGGCAGATTTCTCCCCAGCTCTGAGCTGGGGGGAAATCCGCTGAAAATTTGGGCTATTACCGCCGGTGGAAAATCCGCCGGTGGTAAGAGCGTGAAAATTCCCCATTGAGCCCAATGGGGAATGGGGCATTCCCGAATGGGCTCAGTGGTGAATGGAGAATTCCATTACCGCCAAACCCGTGATCTGGCACTAATAGCGGTGGGGGGTTTGGCGGTAGGGCTAATACCACCGCCCAACTCGTGATGAGGCCCAATATGTGTTTTCATGATTGTTGCTTGCATTTCTATTGGTGGCAATTGAAATAGAATATTTATTGCTACATTTGTGTAGCAATTTACACCAGCTGTATTTGAAAATTTGAATGGACCAGATAGTTCTGTGTCCAAGTCATTTCTTTCGGAGTGTGTGTTGCTTCTTTGAAGAAGTACCTGAGTTACTTTGAGTAGTACATTCTTCTTTGGTTGTAGTAATTGATGCAGCATGAGCTTCTTTTATTCACTTTGGAGGATTTGCAGTGAGATCCTGTTGCATTTCTGTTTGAAGTAGTTTTCTTTTACAACGTTTTGCTTTTTGTGGAACAGGATAGGTTTTTAGATGGAGTGTATAGTGTACGTAGTCTATTCTATTCTAAAATGCAGGAATATAAGTGTTTACTTTACTTGCATCCAAGTTGATTAGAAATAGACCATCAAGTGTATGTAAGCGTGATAGTGCTACGTAGCTCATGCCTTCTTTGAAGACTGTGTTCCCAATATCTATCAATGCTTTATCTAGGGTAAGACCTTGTGATTTGTGAATGGTGACTATGTATGCTAGAGTTAGAGAAAATTGTTCTCTGCATACATACATGTCTTTGAAAAGAAGGAATTAAGCTGTTCAGCGTCCTATCCTTTTTACTTCTGATAGTTTGTCAAAAGAGAATATTGACAAACTGAATGTTGTTGTCAAGTGGGTATGTTTGAAAACCAACAACTGTAACAAGTGCTCCATTAACTAGTCCTTGCTCCACGTCAAGGTTACGTTTAAGCATTACTCTACAGTTTAAAGATAATTTTAATATTTTCTCCAAACCAGCTGTGTTGGAGACAGAGTTTTCTAAGATATTTAGTCTTGTTGTGGCTTGTTGACACATGGGTAGTGTCATACGATGTACGTCCAGTTTGTCTGTGCAGAAAATGTCAATTATTGGTTGCATTTCTTTTTTCAACATTGTTTCATTGAATTTGGAACAGCTTGCAAGAGTTGGCGTCAAGGAAATACAATTGACATTTTTGTGTGCTAATTGTTCCATGACATCAGTAGCACATGAGTTATGGCCATGAAGTGCATGGATGTGCCAGGTTTTTAATATTCCTTGTGCTTCTTGAGATAGTACACTAACTCTAATACTTTTTAAAATGTTGGCGTAGGTGAGGTCTGCAGACTGGTGCATGTATTCTGTTAATTCTCTGTATTGGAAATGTTGGCAAAGGTTAACATTTCCTATGCTGCCAACAGTTTTATGGCAGAGTTTGTGTCCTAAGGTTTTAAAAATAGGTTCAACTTTCACTGGTGGCAATTGAAGAAGATCTCCGAAAACAATAATGGGGGTAATTCATAGAATTAAGCGCACAAGTGGCACGCGGCTGGCGCACAGTATGCGCGTGCAATAGTCTGCACCAGCCGCATGCGCCAAAATCCATTTCGGCACTCAGCGTATTCATGGATTTTAGCCACCAAAAGCAGCTGCGGCGCAGAGTGGCACAGCGACCCTGCAGCAGCGCCAGTAACGCCCCAAGAATGCCCCTCGCGCAAGGAAAAGCCATCAAAATCCTCAATCCAGCGCAAAGGGCTGCTCTAACCCTGGACCAGTATACAGGGCCGCCACACAGCACACGGCAAGCGGGGAAGGTGTATTCCTGGGGTTCGCGGGAAGTTTCACCTGCGATTTCAGCAGGGTACGTGTATTCCTGGGGTGCGGGGAAGTCTAACACGCGATTTCAGCAGGGTACGTGTATTCCTGGGGTGCGGGGAAGTCTAACACGCGATTTCAGCAGGGTACGTGTATTTCTGGGGTGCGCGGGAAGTTCCACACGCGATTGCAACAGGGTACGTGTATTCCTGGGGTGCGGGCAAGTTCAACAAGCAATTTCAGAAGGGTATGTGTATTTCTGGGGTGAGCGGGAAGTTCCACACGTGATTGCAGCAGGGTACGTGTATTCCTGGGGTGCGGGCAAGTTTAACACGCGATTTCAGCAGGGTATGTGTATTTCTGGGGTGCGCAGGAAGTTTAACACGCGATTTCAGCAGGGTACGTGTATTTCAGGGGTGCTCGGGAAGTTCGACACGCGATTGCAGCAGGGTATGTGTATTTCTGGGGTGGGGGCAAGTTTACCACGCGATTCCAGCAGGGTACGTGTATTTCTGGTGTGCGGGGAAGTCCCACACGCGATAGGCCCTGTGCGAATGGGGTACGTGTATTTCGAGGGTGCAGGGGATTCCTACACGTGAATTGGCAGTGTGGGTCCTCCCAGGTGTTCCCTCTACACCCTCCACAGCCCCTGCAGGCAGACCACACCACAGGGGACTACCCTGCACCCATGGGCATGTCCCGCAGGCAGCCCAACAACCATGGGCATGCCCCCCCAGCGAAGCCACATGTCACCTTGCACTAGTGATCACCAACGCATTATCCCCTTGTACCCCCACCCCTCAGCAGTGCGGGGCACCTGCCTGCAGGCCCCCACTCATGTCCCCGAGCACCCCCACCCCCCAGCAGTCAGGGGCACCTGCCTGCAGGCCCCCACTCATGTCCCCTTGCACCCCCACCCCCCAGCAGTGTGAGGCACCTGCCAGCAGGCCCCCACTCATGTCCCACTCATGTCCACCTGCACCGCCACCCCCCCAGCAGTGCAGGGCACCTGCCAGCAGGCCCCCACTCATGTCCCCTTGCACACCCACCCCCCAGCAGTGCGGGGCACCTGCCAGCAGACACCCACTCATGTCCCACTCATGTCCCCCTGCACCCCCACCCCCCAGCAGTGCAGGGTACCTGCCAGAAGGCCCCCACTCATGCCTCCTTGCACACCCACCCCCCAGCAGTGTGGGGCACCTGCCAACAGGCCCCCACTCATGTCCCCTTGCACCCCCAGCACTCAGGGGCACCTGCCAGCAGGCCCCCACTCATGTCTCCTTGCACCCCCAGCACTCAGGGGCACCTGCCAGAAGGCCCCCACTCATGCCTCCTTGCACACCCACCCCCCAGCAGTGTGGGGCATCTGCCAACAGGCCCCCACTCATGTCCCCTTGCACCCCCAGCACTCAGGGGCACCTGCCAGCAGGCCCCCACTCATGTCCCCTTGCACCCCCAGCACTCAGGGGCACCTGCCAGCAGGCCCCCACTCATGTCCTCTTGCACCCCCACCCCCGAGCACTGAGGGGCACCTGCCAGCAGGCCCCCACTCATGTCCCCTTGCACACCCACCCCCCAGCAGTGCGGGGCACCTGCCAGCAGGCACCCACTCATGTCCCACTAATGTCCCCTTGCACCCCCACCCCCCAGCAGTGCGGGGCACCTGCCAACAGGCCCCGACACATGTCCCCCAGCCAACACGTCATCACAATCTCGATCCCTGGCCCTTATGGGCATCCTCCACATGCCAAACACCCACCCAAGTATTTCATCCACCCACATAGAAATGCCAATTGCATGACACAACCCCCAATGGCAAGTATGTAAATGAAGACATGTCCCTTACACACACACAATGGGTGCAAGTGAATGTCAAAACCCATATCATGACATGCATGAAACCAATGAGATAATACCACACATCAAAGTTGGATAACAAAAATGTATTAAAAGCAAAATGAATGGAATTAAAATCAAACAAACGACAATGGAAATTAAAAAAGAAAAGCTGCATGTCTGTAAAATAATGAAAAACAACAAATCATAATCCAAAGGAAAGGTGTCCAAAGTCACAGTTCCAAAAATGAAATCCAAGGGCAAAACAAAAGTGAAAACCATTGCTCCATGGGGAAATCCAAACAAAAAAGTAGAATCCAACAGTTAACTATATACAGATGAACAATCCAGGGTCCATGATCCCAACTGAAGAAATGAAACCTATCAAAAACTCCTACCTAATAAAAAAACTATATACAAAAATGTGGCCCATTGTCCTAAAGGTCAAAAATAAACAAAAAACCAAAGGAAACCTAATACTAACCAAATAACTATTTACAAGGGCAGCGGGCAAGTCCAACGGCTCACATGTTGATGTCCCGCGCCAGGGCATCATCGAACTCCTGCTCGATGTCCCGGAGGCGGTCCTCTTCCATGGCCCGAGGGTTCGCAGGGACAATGACATCTGGAACTCCAGGTCCCTGCGAATGGCCTCGAGGCACTTGGCCCACCTCAGGGCCCTACGCATGGAGTCTTCCGCCCTGACCATCATGAGCCGTGCCTCTTCCGCCCGCTGCCGCTCCGCATCTATCGCATGGCCCAACCGCTGCCGCACGGAAGACATTTCCCGTCCAGGGTCCTCCTGCCCTCCGGCCGATGCCTGCCCCTCTGATGTTGATGGCTCCGAGCCATCATTGCTCCCACCTACAGCCTGCTCCTGCTGCTGTCCATGGGCCCTGTACAATGGTGCCTGCACATCCTCCATCTGCTGGTCTCCAGTTGTGGTGTCCACCCCTGCTGGACCGTCAACTCCCAACTGTGGCAGGGATGGGATCTCCACCAAGCTGGCTGTGTTGGTCAGGCCAGGTCCACAGGGAGCCCTGGTGGAATCTGGGCCGGAAGACGATTTGGAGAACGACTGGCACATAGCCCCCACAGAAGAGGAGAGGTCCGCCAGAGTGCGCGTCACATGTAGGAACCCTCCGACCAGGGCCACTCCCAGCAGTGCCATGTCACGACGCTGCTCTTCGTGATGGCGTGCATTCTCCGCCCAGGAAGAACGCACAACATCACGAATGACACACGTGTGCAACGCGACACCCACCAGGAAGGATCCCATATGGTCGCGGGACCCCTCGTCCGCAGGTAGTGGAGAGGCAGGTGATATGGCACTCTCCCCTACCTGCGGACAGGCCTGGGACGGGGCCCCCCTGCTGGTGCATGATGGTGCAGTCACAGGGTCAAGGACAGCAACATGCACAGGCCCCTCCGCAGTGACCTGTGCTGCCTCCTGACCCTGGCCCTGGACTGCACCACTTGCAACAGTGGTACTACCCCCACCAGGCCCCATGTGCGGCTCAGTAGCGGGCTCCTCCTCCTCTGTGGAGACCACAAACCTGGATGTCTCCACACCGTCTTCCGCCATTGGAAGCCCCTGTGGGGGCTCACCCGGCCCTTCTGCCACAGCCGTTGAGGCAGACACAGAACCAGCTCCCTCGCTCCCGAATGATGGTAATTCCTGGGAGGGTGGCTGGGCCTTGCGTCGCTGCCCAGTGGATGCATCCCCGCCGCTTGGCCTCACAGCGCCGTCTCTGCCCTCTTCTTCACTTGACGCTTCGTAGAGGGAGACATAGAACACAAGCATCAGGGCACAGTACTAAATACCCTAGACAGGAAGCAATAACACATGAGTGGCACTGTCAAATGTCACTTCCATCCTGTCATTCCACAACACATGGGTGAATGCACACGACACACATGCAGAAACAGTCCGGGCACCTGCAATCAACATCAACATCCATGTAGAAGGGCCCCTGTAAACCAAGATGTTCCCTTCAAAGTCACATGTATCCATGGCGTTTCAAAGTAACACACACACTTCTCAGGGACACACACACACATGTGCACCATACATGTACATGACATCAGCACCCATTCCTCACCCCCCCTCCATGTCCAGGAACAGAGACAGCCATGCATTCATGTGTGCATTCTACATAGAGCTCCCATGTTGCTTTAAAACACATGCACCAACCATGTGGCTCACACATAACTGGTCTCACAAGCATGACCATGATGTCCCTGCACACACACACATCCATACATGGCCTATGTTACACATAGAGGCAAGCATCAGACTACCAGCACACTGCAACATGCCCTGTCTCACACAGCAATGCTTGGCCACTCACCGCTCAACTCCAGACGTGTCTGCCTCTCAAGGATCTGGGCGTGGAGCGCTGGGCCTACGCATTCCAGGATCCTCATGTGGATGGCACTCAGGCGTGCCCGCCCCCCCTCCGCGAGGCGCCGGGCCTTGTGGAGGGTCCTGGACCTGAAGTCCTCCCAGCGCTTCTTGACGTGCTTGATGTCGCGGGTTGCCACCCCCTCCGTGTTGATGGCAACCACTACATCGTCCCAGATCCTCTCCCGTCCTTTCTTGTTGGCGCATGATGTTCCGAAGAGGGCATCATAATGCCCCAGGACATGCTCCACCAGGACACCAACTTTGGTGGCAGTGAAGCTTGTGGCCCTCTGCCTCTCTTGCTGGGGGTGGGCAACTGGGTCCTGGGGCTGGGCTGTGGAGCGATGGAATCCCAGTCGGGAGTCTTCTGTTCCAGCAGGGGTGGACACAGCAACTGGACCCCTGCAGATGGCTGACGTGCAGGCACCAAATAGCAGGGCACGTGGGCAGCAGGCAGACAGGCAGCAGCAGATGGCTGGTGGGAGCGTGCTCAGGGCTCTGGGGGCCACGAAAATGGCCTTCTGGGCAGGGGCGTGGTCTTCCGTGTGTGTACGCGTGGCCAGCTTGATACGGAGTGATTTGGCACATGAAAATATTGCACGTCAGCGTGTAATTCGAGGAAAGGCCCTTAGCGCGTAAGTGCGTCACCACATGTACTCAATATAATTGGACGAAATGATATTGCGTACGTGCGTAAGCGCGTCAGCACACGTACGCAATATCATTGGACCAAAGGCCCTTAGCGCGTAAGCGCGTCTGTGACATATTGTGCACGGGCTTTGCCCTTTCGCGTGTAAAACTTGCCGCTCACCCCTGAAATTCACATACTCCCTCGACCAGGGCCCTTTCGCATGTGAAACTTCATGCGAACCCCGTAATACACATACCCTGCTGAAAGCGCGGGTGAAACTGCATGCGAACCCTGTAATACACGTACCCTGCTGAAAACGCGGGTGAAACTGCACGCGAACCACAGGAATACACGTACCCTGCTGAAAACGTGGGTGAAACTGAATGCGAACCCCAGGAATACACGTACCCTGCTGAAAACGCAGGTGAAACTGCACGCGAACCCCAGGAATACACGTACCCTGCTGAAAATGCAGGTGAAACTTCACACGAACCCCAGGAATACATGTACCCTGCTGAAAACGCGGGTGAAACTGCACGCGAACTACAGGAATACACGTACCCTGCTGAAAACACGGGTGAAACTGCACGCGAACCCCAGGAATACACGTACCCTGCTGAAAACGCGGGTGAAACTGCACGTGAACTCCAGTAATACACGTACTCCGCTCAACAGGGCCCTTTCACGAGTAAAACTTCACGCTGTACCCCAGAACTACATGTACCCCGCTCGCTAGCACAGGGCCAACATTCCTGGGGTTCGCGTGAAGTTTCACCTGCGATAGGCCCTGTGCGAGTGCGGTACGTGTATTTAAGGGGTTCGCGGGAAGTTTCACACGCGATTTAGCTGTCAGAGCGGGGTACGTGAATTTCGGGGGTGCGCAGGGAATCCTACACTTGAATTGGCAGTGTGGGTCCTCCCAGGTGTTCCCTCTACACCCTCCACGGCCCCTGCAGGCAGACCACACCACAGGGGACTACCCCGCACCCTTGGTCATGTCCCGCAGGCAGCCCATCCATCATGGCAATGCACCACAGACAAGCCACCTGTCCGCTTGCACCACTGATCACCGACTCATGTCCCCCTGCACCCCCAGCCCCCAGCAGTGCAGGGCACCTGCCAGCAGGCCCCCACTCATGTCCCGTTGCACCCCCACCCCCCAGGCAATGCAGGGCACCTGCCAGCAGGCCCCCACACATGTCCCCCTGCACCCCCACCCCCCAGCAGTGCAGGGCACCTGCCAGCAGGCCCCCACTCATGTCCCCCTGCACCCCCAGCCCCCAGCAGTGCAGGGCACCTGCCAGCAGGCCCCCACTCATGTCCCCTTGCACCCCCACCCCCCAGGCAATGCAGGGCACCTGCCAGCAGGCCCCCACACATGTCCCCCTGAACCCCCACCCCCCAGCAGTGCAGGGCACCTGCCAGCAGGCCCCCACTCATGTCCCCTTGCACCCCCACCCCCCCCGGCAATACAGGGCACCTGCCAGCAGGCCCCCACTCATGTCCCCTTGCACCCCCACCCCCAAGCAGTGCAGGGCACCTGCCAGCAGGCCCCCACTCATGTCCCCCTGCACCCCCACCCCCTAGCAGTGCAGGGCACCTGCCAGCAGGCCCCCACTCATGTCCCCTTGCACCCCCACCCCCCAAGCAGTGCAGGGCACCTGCCAGCAGGCCCACACTCATGTCTCCTTGCACACCCACACCCCAGCAGTGCAGGGCACCTGCCAACAGGCACCCACTCAAGTCCCACTCATGTCCCCCTGCACCCCCACCCCCCAGCAGTGCAGGGGACCTGCCAGCAGGCCCCCACTCATGTCCCCTTGCACACCCACCCCCCAGCAGTGTGGGGCACCTGCCAGCAGGCCCCCACTCATGTCCCCTTGCACCCCCAGCACTGAGGGGCACCTGCCAGCAGGCCCCCACTCATGTCCCCTTGCACCCCCACCCCCCAGCAGTGCGGGGCACCTGCCAGCAGGCCCCCACTCATGTCCCCTTGCACACCCACCCCCCAGCAGTGCAGGACACCTGCCAGCAGGCCCCCACTCATGTCCCCTTGCACCCCACCCCCCAACAATGCAGGGTACCTGCCAGCAAGCCCCCTCTCATGTCCCCTTGCACCCCCACCCCCCAAGCAGTGCGGGGCACCTGCCAGCAGGCCCCGACACATGTCCCCCAGCCAACACGTCATCACAATCTAGATCCCTGGCCCTTATGGTCAGCCTCCACATGCCAAACACCCACCCAAGTATTGCATCCACCCACATAGAAATGCCAATTACATGATACAACCCCAATGCCAAGTATCTAAATGAACACATGTCCGTCACACACACACAATGGGTGTAAGTCAATGTCAAAACCCATATCATGACATGCATGAAACCAATGAGATAATACCACACATCGAAGTTGGATGAAAAAAATGTATTAAAAGCAAAATGACTGGAATTAAAATCAAACAAACGACAATGGAAATTAAAAAAGAAAAGCTGCATGTCTGTAAAATAATGAAAAACAACAAATCATAAGGCAAAGGAAAGGTGTCCAAAGTCACAGTTTCAAAAATGAAATCCAAGGGCAAAACAAAAGTGAAAACCATTACTCCATGGGGAAATCCAAACAAAAAAGTAGAATCCAACAGTTAACTATATACAGATGAACAATCCAGGGTCCATGATCCCAACTGAAGAAATGAAACCTATCAAAAACTCCTACCTAATAAAAAAAACTATATACAAAAATGTGGTCCATTGTCCTAAAGGTCCAAAATAAAGAAAAAACCAAAGGAAACCTAATACTAACCAAAGAACTATTTACAAGGGCAGCAGGCAAGTCCAACGGCTCACATGTTGATGTCCCGGTCCAGGGCATCATCAAACTCCTGCTCGATGTCCCGGAGGCGGTCCTCTTCCATGGCCCCCAGGGTTCGCAGGGACGATGACATCTGGAACTCCAGGTCCCTGCGAATGGCCTCGAGGCACTCAGCCCGCCTCAGGGCCCTACACATGGAGTTCTCCGCCCTGACTATCGTGAGCCGTGCCACTTCCGCCCGCTGCCGCTCCGCATCTATCGCATGGCCCAACCGCTGCCACACGGAAGACACTTCCCGTCCAGGGTACTCCTGCCCTCCGGCCGATGCCTGCCCCTCCAATGATGAAGGCCCCGAGCCATCATGGCTCCCACCTTGTTGCTGCTGCTGCTGTGCCGCTGCCTGTGCCCTGGCTCCTGCTGCCTGCACATCCTCCTCCAGCTGGGGTGCAGTTGTGGAGGTGGCCACCCCTCCTGGACATCCGACTCCCGACTGTGGCAGGGATCTATTGTCCACCAGCCTGGCCGCAGGTTCAGAGGCAGCTCCACAGGGCACCCAGGTGATACATGGGTGGGAAGATGGCATGGAGGACGACTGGGGCATAGGGGGTTCAGTTGAGGAGGGGGTCGGAACAAGGTCCAGGAAACGGAGGAATCCAGCCCTGGTGAGCTGTCCCAGTGGGTCACCGCAGTCAACGAGCCATGCGAGAAGATGTGCAGTCTCCTCATGAAAAGACTGCAGGTCACCTCGCATGGCACGTTGACGCAACGCCACCCCACCCAGGACAGGCTCAACCTGGTGCCGGATAGCCACATCTGTAGGGAGAGGAAGGCCAGTTGGTGTAAGCCAATCCCCTCCCAGAGAACTGGACGTAGGCATCCCTGCTGGTGCAAGATGATGCAGTGACAGGATCAGGGACAGGATTGCACACAGGCACCTCCGCGGCGGGATGTGCTGCCTCCTGTCCCTGGTCCTTCACTGCACCACTATCACCAGTGGAATCCCCACCTCCAGACCCCGTCTCTGTCCCTTGCACGGCCTCCTCCTCCACCAAACCCCCCACCAACCTGGATGACTCCATGCCATCTTCCTCCGTTGGGCCCTGTGGGGTCTCAGCTGCCCCTTCTGCTGCCGAGGAGTCCAACTCCGACCTCTGCCTCTTGGACCTCCCCTCGGCAGCTGCGGCCTGGGACGTGGCACCGGACTCCTCAATCCCCGACGAGATGACAACCTCGTACACACGTACGCAATATCATTGGACCAAAGGCCCTTAGCGCGTAAGCGCGTCTGTGACATATTGTGCACGGGCTTTGCCCTTTCGCGTGTAAAACTTGCCGCTCACCCCTGAAATTCACATACTCCCTCGACCAGGGCCCTTTCGCATGTGAAACTTCATGCGAACCCCGTAATACACATACCCTGCTGAAAGCGCGGGTGAAACTGCATGCGAACCCTGTAATACACGTACCCTGCTGAAAACGCGGGTGAAACTGCACGCGAACCACAGGAATACACGTACCCTGCTGAAAACGTGGGTGAAACTGAATGCGAACCCCAGGAATACACGTACCCTGCTGAAAACGCAGGTGAAACTGCACGCGAACCCCAGGAATACACGTACCCTGCTGAAAATGCAGGTGAAACTTCACACGAACCCCAGGAATACATGTACCCTGCTGAAAACGCGGGTGAAACTGCACGCGAACTACAGGAATACACGTACCCTGCTGAAAACACGGGTGAAACTGCACGCGAACCCCAGGAATACACGTACCCTGCTGAAAACGCGGGTGAAACTGCACGTGAACTCCAGTAATACACGTACTCCGCTCAACAGGGCCCTTTCACGAGTAAAACTTCACGCTGTACCCCAGAACTACATGTACCCCGCTCGCTAGCACAGGGCCAACATTCCTGGGGTTCGCGTGAAGTTTCACCTGCGATAGGCCCTGTGCGAGTGCGGTACGTGTATTTAAGGGGTTCGCGGGAAGTTTCACACGCGATTTAGCTGTCAGAGCGGGGTACGTGAATTTCGGGGGTGCGCAGGGAATCCTACACTTGAATTGGCAGTGTGGGTCCTCCCAGGTGTTCCCTCTACACCCTCCACGGCCCCTGCAGGCAGACCACACCACAGGGGACTACCCCGCACCCTTGGTCATGTCCCGCAGGCAGCCCATCCATCATGGCAATGCACCACAGACAAGCCACCTGTCCGCTTGCACCACTGATCACCGACTCATGTCCCCCTGCACCCCCAGCCCCCAGCAGTGCAGGGCACCTGCCAGCAGGCCCCCACTCATGTCCCGTTGCACCCCCACCCCCCAGGCAATGCAGGGCACCTGCCAGCAGGCCCCCACACATGTCCCCCTGCACCCCCACCCCCCAGCAGTGCAGGGCACCTGCCAGCAGGCCCCCACTCATGTCCCCCTGCACCCCCAGCCCCCAGCAGTGCAGGGCACCTGCCAGCAGGCCCCCACTCATGTCCCCTTGCACCCCCACCCCCCAGGCAATGCAGGGCACCTGCCAGCAGGCCCCCACACATGTCCCCCTGAACCCCCACCCCCCAGCAGTGCAGGGCACCTGCCAGCAGGCCCCCACTCATGTCCCCTTGCACCCCCACCCCCCCCGGCAATACAGGGCACCTGCCAGCAGGCCCCCACTCATGTCCCCTTGCACCCCCACCCCCAAGCAGTGCAGGGCACCTGCCAGCAGGCCCCCACTCATGTCCCCCTGCACCCCCACCCCCTAGCAGTGCAGGGCACCTGCCAGCAGGCCCCCACTCATGTCCCCTTGCACCCCCACCCCCCAAGCAGTGCAGGGCACCTGCCAGCAGGCCCACACTCATGTCTCCTTGCACACCCACACCCCAGCAGTGCAGGGCACCTGCCAACAGGCACCCACTCAAGTCCCACTCATGTCCCCCTGCACCCCCACCCCCCAGCAGTGCAGGGGACCTGCCAGCAGGCCCCCACTCATGTCCCCTTGCACACCCACCCCCCAGCAGTGTGGGGCACCTGCCAGCAGGCCCCCACTCATGTCCCCTTGCACCCCCAGCACTGAGGGGCACCTGCCAGCAGGCCCCCACTCATGTCCCCTTGCACCCCCACCCCCCAGCAGTGCGGGGCACCTGCCAGCAGGCCCCCACTCATGTCCCCTTGCACACCCACCCCCCAGCAGTGCAGGACACCTGCCAGCAGGCCCCCACTCATGTCCCCTTGCACCCCACCCCCCAACAGTGCAGGGTACCTGCCAGCAAGCCCCCTCTCATGTCCCCTTGCACCCCCACCCCCCAAGCAGTGCGGGGCACCTGCCAGCAGGCCCCGACACATGTCCCCCAGCCAACACGTCATCACAATCTAGATCCCTGGCCCTTATGGTCAGCCTCCACATGCCAAACACCCACCCAAGTATTGCATCCACCCACATAGAAATGCCAATTACATGATACAACCCCAATGCCAAGTATCTAAATGAACACATGTCCGTCACACACACACAATGGGTGTAAGTCAATGTCAAAACCCATATCATGACATGCATGAAACCAATGAGATAATACCACACATCGAAGTTGGATGAAAAAAATGTATTAAAAGCAAAATGACTGGAATTAAAATCAAACAAACGACAATGGAAATTAAAAAAGAAAAGCTGCATGTCTGTAAAATAATGAAAAACAACAAATCATAAGGCAAAGGAAAGGTGTCCAAAGTCACAGTTTCAAAAATGAAATCCAAGGGCAAAACAAAAGTGAAAACCATTACTCCATGGGGAAATCCAAACAAAAAAGTAGAATCCAACAGTTAACTATATACAGATGAACAATCCAGGGTCCATGATCCCAACTGAAGAAATGAAACCTATCAAAAACTCCTACCTAATAAAAAAAACTATATACAAAAATGTGGTCCATTGTCCTAAAGGTCCAAAATAAAGAAAAAACCAAAGGAAACCTAATACTAACCAAAGAACTATTTACAAGGGCAGCAGGCAAGTCCAACGGCTCACATGTTGATGTCCCGGTCCAGGGCATCATCAAACTCCTGCTCGATGTCCCGGAGGCGGTCCTCTTCCATGGCCCCCAGGGTTCGCAGGGACGATGACATCTGGAACTCCAGGTCCCTGCGAATGGCCTCGAGGCACTCAGCCCGCCTCAGGGCCCTACACATGGAGTTCTCCGCCCTGACTATCGTGAGCCGTGCCACTTCCGCCCGCTGCCGCTCCGCATCTATCGCATGGCCCAACCGCTGCCACACGGAAGACACTTCCCGTCCAGGGTACTCCTGCCCTCCGGCCGATGCCTGCCCCTCCAATGATGAAGGCCCCGAGCCATCATGGCTCCCACCTTGTTGCTGCTGCTGCTGTGCCGCTGCCTGTGCCCTGGCTCCTGCTGCCTGCACATCCTCCTCCAGCTGGGGTGCAGTTGTGGAGGTGGCCACCCCTCCTGGACATCCGACTCCCGACTGTGGCAGGGATCTATTGTCCACCAGCCTGGCCGCAGGTTCAGAGGCAGCTCCACAGGGCACCCAGGTGATACATGGGTGGGAAGATGGCATGGAGGACGACTGGGGCATAGGGGGTTCAGTTGAGGAGGGGGTCGGAACAAGGTCCAGGAAACGGAGGAATCCAGCCCTGGTGAGCTGTCCCAGTGGGTCACCGCAGTCAACGAGCCATGCGAGAAGATGTGCAGTCTCCTCATGAAAAGACTGCAGGTCACCTCGCATGGCACGTTGACGCAACGCCACCCCACCCAGGACAGGCTCAACCTGGTGCCGGATAGCCACATCTGTAGGGAGAGGAAGGCCAGTTGGTGTAAGCCAATCCCCTCCCAGAGAACTGGACGTAGGCATCCCTGCTGGTGCAAGATGATGCAGTGACAGGATCAGGGACAGGATTGCACACAGGCACCTCCGCGGCGGGATGTGCTGCCTCCTGTCCCTGGTCCTTCACTGCACCACTATCACCAGTGGAATCCCCACCTCCAGACCCCGTCTCTGTCCCTTGCACGGCCTCCTCCTCCACCAAACCCCCCACCAACCTGGATGACTCCATGCCATCTTCCTCCGTTGGGCCCTGTGGGGTCTCAGCTGCCCCTTCTGCTGCCGAGGAGTCCAACTCCGACCTCTGCCTCTTGGACCTCCCCTCGGCAGCTGCGGCCTGGGACGTGGCACCGGACTCCTCAATCCCCGACGAGATGACAACCTGGGAGGGGAGCCGGGCTTTGCGTCTCCGGCTGGCGGTGCGATCCCTGCCGCTGTGCTCCACAGCACCTTCTCCGCCCTCTTCATCAGTTGATGCTGCAGACAGGGAGAAATAAAACACAGGCATCAGGGCACTGTACAATGGACTCATACACACATGACAGTTGTACATGAGTGGCATTGTCAAACTTCAGACATGGCATCACAATCCCGAAAACACATGTCATTTTGACTCACACACATGAGCTATTCTACAGCCATATTGCAACAGCCAGCACCATCCATACACATACAACAGCATGAGCAGCAAAAGGTGAGCCAGACATCACATGAAACACAGGGAGTGCACTACACATGCACACATGCCACCACACTTACATGCATGTGTACACCTCCGCCAACTGTCGCAGTGTTGAGATCGGCATCCATGTCACATCTGCCAATCAGTCTTCCAAATATCAGTGTCACATGCATCCATGTTGCATCACTGTTGCACCCTTGTCAAATAGACACACATGCACATGTACACGGTGCAGATACATGCAGCTGGAACCAACATCCATGTGTGACACCACAACCATGCCAACTGACATACACAGTAATCCAAACATGTGTGCTCACACATCTGCATTTAGCTTGCGTGCTTACCCACACATACACCATCCATGTGTCTCACACATGAAAGGACTTGCATGTGTCTGCCTCACAGCCCTGTACATAAACATCCATACATGGACCTAGAAAAACACATGTACAACCTGCACACTACTGGCACACCACCACACGCACAGCTTCCAATCAGTATGCATGTACACTTACCGCTCGACTCCAGACGGGTCTGCCTCTCAAGGACCTGGACGTGGAGCGCTGGGCATATGTGTTCCAGGACCCTCATCTGATGTTCCGACAGGTGGCCCCGGCACACTTTACCATCCGCTGCCTTCAAGAGGCGCCGGGCCTTGTTGAGGGTCCTGGACCTGAAGTCCTCCCAGCGCTTCTTGACATGTTGGAAGTCGCGGACTGCCACCCCCTCCGCGTTGATGGCAGTCACGATGTATGTCCAGATCCGAGTCCGTCCTTCCTTGTCAGCGCGCAAACTTCCAAAGAGGGCATCATACTGCCCCAGGACTTGCTCCACCAGGACACCAACTTCGGGTGCAGTGAAGCTAGTGGCCCTCTGCCTCTCTGGCTGGGGGTTGCCAGTGGTGCCAGATGGTGTAGTGCCCGACATGGCAACCCCAGAGGCAGGAGTGGGTGGGCAACTGGGTCCTGGGGCTGGGCTGTGGAGCGATGGTATCCCAGTCGGGAGTCTTCTGTTCCAGCAGGGGTGGTCACAGCAACTGCACCCCTGGCTGATGTGCAGGCAGCAAATAGCAGGGCACGTGGGCAGCAGGCAGTCAGGCAGCAGCAGATGGCAGGTGGGAGCATGCTCGGGGCTTTGGGGGGCAGTGATTCGGTCTTTTGGGCAGGAGCGTGGTCTTCCGTGTGTGAACGCGTGGTCATCTTGATACGGAGTGATTTGGCACTTGAAAAAGGTACACGTCAGCGTGTGATTCGAGGAAAGGCCCCTAGCGCGTAAGCGCGTGAGCACTCGTATGCGCTTTCATTGGACCAAAGCGTAAGCGCCTCTGTGACATGAGGCGCGCGGGCGTGAGTGGGCGCTTCCCTCGTGACGTTAGCATAGTGGTTCAGCGCGCATGAAAAAACTGCACGTCCGCGTGTGAATGTGTGTAATCCGAGGAAAGGGCCCATGCGCGTAAGTGACGTGACGCACGCGGGCGTTTCGCTCAGCATGGGTTAAAGATGAGCGGGGGCAGCAGTTCGCTGTACGTGCCTTTCGTGGAGTCCGACGTGTGTTGCTGCTTCCTGTTGTTTCGCGCGCCATCACAACTTCACAGCTATCAAGGACGTATCTCTTCTTTTGGCGGGGGTATTGGCTGCGCGTGTTTTTCTGCATCGCGCTAGTCAGACGGTGAGTCGCACACGCTATTTTTCCCACTGGGGTTGCCCCTGTGTATCGCACCCATTTTCGAGGTCATAGTAGCCTGCGTGTCCCACGCGTACGTGTTATTCGTGTTACTGGGTGCCACCGCGTACTTCGGGAGGTTGATACCACGCACGTAGGCTGCAGGGTTGCGTGCACGGTTTTACTGCAGTTTTGGGGTGCCTGAGCGTTGCGTGACCCGTAACTACATTACCGGGGTCACATACAGCCCTGCAGGTGCAGGGGGGCTGTTAACATCTTGCTTCCCACCCCCTTCACCCCAATTGCCCAGGTCAATTGTGCTGTACACCTCCCATTGGCACTCCTCCATCTGTGCCGGCACTACTCCATCTGTGCCATGGTTGGGAGGCCAGCAAAGGTGAGGGGCGCCTCAGCTGGGCGTACTCCTCATGGCGGGCGTGGTCGGGGACGTGGCCTTGGTGACCAGGGAGTAGGGGGACTCCAGGGTGTCCAGGGTGGCCACAGAGGGGGAAGAGGCAGGGGTGCGCCACTTGAGCACAATGTTGTGCCATGTGTCGGTGCAGTCATGCCACCACCCCCTGTGGTTCCGGGAGATGCAGCTTCTGCATCTGGCACTGTCACCCGTGTGACCGGCAGTCCGTTCCATCAACTGCCACGGGCCCAAGGGTAGTGGTAGCTGCAGGTGCAGCTGTGGACACCACCACCCAGGCTCAGGGTCTGCCAGCGCAGGCTGCGTTGGCACTTGAGGAGCCCTTGGAAGATTTACAACAGGCCAGGAGGGAAACCGTAGGGCCATGCAGGGCTGCTCTGACCAAGACACGTGTCCCTGGGGCAGTTATGTCATCTGCTGCCCCGAACAGCCGGGTGTTGGCAAATGCAGGGGCAGATGCACCCAACAACACCCCGGTTGTGAGTCTGCCAATCAGGACCGTTGTGGTCAATGACCCTGCCACAGCGGATGTTGCTGCGCAGGGTCCATTAGAGGGCACCCAGCTGCCACTGACACAAGTCAGGCCTTTGGTCGTCCCTCCACCTGCCACTCCCTTGGCTCAATCCACCGAACCGACTGGCCATACTGGTCAGGGCGGCATTAGCCAGCCAGGGTCTGCGCCACAGTCCAAGAGGAGGAAGGTTGCACCTGCAGCACAGGCTGGGACCCCACACACAGTCACGACCTCCTGCAAGCCGGTACTGGACTTCCTCGTGGACTACGTGTGGGCCACAGCCGTGACATGCTAGTGGGTGCCAATATTCAGAATACGGCTGCCCACCGTGACACCCACTGGAAGCAAGTTGCGGAACATGTCAGTTCATTCGGCAAAGAGGTGCGCATGGCGCAAGAGTGCAAAAAGCTTTGGAATGACCTCAAACGCAGCGCTAAGGCTAAGCGTGCCTCAAATTGCAAATTGACGCTGGTGACTGGTGGTGGGCCTGCACCAGTGGAGGAAGAGCTCACTCCGCATGAGTCACTCGTTGCGGAGTTCATACCACCTGAATCGGTCGAAGGAGTGGGAGAGATGCTGGACTTTGATGCCCAGTCCAGGCAGTGTTGATGCGTGTTTGTTGAGGACGTGTGCGTTTTACTTGTGGGATGTGTTGTGCATGATAGCCACTACATGTGACGTGTACATGGTTCTGATGTGCAAGTAATGCAATGCTTCCGTGATGCATGTCTGCTCTGCTGGATGGTGGAGATGTGGAGCAGACGGGGACTGTCCGCATCACCACTATTGCACCCTACTCAGATGCTGGTTACCAGTAAACCCCTCCGGTCCATGTTCCAGTTCATTGGCCTTTCTGCATGTGGCGTGGGGTGACCTTCCTCTCAGCCCAGGCACAATGTCATAGCATGACTGACGTGCATGTGCCCTCTGCCTGCATGCGGGTACTCCATGTAGGTATGCTCCCTTGCCCCTCCTCCACCACTCTGCACCCCAGTTTCACCTTTGCACTGGTCTGCTTCAATCTTGCCATTGGGTACTTTCCTGTTCATGCGTCCTGTGTACATGCTAACTTCCAGCGTACAATCTGCCAGACATATGCTATGTGGTACAGCCTTAGTACTTGATGCAGGGTATCTCACTTGTACTGTGCATAGGTCAGATGCCCCGCAGGGACATGAGTGCCCATTCATGCTCCATGTGCATTGCACGCATGCCCCTATGTGTCCTTGACTGGATGATCACTGTAATACAAGTCCTGGGTGACATACATTGCATGGCATCTCATCAGCCTTCCCATGTCAACTGTGGCTCAGTACTGCGTTGCACACATGTTTAGGGTCTGACAATCTGTGTGGGTCACAGGCCTCAGCCTGTTTAATGGCCAATGACTCTGTCCGACTGTTGTAGTGTCTTCTTCACACGTGGGCGGCCTCCAGAGTTTTCATCATGTGTCCTGCTTACTGTCCCATCATCATTTGCAGTGTTGTCACTTGAATCACATTAAGCTGTTAATGTCAGTCAACACTGCCTGTCAATACACAGGTCTATGGTCATCCTTTTGATACCATGCTAGGCATCCCTGCTTTTGTACTTGGGTGGAGGGGTGCTTTGCTTGTAGATATGCTACCCATTGAATGCACAGTACACCTGATGCCTGAATTTGACCTTGCACTGCCTTCACATTTCCTGACACACACCATGGAGTCGTTGCACATGTAGGTAGTGAGTGACATACACAGTTGCTGCACTGCATAGACCCACTTCTATGCAAACTGCCACCTTTCAACAGGTCTGATCACAGAAGCAATTCAAAGATGACCCAGCATGCATGCCAGGTTCTATTTTGTGTGTCACATGTCTGCATGATGTGTTTGTTGTTGGTGTGTGTGTGTGTGTTGTGTGCTTCTGACATGTGTAGTGACCTTTTTTCTCTCTATTTTTCAGGTGATGACGCAATGGAGGCGGAGGATGGTGTTGTCATGCCAGACACAGGGTTGTTACCACTACATCAACCCAGCACAAGTGTGGGTCGTGGGGTGGTAGGCCACGAAAACCCCCAAGTGTTACAGTCCATCTTGTCTCTGGCTGCCTATGAGTCCAGCCCTGATTACGACTCTGACGTCCATGTCAAGTTGGATGAGCATCAAGTCCATGTGTCAGGGGTGAGTGATTCTGATGTGGACACTCCTCTGTCCGCGACACCTGCACTGAGGGGTCAGACAGTCTTGGTACCTCTGCCCGTGGTGGATCGGGATGCAGGGTCACCCTCCACACCAGTCACTGATGTGCCTGGGACATCACGTCGACGGGGGCATGTAGTCATGCAGCCGTGAGCGGTGCCAACACAGCAAGGACACCCGGTCCTTGGGCCCCGCAGGGGTCAAGCCCAGCAACGCGGTCGCCGCGCACAACCGCAGCATAATGAGTGGGAGCAAGACATGACTGGCAATTCAGAATGGCAGGGGGCAGCAATGGAGAACATCGCTGAGAGCATGGAGGGTGTGGCCCGGTCTGTGCTCCCCCCTGCTAGGCAGGTGCTTCTCCAGCAGCAGGGGGCACAGTCCACGGCCCGCTCGCTCAGGCTGGGCATGGCGGCCTCAGACAGGGTACGCCAGGCTGAAATGTCGTCTCTGCGTCAAGCAATTGCTGCTCACGCAGAGGCGCACATGGATGCCCTGAGGGAGGAGTATGCTTCCCTCAAATCCACTCTGGGTGTCCTTCTGATGTCCCAGAGGCAGCGGGAAGAGGAGAGGTTTGCACAGCTTGAACGTACCATCTCGGCTGAGCTACAGGCTTGCCGGGAGGTGCAGCGGTTGTCCAGCCAGGCCTTGCAGGAGGAACTCTGTGTTACACGTGCTACCTTGCAAGAGGAAGCACGTGTATCACGTGAGGTTCTGCATGCAGACCTACGTCACATCGCCACACAGAACCAGGCTCACCCGTCCGGCAGACTTGCTGCCGTCGAGGGGCAAGCTGCGGCTAGGAGTGGCCAGGCTACTGTGCCACGCCCTCCTTTCCAGGATGAGCCAGACTCGGACGACCATCTATCTCCCACATAGGTCGGGCTGTGCAGGCGTTGAGCCCATGGAGGTTTTTTTTTTGGCTCAGCATCATCGCATGTGGGTGTTGAGCAGCACCCTGTACCTCCCCCCTCTTGGGTGCCTCCCCTACCTCCCGGGTCGTAAGTGGCAATTTTTGATTTTTCTTTTAGTTTAGTTAGTTAAGTTTCTGTTTGATAGTTAGTTTAATTAGGTAATGTAGGTTTTTCATAGTTAGTGTAATTAGTTAATATAGTTTAAAATCGCTTGTCTATTGTGCTTTCATGTGACAGTGCGGTGCTTTGTGGCTTTTGAAAGCACCCACTGTCTGTTCCAGCTGGGCCCTTCAGGCTTGTCTTGTGTATGTGTTTGCTGCTTGGGGTCCTTGACTCACATATGCCACTCCTGCCTCCCTTATCCATGGGCTCGCAAGGATGGTTCGGTGTAACAGCCTATTACACAAGGGCTTTGGACTGTCATATCTGTGGCATGTCTGGTGCTGTGTAACTTGTGTTAACACCCCTAGTGGGGATGATTGCGGTGTTATTGACCACTGTTCTGCTTTTGCTAGATGGGGTGTTTCATGATTAATGTGTACATTCATTGCTATGCATTGTGTAGTATGTTTCTTATCTTTACTGTACACGTGCTTGTTGCAATTCATGCCATAGATAGTGTGTTCCACACTTTGGATGTGAAAGACGGACTGATGGTGTGATTTCTGATGTACGTCTCTGACATGGTCCAGTAATCAGATGCCTGAAGAGACACACACAGATGACTCTAAAGCATTAATCATGTGTTTCATGCCCTTTCTGCAGGGGTATGAGCCTCCAGACCACCTTTGCCAGCAGACATGGCCTATTGGACGTCTGGATTCTGGACACGTTTGTTGGTGCCCACATGCACATGTGTGCACAAGCAGAGGCACAGGGATTGCAGACATACATCCTAGAACTGCTGACGTGTTCCAAGGAACTCCAGGCAAGGTGAGCAGCACAGGGGGGCCACAACACAGCAAAGCTTCCACCAGGCCAGTTGCACATGTGCTTACTAGCAGCACTGAGGGTGAGCTTGGATGAACATTGGTGTTGAAGCACACAATACAGTTCAGATGTGTTGGTGGACTGATGGCTAGTTGATTGTAAGGTTGTCTGGGGCACCTGCAGGGGCAGTGGCACATACCCTCCAGTCCACCATGGGCCATTGAGGCAATTTATCACCCATGTTGCCTTCCGAGACATGGAAAGGAGCAGCTCACAGGGACATACAGCAAGGGACAGACTCGGGTGCAGTGCATTTAATTTCCATGTACATCTTGTAACATGCACTGCCTATTTTTTTACGGTCATGGTGGGACACGACTTTTTCTGAAGTCATACCTTGCTAAATGCATCTGTCTGCTTACCCAGGGAACATTGCGTGACACATTGGTGTTCCATTTGCCACGCACCCACCGGCGCCTGACTTACTGCATTGACTGTGTATGAACCATCACAGGGGGAATGTTACGTATGGGTACGAAGCATCCACACCAGATTGTCTGTTTGTAGAGTAGTTTGTTGCTATGGGGCATATTTGGGGGTGTGTTTGTGTGTTATGGGCACGCACAGATTATTATCTGTGGCTCTCTTTGCAGCATTGAAGTGCTCCTGTAACCTGACCTGAGAGTGCGCAGGCAGGAGGCCAGCACTCAAAACCAGAGCTGAGTGTCTTGTTGTTTTTCTTTCAAACTGCTCTACATAGGCTTGCTGGGGGGTGCACTGATGCATGGATGAATGTGTACTTCAATTTGGTATTTTTTTTTCCATAATCACCCCGAGTCCTATCCAATTCTAAACCCTGTACCCTCTACCCAGTGTTCCTGCTTCCCGTACCTATCCAACCAACGTACCCTAACCCTCTTTCCCCGCTGGGGTTGCAGGCGCCAAAACCCTAGATGGGGTGGTTGGTTCAGGCCACTCCTGCGCCTGGACTCCGGAAGGCCCTGACAATGATGTACAAGTTTGTTATGATTGTGTATATGTTAATGCAAGTACTCCATTTTAGCGCATTCCCTACTTTCACGTGTCATTCCTACTCCCCTCTCCTGCCCCTCATTCCAGTTATCCAGTATGCCAACGGCTGTCCCAATTGCATATCCCTGACCCTCCTTCCCCACCAGGGTCTCAGAGGCCTGTGTGAGTTTGACCTTGCAGGCACCCAGCCACGGTGGGGTTGGTTGTTTCGTGCCACTACTGCGCCTGTGACAGTACACATCCGTTCGTGGTGCATCATTCTATGTTATGTACCACACATGGTCCACATCCTGTTGTGACATTGTTTTACTGTGCTACCTTGGTTGTTACATCATTGTCCTGGGAGGATAGCTCAGCGGCAGCGTGCGCGTCTTGGAAACAAGACGACACGAAGCAACACAGGTTCAATCCCTGGGTCCGCGCTTAGAAACCTCTGGGTGTTTAAGCGCGTTATAAATATGTAACTAAGACAAAAAAAAACACAATTAGCAACTAAGAAAAACAAACAATTCTTGTAACAGTGCCTCGATGCCTGCGGGATGTGTGAGCGCTTTATAAATGTAAAAAATAAATAAATAAATAAAAATTGTGGTAGTACTTGGACTTTGTGAGGTACTGCTACTTCAAGTCATCTACTGGAGGCTGTTCTGGTTCGTTTTTCTGCCTTGGATTTTGTGACTTTGCAAATGAAGGTGGACTCTGAGGGTGCAGGCAACTTTTACCACACAAGGTTGGAGATGGTGACGAAGGGGAAGGGTGATCCTGTGGCCAGGTGAAATTGAGGGTTGAAGGCTCCATGACCCAGGTGCAGTTGTTCAGTGGGCCATGGTCATTTGTGAGGGAGGGGGGGGTATTTTGTTTTCATGTTATACACCATGTGCAATTTGTTTTGTTACGTCTTGAAAAATGGTACGCTGCTCTTTGTTCAATATTGATTGTAGTACAGTTGAGTCTTCTGTATCTTCTTTATAGTGACACATGGTGTTTTCTACTTCTGTCATAGCTAATTCTGCCTCATTTGCAATTAGTGGCTGTCCCACTGGTTCTTGGCTTCCTGTTACAGAAGGTTGACTACTGTCTGGAGTGCCTTATCTAGTTGGGCCTGGAGTTCTTCTTCATGTTGCTTTTCATTGTGCAACATTGTTTTGTACTGTATAAAGTTTACATTGGTTATAGTGTTTTCATTTGCTTTGAAAGTGTCTTCATTGGAGTCATAGATATCTAGTATATCTTCTTCTTTTCTACATGGTTTAAAGAGTTGTAGCAGGGACATGTAATATAGTTCTTTATGTTGAGGAGTTTTTAATGACAATTTGATATGAGTAATTAAGCTTTGTTTGGTAAGTTTCACTAAGCTGCCTTCACAATTTGTCACTCTGTGTCTACCTTTTTTTTCATCTGGTTTATTTTTGTATGTGAAGTTTAGGCACATGGTTTCCAAAGTGGTACTCCTGTTTGTGTGGTATGTGTCTATTAAATCGTTTTTCAAAATGTCTTTGCTGTTGGGATCATTTTTGGCTATTGTTTCTATGTCGTCGTATGATTTGAAAACTATTTTTCTAGATTTAGCAGGACCGAGACTTAGCCATACTATATTTTCAGATTTTCCAAAGCAGTTATGGTTAAATGATCTGCAGCTTCATAGCAGTCGCATTCTCTATGAGAGAGCATTTTTATGCCTAAGCTGTACAATTTCTGAGACAGTGTTTTGTCCGATGATAGGTCATTCCAGAGGTCTTGAAGCTCTGTTTTTTCTGCTTTGGCTAAGTAGGCCGTAACATATCATGCAACTGCAGTGGAAATGTCTGCAATGTACTGCGCATCTATGTTTACATTCCATAAGAGGGCAATGATTGCATTGGAATCATTGATATATGTTGCTTCTTCTGTTCCTTTTATGTAATATGTGTTCTTAGATGATTTACCTTTAACACTATGTCTAACTGAAGACATGAAGTTGTTCACATCACCTGTTTCTGTAACTGGTCTAGGGAAACCAAAGCGGCATTTTGTGTAGTATTTCCCTTTGTTTTTGTATTTGCGACAACAATATTTCCCACATTTGTGTCTATGAAAGTGTACAATTTGTGCATGAAGATCACTATTTGTTGCTTCGGATGGAATTTCACAAGTGACATATTTTTTGATAAACTGCCATCACTGTCTTGACCAAATTTAGGAGCATCTTGAATCCATAAAAGCATGTGGATAAGTGGTGCTCCTCTGGCTTGGTATTCTTTTCTCCAAAAGAAATGTTGCACTTCTTCCAGGGGAGGAACAGTTTTATTACAAATAAAGTGTAGCATAGCAATGAAGCGATGATGGAAATATCTTAAAACATTAACAAGATCTAGAGAGCAAAGTTCTCCAGGTGTTAGTATGTCTATATTTGTTTTGCTTTTGTTTGATATACGTAGAAAATCATGTAAATCTTCCCATGCATATTCTGCACAACTTAATGTAACAAATCAAGTGGGTGGGCCTAGGTTTCTTATCATACAATGTACATCTCTGTGACATCGGAACCAGTACTGTTTAGTATCACGCATGTTTGCTAACAGATTTGTAATGCTTGATTGTAAAACCTCATCTTTTTCTTGCCCTTTTTGTAGTAATTGTGTAGCTGACATATTTTGAAAGTGGGTTCCTGATTTCAATGTGTGTGCAACTCTGTGAATCTGGGATCTTCAGAATACATTTGTAACGAGCAGTATTCTGATGCTGTTTTCTGAATGGTCCTATCATCATACCTTCCTCCTTTCCCAATAGGAAAGAGTAGAGGAAAACCATGTGCTTCTATAGTTTTTTCCCATATGCTTATTGGTGATCCTTTGGTTTGTCGCATTTGGTACGTTTCTAGTGCATCATCTATGGTGTCATTAGAGCGTAATGGATGAATTGTATAATGGTCTAAAATATTGGATACTGTAGCAGGTTCTAGAAGTTAAAATTGACCAGTTTCTGGTGACTCTTGAATTATTTCAGTTGTTTCCCGTAACTTTTCTTCAATATTAATTTCTTTGTAGTATTAATTTTTGTCTTTTAGATATTGCAAGGCTTGTCTAACTTTATGTAAGTCTACGAGTTGTTGCCAATTTTTTTTGTCTTTTGTAGGTACACCATTTACTAAGACAATTAATTATTGCTCTATTGGACGTTGCACTCCCATAGTGTGCACATTTTCTTTTAGATCTAATAGCAAATAAACTACTTTGCCACAAATGCCTTTCACTAATTCAGGGGGAGGTAATTTTGCTGTTTTTGGTTGAAGGCGTATTATTGCATGAAATGGGTGCACTGTTTGAATTATGATGCTCTCACATACATTGAGTTGTTGCAGGGGTTTTGGTAGTGGGAATAATTCTAAGTTACTTGTGATAGCACGTGAAGGTGTTTGGTTGTTGTCAAGTTTTGTAGTGCAGTAACTGCGAAGTATTAAGGGTTCAGTTATTTTGTATTTGTTTTCTGCTATAAGGTAGAGAGCTAATTCAAACCATTTGGAATCTTCATTGTCTTCTATTTTGTTTACAGTTTTTGTGTTACTTTTATACAAAGTTCTGCAGCAACACACACACACATGGTTTGGTACTTCACGGAATGTACTTTTAAATTTTAGTATTTCTTTTTTGTATGTGTGTAGTAGAAGGTTGCCTTCTGTACAATTGTTGCTAGTCTGTTGTAAAGCTATTGCATTTTGTAAGTGGCTTTCACTTCCAAAATATTTTCTCTGGTTATGCTCTATTTCTTCGAGTTGGTCTTTGGCTGTACCATGTAGAGGATTGTTCTTTAAATTGGCTAGTGCTAAAGCAGGACTTTTGCATAGTACAGTTTATAGACCAGATTTCATATAGTTGAATGATGTGTTGATATCATTTTGATATGTTGGAAGGTGCTTTTGGAAATAGGTCCTGAAATGCAGGCTAATGAATGTCCTTGTAGTCCTGTGTATTTGCGCACTGGACAGGTATCCATATTTTGTGACAGTTTCATTTTGATTTTTTCTTTGTCTTTCACATACTAATTGAGGAACTGGCATAAAGATCTTAAAGATGTTTTAGCAATGTTACACATATCGTTTTCTAGGAATATTTTTGTACGCAGTATTTCTTGTTGCATTATGGTATTATTAAGTTTTTTATACCCTTGTCCACTGCTATGTATGGCAATTGTGTTTGTTTGCTTTTGTTTGTATGCTTCTTCATTGAAATATGGTTCTGTGCTCGTGGTGTGACTTCATTCACCTCCACAGATATTTAAGATGTTATTTTTGTTTACATTCCATTCATTGAGAAGTCTTTTTTGTAATTTAGTAGTTAGTTTTGTCAGTGGTTTCATTCTGTTTAACACTAAAATAAATAACTTCATTTTGAGAAGGATCGCACTGTCTATCAAAGCTTTTAAGATTAATTTTCTACTGTAGGTTTTAAGGGTTGTGCATGATTTGTCTCCTGTTCTTATATGATTTTGAAGGACTTTGTGGCGGAACATTTTTGCTAAAATACTTTTTTGGTATGGTTACTTGCCACTACATCAAGATTTATAGGAGAAGTGTTCGCAGTAGTGATAGCTGAATTCTTGTTAATCAATTTCTGTTTGGTTTTATATTTTGAAAGAGGAGGCAAAGTTTCTGTACTGGAAGCTTGTTTTGTTTCGCTTAATGACTGCAGTAGCTGTTTTGTTTGAACTTTTTGTACAAATTCTGCTAGAGATGGATGATTATTTTGGACACTTATTTTCATTTGCTCTACTTCTGCGTTGGTTTCTACGGACTTGCTTTTTGGTAGGCAATCTTTGGGGTCTGTTGAAAAAAAAGAAGGCATGTGTTGGGCTGTTCTGCAATGTATGTACACTGTGCACATGAGTGTCTGAGTATGATGGTAAGGATGTATGTGGTGGTGTGTGCATTGGGCAGCTGCAACTAGTTGGGAAGGCTATTCTGTTTGTGTGTTACTATACTGGGGTTCAGATGACAGTAGAAAGTAAGCTAGTTTTGAGGAGAAGCACTAATACTAAATCTAATGATATGGAAATAAAACAGTTCTTTGTTCTGTAATACTACCAATCTAGGGGCTGATTTATGTCATTTTTGCGCTGAAAAACGGAGATTTGTGCGCCATTCTGCCTGCTAATCCCTGTTCAACAAATGGGGATTTGTGCGTAGAATCGTGCACAAATCTCTGTTTTTCGGTGCACAAATTCCATGAATCAACCCCACTGTGTGTTTGAGTAACAGTAAGAATATTATGGTAGTATTGTACTTATTCTTTTTGTGTGGAATGAGCAGGTTTCTTCTGATTGTTGTTTGTACTTCGGATGCTGCTGCTTTTCAGGAGAGTGGTCTTCACTGCAATTGTAAAAGAAAGAAGTTAGTAATTTAGTGTGTTTATAGCACTAATGTTAATTTAGACGTTGATTTTTATGTTTTTGTAGTAGTATTCTTGTTTGATATCTGAACATAATGAGTGCATGCAGTTTCCTTTGATTATGTGCAGTCCTTATATTTTACTTATAATATGTTATTTCAACATGCTTCGCAAATGAGTAGAATACTAAGTGTAAGAAACTCACTTGGTTTTTTAAGGCTGTGTTATTGAATGTTAGGAGAAAGAAGAAATAATTATATACTTATTTTGCAATTTTTATAAGGTAAATGGCAGATACTGTATAGAAAAGCATGGGATGCATGCATTTGTGAAGGTGTGGGTAATAAATCAGAAGGATGTGATTTGCAGGCACTTGTGTTATTGCAGCTGGGAGCTTTTCTATGATAGTGTCTATCTGTGTGACTGTATGAAGATGCATGAGCTTATCCTGGCTGTGTGTAATTTTATAATACACTACTACGTGTTTTTCTACAATTATACTGTTATTTCTACCATCTTCTAATATTATAATTTTTTAGATAGCTGTGTGTGTAAAATAAAAGTTAGATAGCAGACAGGTTTGGAAGTGACAGTTCATTATAGCAGATGGGAAAAATGACAGTAAGTTCATTTTACAGGTTATGCAGGTTAAGTGGCAGTTACTTTGTTTATATGCATTCATAAGAGTTGTACACGTACTTTGCAGAAAATGTGCTTACCTGTAGTTTGTATTCATGCATGTGGATATGCATGCAGCTGTATGTAGAAATCTAGGAGACTTGTACAGTAGTTATTGTAGTAGATGCTTTCAAATGATATGAGACTTCTCAGAGTGATCAACAGTACATTTGAAGTGCTGAACCCTGTTGATGGAGTTAGATGTAGAGGTCTTGGATGTGATAGGTGGATGGTTGTGTGACTGCTTAGCTATATCCAATGAGGGAATGGCACAGAGCGTGAAGTGGAAAGGGTAGAAGAGCTGTCCAAGTGTTACGCAGTCCATGGACACCGCAGCTGTCCACAGACATGGTGTGCCACATCCAGGGTTTTCCAGCAAATCCAGCATGGAAAGGGGACTGTAGGAATCAGCAAATCAGATGTTCAGGTTATGGAGTTGTGTTGAAAGAGACTGTGTGTAGTGAAGATGGCAGTGGCAGAGGTGGAGAAAGTCAGGGTGTTGGTGCTTGGAGATATGTTTGTGCATGGTTTACAGCAGTATGCTCAATGCGGGCATGTGGCAAAAAATGTTGATGTTAATGGAGTGGAGGTTGTGTGGAGCACTGTGCCTGATTGCAATGTTCAGGTAATTGTACAAGTTTGTGAAGATATGGGCAGGATGAACAGTCCCCATATGGTAGTTTTGCACTATGGTGCTTTCCATTTGGCCTATGTCAGTGCCCCTACTTTGTTGGCAGATTTGGAACAGTTGATTCAAGCAGTAATGAACATCCTTCCAAATGCCAAAGTATTTTTCTTTCTGGATTAGTACCTAGGGCAATATGGGACAATAGTTATTTTTTTGTTCTCAGCAAAACATTGCTAGGTGTGCAATCAACTGAGGCATGTCTGCTTTCATGCTTAGAGCTGGTATGTTCTTCTGTCACAATGAGAATATTGATTCCAATAATGCTGTTTGTTTTAAAGAAGATGGCATTTCCTTATCTTTTATGGGAAATGCCATTCTGTTTTGGAATGTAAGGGTTAATTTGGAGAAGGTTATGTATAGATTTTAGGAGTAAAGTAAGACAAGAAAAAAACAAAACAAATATAAAATAACAGTTGTCTGTCAAGCATCTGCAAAGAAAAACTAAAAAACTTCTCTTTTCAGAGCCAACCTCAAACGGGAAATGGGGTACAGTATTTCAATTTTCATTCACCACGCTCAGATTTTCGATATGTCCGTGTACATGGCGGTAGTCCACAGACAGCGTGTTTTACATACAGGGATTTTGGGGTGGAGAGGCATGCAAATGAGAATGAGCAGAGCATGGGATTGGTCAGTATAGTTTACTGGGTGTGTTGTGTAAGGAGAGAGTTTGTCAGAAAGTATTTTTCCTGAGAGAAGAACATATCTGGATTTTGGGAGACTCATGGATACATTGGTTGGAGGTGCATGCAGAACGCTGTGGAGTCGCTGTAGATCTTGGATTCCCACATGTGGAAGTGCACTGGCATGGAGTGCATGGAATGAAGTGGCTGGACTTGGTATCTTTCTGTGCTACTTTGGAGACAGAGCATCATCCAGACATAATTATAATTCATGTGTCTGGAATTTCATTGCAATTTGCAATGAAAGAAGGCTTTGGGATGGTCATGGACATGTTTCCAAATTCCCAAATAATTCTTTCTCGTATTGCGCAGAGACAAATGTGGCTGCGTTCTTCTTCATTTGGTCCACAAATGGAGTAAGCAAGGAGCAATGTTAATAAGGCTGTTTGTGCCTTTCTAAGAGATGTTGGCATGTCCTCTTTTCACAATGAAAATATTATGTTTCGTAGCACATACATTTTTCGCAGAGATGGAGTTCAACTTATGCTGGCAATCAGATTTTTCTGAGAAATGTACAAAATGCATTGTTACCTTTTTTGGAATTACAGCCATCTATTTTGCAGTAGGTGTTCACCATTTCAAGTTTTTCAAACACACAAAAACACCACCAAAAGGCTCTTTTCAGAGCCACCACTTCCTCCCATATAAAAGTGCAATGATTATGATAGGGCAGCACCCCAAAATTGTATGTGTCCGTGAACTGTCTGCAGACTTCTAAAAAAATGCACAAGGCCCCGCTCCATTTATTTGCCACTTCTAATTTTAAACTGTGGAATGGCGGCTCTGAGCCTTTTTTTGTGAGCTTTTTGTTGTTTTATTTTTTTGTTTTTTTTACACATGACACACTAGGAGAAGAGGAGAAAGGAGGGTAAGGAAGGGACACCAACCACAAGGATAAGAAAGGGAAGGTAGAGAGAGGAAGATGTAGGATGGGCCTTACTTAGGTAGGTAGTAGATCTTCTGGTGCTCCGTGACTGCAATCTCGAAACCAATATGAAGATTCTCCCCCCTGCAGAGTATTGCGTCGCAGTACATACATAATATTGTGACCCTCGAAAGGTAGGGTCAGCAGCATCGTGAATGGCCTGTGAGGCAGCTGGAGGGATGCACTCTCCCACAGGAGTGTCTCTTGTGGTGAGAGGAGTGGAAATGGAGGATATGGTAGAGGAACTCACCCTACTATGTTGATCACAAGGTACAACCTTGCGAATGGCCCCACCGTGGAACGACCTTAGGTGTTGCTTAATGGATGTCGTACCAAAGCTATACGAACCAGGCCTCCCACGACTCAGCACCATTTTGCACTGGTTGCAGGTGACCTTCTTCGCACATGCTTTTGGTACGTTACCATGAATGGTAAACAACTCCCACGGCCAAGACTCACGGCGTGTACTGATAGCAGGGACTTCCACTACCTCATCCTCTTCATCCTCTTCTTCCTCCTCTACATCCTCATGCCTGTTCCCCTCTGCAGGCCCTTGGGGACGTGGTGGTGGTGGAGGGGTTGGGGGTGGTGCTGAGGCACAAGTAGCACTAGCTGGAGCAGCAAGCATAGATGCCATCAGGTCTGATGGGAAGCAGCAAGAGCAGCAAAATCAGAATGATTAGCAAAAGCTAATATAGACAATGCTCTGTCAGGTAGCCAGAAGCACAATGAGCATGAGCTCTGGGTTGTCGCCTTTTATAGGGCTGCAGGTGTGCACTCTGCGGACACCCGTGCTGTCCGTGGACAGATGGACCACCCCAAAAAGGCCCAAAAAGTTCCAAAAAGTATTTAGAAAGCCAGGGTTATTTTCTGGGACATGTGCAATGGTGAATATTTACTGTAAAATACTTTGGATTGTCTGAAAAAGTACTTTTAAAATGTTTAGGTACCCGGACAGTGTCCGCAAAACAGGACACACGCTCAGCGTGGGTGCAGTCACATGATGAAATTGCGAACACGTCTGCGAAGGGAACGAGTGTCCGCAGGACACCAAATGCACAGGAACGGTCATGTGCATGCGCGCGGGTGTTCTCCAGACAGTGTTCAGGTCCTCAAACTAATTAAAAGTGCGACACAAGTGAGATGGAAAGTTACGGACAGGCGCGATGTGCGTAGGACTTATGGGTGTGGTGCGCATGTGCGTAGATGTTCTACGGAGAGTACGGACAGGTATAGTGTCCTTAGGACACCCCCATTTTGGATAATTATGGAGATCACGGACACCGCGCGTGTTCTAAGAACAGTTCCATTTTGCTTGCTTACAGGACGGACAGGTATAGTGTCCTTAGGACAACCCATTTTGGTTAATTACAGACATCCCGGACAACGCGCGTGTTCTAAGAACAGTTCCATTTTGCTTGCGTACAGTATGTACAGGTATAGTGTCCTTTGGACACCCCCATTTTGGTTAATTACGGACATCCCAGACAGCGAGTGTGTTCTAAGAGCAGTTTCATCTTGCTTGCAGACGGTACGGACAGGTATAGTGTCTTTAGGACACCTCCATTTTGGTTAATTGCGGACATTCAGAACACCAGGTGTGTTCTAAGAACAGTTCCATCTTGCTTGTGCACAGTACGGACAGGTATAGTGTCCTTAGGCCACCTCCATTTTGTTTAATTAAGGACATCCCGGACACCGGGTGTGTTCTAAGAACAGTTCCATCTTGCTTACAAACGGTACAGACAGGTATAGTGTCCTTTGGACACCTCCATGTTGGTTAATTGTGGACATTCAGGAAACCAGGTGTGTTCTAAGAACAGTTCCATCTTGCTTGCGGACCGTACGGACAGGTAACGTGTCCTTAGGACACCCCCATTTGGTTAATTACAGACATCCCGGACACCTGCGCTGTCCGCGGACATCCCAACTGCCTTTTTTAAAAAAGATGAGACTCAAAGGACTGAATTAAAAGGCACATAATATTTTTTTTATTACATACAGATACACAATTTATGAAAGAGGGGGAAGCAGAAACTGACACAAATAGATGGGAATTAGGGGTTTGGAGAGGATGGATGGGAAGGGATGAAGAGATGGAAGTCTCATCAAAACGTCTTTCTTGGTGTTGAGGGTTTGGGGATATTTGACTGCGACATGGGGAACAGATGCATGTGGGACAATGATATTTATTTTTTTCTTTTATGTGGTCCTCCACAAAATGTTTCAAAAGATTGAAATTTTCCATAAGCATGTCCATTTTTTGTTCCATGCGCTGCAGAATATTTTCTAATGTCTCTTTTGGTGTATTATTTTCAATGTTTGTCTGGTTTGTTAAAAAAAGATATATATGTTAAGTGCACATAAAGTAATGATTATTAATTTGCTTATAAAGAGAAGTGTCTACCATTAGTATCACTTCAGACATTTCCTCACGTGGTAAATTTTCCTCAAGCCATTCCAAAGTACTGGACATTTCTGTGTAAAAAAAAAATATATTACTTTTAGTGTACCTAACACAGAAAGTTTAGAAATATATAAGAAAAAAGAAGTTTCTGATAAGTTGTGTCCTTACTGTTGTGTAGGTCTGCTGTTGCTCCTAGCTGTGCAGTTTCCGTGAGGTAATTATGTTGGAAGCATATCTTTTTTGTTTTGATATATTCCATTTTAGTACATGTGGTATTTAAATGTATGGTTGATGTGTTACATATATAGGTTCCACTTCTTATTTATTATTACATGTAATATATTTATATGCTGCTTTTTGAACTTGTTCAGTGTTTATATAGCATGATAGAACAATCTAAGATACCCCCTTAGTTTTTGGGTAGTGTTGCTGTTGTCCGCGTCCGTCAGCGGACAAACGCACAGTCCGCGGACATCAAAATCAGTAGTAGGGGGTTTGGTATGTTCTACATGTATATAAAGTAAGGGAATCCTAGTAAACATCTATCAAATTCACACTATGTATATGTGTATGCAGTAAAAAAAACTTTGATAAAGGGAGGTTATGGTTCAGTTGCACTACTAAAAACCTATGAAATTCAGTAAAAAAAACTTTGTTAAAGGGACGTTATGGTTCAAAGTAACACCGAAAAACCCTTGAAATTCACTAATTATGGTAAGCTAAGCAACCATAATTCACGCCACCAACGTGCATTGCTAAGACTAACACTCTGGAATCAAAGATGACATCACAAATGTCATTGATGACATCACAAATGTCATTGATGACATCACTAATGACATCACATGTGCATGTACTTTTCATGAAATGTCTGTCCAAGGGATTCTTATTATAATGTTGACAAAAAGAGTGTCATGGATCATTGGAATAGATGTCATGAGCTATGTAGTGCATTAAGCAATGCATTGATATAAATATCATTCTATTATGAAGTTCTTTACACTATAATAATGTACTCATGTATAAACATAAGCATTGTGTGCAGCATACATGATGGAGCTGCAATATTCATAATCTTCGCATGTTAAATAGTGAAATGCTAAATGCTTTCTTATTAGAGTTTTGTGTACTGTGCAACATGTTATAAGTAGCTAATGAAACCTACTTCCTATATAATTTCATTATTAAATACAAAACACAAAGACACAACAACACATACAAATATGAGTATGTACAGGGAAAGTGAAGTACGCACAAAAGCAGCAGAAGAATTAGAAATTGTTCATAACCTACCCGATTATCTTTATGCACGGAAATGATTGTTCTGCTTCAAACCTACTACTTCCCTGTGAATAACTATCACATGATGTGACTGCACCCTAAAGAGAGTAATGAGAATACAAATATGAGCATATCCAGAGAAAGTACAGTAATAAAAAAACAGCAGAACAATAAGAAAGTGTTGATAACCTTACTGATTGTCTTCATACGCAGAAAGCATTGGAATCTTACAAGTGTGTATTCTCCCTATGTATATGTTTCATATGCTGTGAGTGAACCCCAAATTAATTACTGTAAGAACATATTTGAAGTCTAAGTCTACAAATATAGTACTTTTCGATTTTTTGTTTCTAAGTATTACTGGCTAAGATATATCACTAAAGGAAAAAAGAGGGAGCCAGAAATGTGATGTCATCAGTGATGTCATCAATGACATTTGTGATGTCATCTTTGATGTCTTGGGTGTTAGTCTTAGCAATGCACATTGGTGGCACGAGTTATGATTGCTTAGCTTACCATAACTAGCGAATTTCAAGGGTTTTTCAGTTTTACTTTGAATGATAACGTCCCTTTAACAAAGTTTTTTTTACTGAATATATATATACGGACGTGAACAAGCGCTCAGGGAAGCACGCAACGCGTCGTTAAGGACACTGCCTAGGCGTCCTGTTTTGTCTGCTGTGTGTTGTTGCCGTGTATATTTTTTTACCTTCCATTAAACTCGTTTTTTCCTATTTGGATTCGAGTTTTTTTGTATTTTTTTTGGGACTTAAAGACCTCGTGCATGGAGTGCTGGTTTTTTCCATCCTCCATGTGTTTACATATATATATATATATATATATATATATATATATATATATATATATATATATATATATATATATATATATTTCATTGTTAGACATTTTACAGAAGTGAATAGACTTTTTTTTCTATCCAACAAGACGTTTTTTTCCCGAATAGGGAAGTAAGTCCGCGGACCGAACACAGGTATCACAAAATATTTTTACCTACATTTTGGTTGTTTCAAAAATAAAATCCTTACACCAAATTTACAAAAGCACACTTTTGGGCCCAAGCCGCCACTCTTGCCACAAATCTGGTGAAAATCTGTCCAGAGGTTTGGGCTATAGGCATGAGCAAAACATTTTTCCATGGCGACTATGGGAAAAAACACTCATTTTGGGACCCCCTATAACTTTGACCCCCCCTTGACCAAACCTCACCAAACTTCGCAGAGTTAATCTGACGGGCCATATATATATTTTTGCAATGTTTTGTGAGGATTGATCCAGGGAGCGGAGAGAGAGAGAGAGATGAAAGTGAGAGTCAGAGAGGTAAAAGCAAGTACCCCTCCACCCCAGCACACTTTTGGGCCCAAGCCGCCACTCTTGCCTCAAATCTGGTGAAAATATGTCCAGAGGTTTGGGCTATAGGCATGAGCAAAACATTTTTCCATGGCGACTATGGGAAAAAACACTCATTTTGGGACCCCCTACAACTTTGACCCCCCCTTGACCAAACCTCACCAAACTTCGCAGAGTTAATCTGACGGGCCATATATATATTTTTGCAATATTTTGTGAGGATTCATCCAGGGAGCGGAGAGAGAGAGAGAGATGAAAGTGAGAGTCAGAGAGGTAAAAGCAAGTACCCCTCCACAGATCCTGCAAACATAATTCTTTATGGATCTCTGTAAACTGTCTTTCCCTCTCCACCTCTTTGGCTCATTTGGGCCCTCTGGCCTTAATGGACTGACAGATGTGTTTTTGTTCTCCATTCACACCAACATATCCACAATTCAACATCATAATTTCCCTTGCCTGGTACAGGTTGACTACAAATACCAATATTGCCTCCTGGACTGCAGAGTCTGACATATCTGCGATGGTTGTTGCCCATGTTTCCATCTCCATGTTCCTCATAGGTGGCTGGTTCATGGTGGGATTAAGAGGGTGGGGACTTACCACATTCCTATCGTCCTCGCACATATCTCACTTTAGGAAGCCTGTAAAATAATCTGGGACTTCCTCACATGTGCTTACTACAGATTTAGTTGCATTCAGCAGCCTCTTTTACATCTCAATTGCTTCACACATGTTTTCTACGAGAGGAGCTCCGGTGTGTTTTTTCCACACGTTCCCTTTGTTTGACAAGTCAAACATTCAGAACTAAGTGCTCTTGTTTGCACCCTTTCCTACCCATTGGCAGGTACTGGATGATCACCTGTGCAGTGCACCGTAACTTCCCTGTCCGAAATAGCCTTATTAGGACTAAGTGCATTTGTTGCCAAATATCAGCCACTATGTTGGTTCAGCGTATCTCAGCCATTTCCCATTTCCCATTTGTACTTGGTTCCTCAGGACTGCGTTTCACCACACACACACACCAACACATACCACGACTTTTAACCGTCTCCATCTCCTTTTGTGTTGTCCTCGGAGGATAGGTCAGGGGAGAATCGTTTTTCCTTGGAAACAAGACAGCACAGAGCAACACAGGTTTGAATTCCATTCTGGTGCTTAGAGACAGGTCTCCAGTGTTAAGCACAAAATAGATGATTCATTAATTAATTATGTATTCTTAGTAAAGTTGCCACTTGGGTATGGTGTCCAGACATCCCTATTCAGTGGGCTTCACTGATGAGTCGTGTTTGCAATCTACTCCCAAAGCATGTTCATCCCAATGTGTACATTGCCATGTGTCACTGGCACATGCACGATCACATAGTCCTCTCATTTTTGACATTCATGCTTGAAATATAGCTGAGGAGTGCAGCCTAGGCATTGGGGCTTAAACAAAGAAGACAAGGGTGAAAATCTCAGCCAAGCCAATTGACTCTCAAAAGATAACTCAGGAGAGGAGCATTTGATATAATGTTGCATGCAAAGTATAAAACGTTCACACCCTTTAAAACTAAAAAGATGTACAGCAATGTTTCATGATTTCTTTCTAGAATCTTAATAAGTGAGTTCATAGAGTTACCAATCAGCGACTGGGTGTGACGTCTGATCCTGACCGAGACTCTGCTCCAGCATTATTGTGTAGCACCAATAAAAAGAGTCCAAAAGCACTCAAATAAATAAAGGGTGTTACTAGAGAAACGGGGGAGACAGTTTGTACTGGATCCTAGTCCAGGATACATGGTAACAAACACTTGAAAGTTAGTGTGCGTTGGTCATGTGTGAACTGAAATGATCACAAAACCAAGTGTGCATTAAATAGTTGTGATGCAAGCATACAATCCGTTTGGAACAGGCACAGAAAGCTCTGTGGACATGCTTTTGTTCCCACAATGCTCTTTGATTGTATGCAATTATGCAGAGATCTTAGTTTTATTGGTCCCCTTCTTCTTTACCATAATGGTATTTTGAAAGCGTAATAGTGAAGTGCACCTCAGTCTATCTTCGAATGATAACCTTCTATAAGAAATGATTTACATGGATATACTAGGTTCTCATAATGTGCTTTGCTCATTTAGAGAATTGTAATCTTATTATTATGACTGCAATATAGATTGGAAGTGATCATTAGCAATAAACATTGCACCATTTTTAAAAGTGCATGTTTGGAATGTTAGTACAATTACATAATGTGTTACTGCATGCACAAACAGTAATAATTATCAAAGACATATCAACAAACAAATGCAGTTGTTTATACTGAAGCTTGTCTTTCCGGCCCTTTCCAAAAACTGTCAGAAACCCTGAATCCCATGCTGTGCCTACACACATCCCGATTGCTGCTCCCATGAATCCGAAAGGCATGGTCAATACCACCTAATTTGGATCCAAAAACTAGGCAGCTGCTTCGACAGATAGTGCGGGATAGTGCGTGATAAGGATCAATAAGAACCTCTACTGCATAATTACACTCACTTTACCGCTATTAGCAATATGTATATCATGCTTAAACACTGTATTACATGTCCGTGCACTGCACAGTAAGCATTCAGTATTCAAGCACAACATTTCTGTGATGGCTCTAACAAACACAACATTTCTGTGATGGCTCTAACAAACACACTTATGACAACGTGACATATGATATGATATAATTTGATTTGGTATTCGTGATGCGTTTTTAGAGAAGTGTTTCTAGGTGCCACAAGACAAGGAGGGGAGACAGAGGGATGACAAGAAAAACAATCGGGTGCAGTCCCAGACCGGAAGTGCTGGGTAGGCCAGAAGGCCATTGCAGGGATACTGGTCAAGGGGGGTAGTACCCTCTGTGACACTAAGCACATCCACTCCATCAGTAAGGACTAGCAGACAGGCAGATTAACAGGGGAGAGGGATAGAGAAGGAGTAAGAAAAGAGGAAGGTCTTGAGCAACTTCCAGAAGTTCAGGTGATTCAGATCAAGTCTGAGATGGGTAGGGAGGCCATTCCAGAGGGTAGCACCTGCAGAGGATAGAGAGTTACCTCCCACTCTCTGTTTGGAGAAGCATCTGACCCATAGAGTTTGAGATAGCTGAGCAGAGGGATCTAGAAGGAAGGTATTTAGGAAGCGTGTGTTGGATATATAGAGGACCGAAGCCCCAGAAATGCTTGTGGATGATGCACAGGGTCTAGAACTTCATCTTTGTGGCCACTGGGAGCCAGTAGACTGATTTCAGAGCTGGAGACATGCGGTCCATTGGCTACAGGCCAAGCATAAGTCTTGCAATCCTGTCCTGGATTAGTTGAAGAAAGCGAAGAGTAGAGTTAGGAAGATTGAGAAAGAGGCTGTTGCAGTAGTCCAGCCTGGAGCGAACCAGAGCTCTTGAGACAGTGAGCTTCTGTGGGAAAGTGAGAAAAAGTAGGATACCTCTGAAGAACTGCAGCTGGAAGTGAGCCTTCTTGTTAAGTTCTGTGATGTGTGAAGAGAAGGAGAGAATGGAGTCAAAGATTACACTAAGGTTTTCTGCCTCACAGGAGGGTGAGGTGAGGGGGTCCAAGGAGGGCAGCCAGAGGGAGAGAGGAACACTTAGAGCAGTGGTCCCAATAAGAAGAATCTATGTCTTACTGGCATTAAGGCAGCATTTGTTAGAGGCATACAATCTCTGAATAGCGGATAGACAGTCATGAATGAGCGAGGAGGGAGAGGAGTCTGAGGGTAGCCTGAAAGAGAGCTGTGTGTCATCCGCATGACACTGAAAGTTAGAGGAGAAAGTAGAGATCAGGTGGATCAGGGGGGCTAGATAGACATTGAAGAGCCAGGGTGAGAGGATAGAGCCCTGGGGAACACCAGATGTTGAAAGAGAGGTGGTGGAGAGAAAGTACCCAAGTTGGAACTGGGAGGTTTGGTCCAAAAGGAAGGTCAGCCACACCAGAGCCTGACCAGTGATGCCAAGAATCACACTGAGACAGTTGATCAGGGTGGCGTGAGACATAGAGTGACACATTGAGAGAGAGAGAGACAGAGCAAGAGAGAAAGGGAGAGCGAGCAACAGAGAGAGAGAGAGAGAGAGAGAGAGAGGGAGAAAGAGAGCAAGAGAGAGAGATTGGTGTATGATGCATCTGGTACAGATAGTAAGAAATACAAAGGTAATGAGTGTTGTACACCACTGACGATATTCTGAGAAACCATTTTTAGTTTCAGCTATTAGGTAGAGCATAAAGCGCTACCTTTAACCAAAACTAATGTCATTAAAATAAGAACTTTAATATAAGAGCTCCACATAGGGGTTTTGAATGTGGGTCTTTAATGCTTTTCAATGCAGAGGACATATGAGGATGTATTTCTGTTGTTTGGCTATGTGTCCACCCATTTAACACCCATCTCTAAGTCAAATCTATATGATTGTCCTCCCATTCCCACCCATATTCACCCAAAACCACACCCCTTTTGCACTCTTTAGCTGCATTTGTATTGTGTGTTGAATTTGACAGCCATTTTTACTTCCAAAATGTTGGCCACCATATAATAATGTTAATAAAACATTATTTGACTTGATTGATGTTTTAAAAAATATTTACTACATATTTTAATTTATTTTGTACCAAAAATAAACAAATGACTGTTATAGTTATGATTTGTTCTAAAAAGTCTCTGAAAAGGTCAATTTCCTTATTTGTGGGTGTTGGTCTAGTGTGCAGTATGTAAGTGATGTCACTGTGATTTCATTGGGCCTGCAGTATGTGCTTTTTTCGGGAAGGTAGCCATTTTCTTTCAAACACCTACAACTCCAGTTAATATATTGAAGGTGCTTGTGAAATCACAGAATGATATTAGTTACAAAAAAATGGGTTCTCTATTGCCTTGCCCCTCCAAAACATACAGCCGGTCCAATGCAGTCTGTGCCAGCTTTTGAATGTCAGAGGACTCTATTACAGCTCTGACAAGCTGAGAGCCTCCAAATCATGGAGCGGGCACACACAGTGACTGTTCACGACCATGATGCCCAGTCAGTCCCCCAGAAAAAATGCTCCAACATGCTTGGAGTAACCCTATTCGCTCTGTCTCTCCTCTCCTCCCTTTCACACACAATAAACCCCCGGAATAAAACCCTTTACTTTGGGCTCACTTGCCCGGTCTTTTTCTTCGACATCAACACATTTCCTACTTCCTGCCCCCTGTCACCCTTTCCCGTCACCCTTCCGTACTTCACCGCTGTATTATGTTGCTATATTTTCTCTTTGACCCTCTATGCCCCTGGGAAGCGAGGCGCCTCGGAGGGGAATGTGGATGGGTCTGGCAGTGAGTGATGCAATCTGCAAGCATGATCCTACTTGTCCTGATGGGCACAGAACTCACCCAAGCAGGTCTGTCGGCAGCATCCCTGTGGGTGTGCGTCTATTGCCCCCACATGGAGGGATGGAGGGAGTGGGGTTGTATGCTGCCTCTAAGCACTTTAAGAGACACGGACAGATAGGGTGGGCTGGATAGCTCTCCGACGCTGCCTCTAGGTGCTGTGGGGAGCAGAAGTGATACAGAGAATTGGAGTTTACATAGTGCTGCGACGAAGCTTCTAAGTAAAGCATGAGGAAGAAGGAATGGAGGCAGGGGAGGGATTATATAGTGCTGGGGCCATGCTTCAAGCCACGGTAGGAGTTGAGCAATGGAGTTAGTGGGGTTGCACATGGCGCTGAGCTAATGCCTTTGCGCACCTTGGATGACAGCAGAAATGTTGCAAGTGGGGAGAGTACATTGCACAACGAGCTGCATTTAGGTGCTGCAGGAGACAGTGTGATTGGGGAATTTGGGGCTCATATAGCACTGGGATGCTACACAGATGTTACGGTAGGAGGACGATTGGGCTAGCAGGGTTTTAAATAATGCTGGTGGGCTGCCTTAAGTGACATCAAGCGAAAGGATCGAACGAGGTGCTCATGCTGCTCGGCCAGTCCTTTCATCTCGTCTCCCTCCCAGTTACCCCTTTACACAGGCATGCTTTTACACTGGCCACCAGCACTCTGCTGCCCCTTAAGCTAAAGGGTCGGTGGGAAGGAGCCAATGTCGATATAAATCAGGGAAGCAACACAATTAATGTGTCGGCCTCCAAGCCCCCACTCCAGAACCGCTGTCGATCCCTGCGAAAGGGAAATGTTTCCCCTCCACCTGGAGCTCTTTGAAAAGCGCTGCTTGATCTATGGTGACTGCTTGTAAATATGGACATCAATGATTGCTTATATTATTATTATTATTATTATTATTATTATTATTATTATTATTATTATTATTAATTATTAATTATTATTATTATTATTAATTATTAATTATTATTATTATTATTATTGTTATTATGCCTTAGCTGTGCAGGTATGTGGGTGCTGTGACATTGAAAAGTGAGAAATGAACAGTAAAGTGGCAGATTCTTAGGACTTGGAGAGACGTGTCGGAGGAACCGAATACAAGTGGGTAAAGAGACATGGCATTAGAGGGTAAAGTGGCACGGCCTGAGAGAGCAGGTGAGCGAGGGGGTACACGAGAAGGACATATAGGTGCAGATGTGGAACATTGTATGGTGTTACGTTAACGCAGGTGATCAACGAAGAGGCTCGGCTGCCCCGGGCTGAGCTTTGGGCCCATCATTGGTGTACATGGAGGCTGCATCGTTAGGGCGGGGAAGTGCAGAAGAACGAACAAAGGAAGAACAGTTCTAGTGGGGAAATAGGCATGAACAGTTTTTGGAGCGTTTAACTGACACTTTTTAAGGCAGCATATGAGAAAGAAGGGTACTGGGGAGCTGTTCACTGAAAGGAGGAAGTTAGAAAATGCAGACTATCACCTGGCATCTCTCTCAATTTGCTGTGCAGCCACGTTAGAGGAGTGAAAGCGCCAACTTTGGCTGAGGTGAATTTGACAGGCGAGTATCACGTCATTGCTCTTGCAAGACGATTTTCCCCTGCTGGGCTCATAAGCAAACCATCCCCAGATTACCCACACGGGCCAGTCTTTCATCACTATTGTGATGAGTAAAGCCTCTGGGTTTGAGTCAGTTGTGTTTCATTATAGTGTATTCGTTTTAAATGTACACATATTATCAAGTGTGTTCTCTCATAATCCATGGGCTCTCTCTCTCTCTCTCTCTCTCTCTCTCTCTCTCTCTCTCTCTCTCTTTCTCTCTCTTTCTCTCCCCTGTCTCTCTATAAACTGTCTCTCCATCCATGTGCTGTTTCTCTCTGGGCTGTCAATCTCACTCTCTATAAGCTGTCTCTCTCTCCATGAGCAGTATCTCTCTGTCTCCCTACTCTCTGAGCAGTTGAGCAGTCTCTCTCTCTCTCTCTCTCTCTCTCTCTCTCTCTCTCTCTCTCTCTCTCTCTCTCTCTCTCTCTCTTCTCTCCCCTCCATGAGATCTCTTTCTCTCTCTCTTTCCATGACCTCTCTCTCTCATTGAGTTGTCTCTCTCTCACTCCATGAGCTACCTCTTTCTCTCCAGGAACTCAACGCGCGTTGTCTCTCTCCATAAGCTATCTCTCTCTCTCTCTCTCTCTCTCTCACACACTTTCTCTCTCCATTCATTGTCTCTCTCCATGCACCGTCTCTTTAACGGCTTTCTTTAACAATATAGTCTAAATAATTTGGTTTAAGCAAAATTTGCCTTTCATTTTTAAAACCGATTTTCTCTTTTTCATTGCTCTATTTTCCTAAAAGGATACCATATTCTACCTTTCAAATCTATCTCAATTCACCAGCAATAGCTCTCCTTTCACTTCCATATTGTCCCTGTGCTGTGCATCTCTCATCCTGCCAAAAAAACACATTCTGATTCAGTGTTTTTCACCCGTTTAAAAAAAAGAAACGTTTTGGCATTTAAAACTGCAAATTAAAACAAATGCAACTTTTCCATGTGTGAATTCGGCTGCACTGGGTTTTCAATTTCAATCTGTTTTGTGAACTGTATGCTTTTGTGATACCTTACCTTATGGTTGATAGTGAAATAACATACCTAATACTGTGATAAAACATATGTATATCAATATTTAAACACGCATATAATTAATTATTTATCAAAAACTGAGTGTCATTTTAGGTCTTTTGCCTCTTATTTTGTGAGGGAAGGTTGGATTTTAATTCAGTTTTCTGCCTCCTATTCCTGACTACCTACTGCTTCTTGCTATCCACTCAGAGTTCGATCATGTGTGGGTTGAGGGAACATTGCAGGGGGGAACCTTAACTTGTGTGCTATCTAACCTAATTAAAATAGTGTTCCTATTCATTTGTGCTATGGATAGGTTCTACTAGAAGGTTAAGCAAGTCCATTGCTTTAATGTACATTGTCATTATCACCCCATTGGTGATTGCTGCCCAATATTAAAATGTGTGTGATTTTTAAAAATAAATAAATATTGTATTTTCACCAATCGGCCTGGTTCATGGTCCATTGTGACCCAGGGTATTTGTAAAAGGGGGTGTGAGACGGGTCGGGTACTGGCTCAATTTGAATTTGTTGAAATTAAAGATAAAGCATTCCTATTGGGCACCACATCCCAGGCTAAAACCAAATGTCCTGGCCGAGTGTGTGATGCCCGATTGGAATCCTTAACAGGAGAAGGGAGAAAGTTGATACATTGTGGGAAATGCCTATCGAAAAGGAGGAGATTGGCCTGATATTTATCTCCATGAGCCCTCCCTTTCTTTCTCTGTCTCTCTCTGCTTTCACTCACTCCTCTCTCTGTGCTGTCACTCTCTCCTCTTTGTGCGCTGTCTTTGGCTCTCTATGTGTATTTACTCCCTGAGCGTGCTCTCGTTCATTCTCTTTCTCTTTTCGCTATCTCTTTGTGTGCAGTTTTTCTCCAGCACAACCTGAAGAAATCCCCCCTCTCTTGCATCCTCATTCCATCTGCTCCAAATTCCCCTTTCATTGCAGCTTTTTTCTCATCCTTCCTCTCACATCCTTGCTTTTTATCTTACCATCCCTCTTTCATCCTTTCTCGCTCATGTTTCCTCTTGCTCATTATAAATGGCACCCTTTCTCCATGGCTTCCTCCATTTCTCCATTCCCCTTTTCATTCTAATGCTCACTTGTATCCCTTCTCACATCCTCCTTTGAATCCTCGTGCTCTTTTCCTCCCTCCCTGGTGCCTATAAATGCAAAATGGAAAGAACAGCAGTAAACACCAAAATGATTGGCTTTGTTAATGCTTGTTTTTGTGTCTAGAGTTAGCACTCTCTTTCTAATCAGAGTAGGTGTATGTGTGAGAAGAAAGATGACCTGTAGAGAGGGGGACAGTCTGAACAGAACAGGGTCACAACAGCGAGAAGAGCCCTCGGGACACCTTCTGGTATCAGTTTCGTGTCACTGAATTCAGCATGAGAGAACAGAAACAAGACAAGATATAATTACAATGACCTCAGACCTGACCCCGAGCCAGTTGCCGCTCTGCTTTCCAATCTAATCATTATCTTGTCACTGGTTTCTACACTCCTTCATTTTTTAACAAAACGAGATTCTAAGAAAACTATTAGCTATTTTTGAATAGTCGCGATAGATGCTACAGGGAATCTTTTCAATTGCTAGCTGGTAGAGATGTTTTGGAAACTTGAAAACAGCAGTGTGTTTCTGTACATTGTATCTACATTAAAAAACAAATAGAGGAAAGGAGGGCTGGCCCTATGATTTGCGGTGCCCTCAATAAATAGCGACATCAGTGATATCACAGAATGAGTCTTGTATACGCAAAGGTGCCACGGGATGTTAAATTAGAAACATTTTGCTATACATAAAGCATTAGACAAATACACTGTGGTGTACAGTATATGAATGTCAATATTAATAGTTGCAATATCAGGAGGCATTTCTCTAAGGCATTTTTCTTTTTGAAGTAGCAGACATCGGAATACCTTGTAAAGACTTATTTAGATAAGTGATAGTGTGATAAAAGATTTTGCCGGGAGCGCACACTTTGGTTAAGTGGAGAAGCCAGGATTTGAGACAAGTCTGCAATTCAGGAACTTGAGCACATCTCTTCCCAAATGTAATTGGTAGAAATACTGTTTTCAAAAGGTCGTTCTGAAACTTGGGGTTGAAAACACTATCTGTGGAAGACATTGCAAAAATATGGTGATTGTATTTTGCTAACTGAAACTAACTGCTTTTTTTGCAGTTTCACAATTGTTTTTTTTTTTATTGTGTGTACATTTGGGCAATCCTAGCGCATAGATGCCTACGGGCTTAGTGCACCTTACAAATCTAAAAATAAATAGATAAAAAATTATTATTGTCCAAATTAGCAATATGCTTTTATTTCCGAAGCTAGAGATAAGGATTATTTTGCCAGTCCCCCAAAAAATATTAGCAAATAATAACTACGTTTATCAAGTGCTGCTCACTACAAAATTGGAATGGAATCTCAATAATGTACCCCTGAGCCTTGATTGGAAGGGGTGAGCAGTCCAACATTGTTTGCCAGTGTAGAATAGCAGGGGATCCCATACCAGAACGTTTCAAAGGCAACTGAGAGGGTTAAAAGACTGTTGCTGAGATGTTATACTTTTAGACCTTCCCGTAAATCATATATCTTCTTTCCTTTTCCTGTGGCAACATGTGCAGTAAAAGATGATGTTTTGACATGTTAATGTTAATGTTAAAGGACATTTGTACCGCGCACTATCACCACCGTAGTGGTCCCTTGGCGCTCTGGCGGCTCTGAAAGGGAGAGGGGGGTTGAGTTAGTGGGAGGAAGCAGGAAAAATGCAAGAGAGCAGTGATGTGCTGTTGGCGGCCTCACCCGGTGGGTCTGTTGGCTGGGCCTGGGGTGTTTGCGGCCGGTAGTCATCGTATACTGTTGTGCAAGGCTATGTGTGTTTTTGTTTTGGTGTTGCAATGTAGTGAAGTTTGTGCGGTTTGTTGTGCTGTAGGTTTTGGTTGTGTTTTGTTTGTAGTTTGAGAGGTGTATTCAGAAAGGGAAGTTGTTAGTAGGGTTGGTTTAGTTCGCATCTCTATCCTGAATTGAAGCGCTCGGCTTGCGTAGTCTCCCCTGTTGCGGCTCTGTCTGGATCTGAGTCTGACTGGCCTACAGGTTCCTTACTCCTCTGGCCCCCACCTCTAACATGCTCTCTCATGGCTCCCCATATCCTCCATTTAGACTCTAGTGGCCAGTGCATCTGCTAATGACAACCTCTCAGGTAGTGGGGGATTGTCAATGTCTCGATAATTCCACACCAACGTGGTACCTGGCGGTAATTAAATTATGGGGCGGGCGAAAGAGTTGGTGGGATTGTCTGGTTTAGTTGACTCAGTCTCCGTGTGTGCCGCCTGTGTCCTTGTCTATCCGATGTCACCCGTCCAGCTGCCGTGGGTTTTACTCTCCCCGGTCAGAGATGTCCGTGTCTTTTCGGTTTAGTTATCCTTTTTACTAGTTTCGTTTTTCAGGTTTAGTCTGTGGTGTTGTAGAGCCAGGTTTTTAGTGATTTCCTGAATTTTAGGTGATCTTCAGTGTTTCTTATTTCCTTTGGGATGTTGTTACAGGTTTTTGCGGCTAAGTGGTAGAAGGAGGTGCCTCCAAGTTTTTTCTTGAGGTATGGTTTGAGTTCCAGGCGGATTTTGTTGCTCGATCGGAGGGGTCTCGCTGGTTTGTAGACTGTTATTTTCTTTTGTAGGAATTCTGCTCCTTGTCCACTGATTGCCCTGTGTGATATGCACATTGTTTTGAAGGTGATGCAATGTTTAACTGGGAGCCAGTTTAGGGTTTTTAGGGCTGGAGTGATTCAATCTCTTCTGGATAGTTAGAGGAGTAGTCTTGCTGCTGCATTTTGGATCAGTTGCATTTTCTTCAGGAGGTATTCAGATATTCCGAGGTAGAGGCTGTTTGCATAGTCTATTTTAGACATCATTAGGGCGACGATAGTGAGTGTTTTGCGTGCAAAGGAGAGGACAGGTAGAATTCTTCTTGCCATCCGGAGGAGGAAAAAGCATTTCTTCACTGTTGCATTTATTTGTGGCTCCAGAGTTAGGTTGTTGTCCATTAGGACTCCCAGATTTTTTACTACCTTGGATGGTGTTGGTGTGTTTCCCATTTCCATAGGCCATGGGATGGTGGTTTTGTTCTCTTGGTCTTTGGATACGATCATGATTTCTGTCTTTCCTGGGTTGATTTTCAGGTTGTTGGCATCCATCCAGTCGAAGACTTCTTTTAGACAGTCGGTATGGGTTGAATGGTCGGCATCAGCGTCTTTGATTTTGTATATGATCTGAGCGTCATCTGCGTAGTTGTAACATGTAATGTTGTATTTTGTGAAGATTCTGATGACCGGAGTCTGGTAGATGTTGAAATATAGTGTAGCATAGTGAGGATCCTTGCCGTACTCCGCAGTCGTTAACTCGTGGAGTGGATTTGAAAGTTTTTATCCATACGGTTTCTGTTCTGTCTGTTAGGAATGATTTGGTCCAGCGTAATGCTGTGTCAGTTATGCCTATGTTTTCTAGTCTTTTGGTTAGGGTGTCGTGGCTAACTGTGTCAAAGGCTATGGAGAGGTCGAGCAGAATAAGGGCTGAAGTAGTGTTTGAGTCTGCGTTAGTTTTGAGGTTGTCCCAGATGGATAGTAGTGCTCTTTCCGTTCCTCTCGCTGGTCTGAAACCGATTTTAGCTTGGTCCAGCAGGTGGTGTTTTTCTACGTGTTCTTGGGTTAGTTTATATACGTAGGTTTCCAGAAGTTTTGCTGGGATGGGGATGTTTGAAATTGGCCTGTAGTTGGAAAGGTAATCTACGTCACCACTTGTGCTTTTTTAAGAGTGGCTTGATGTATGCTGATTTGAAGATCTTCGGTACAGTCCCTGTTGATAGTGATAGATTTAGAAGGTTTCTGTAGTGTTCTGCTGGCGATCCTTGCGCGAGGATTGATTTGTAGATGTCTGGGGGACATGGGTCCATGGGTGATCCCGCTTTCTTGCTTCATTTAACCAGCATTGCGAATGCCTCTACTGATATTTCAGGAAAGCTTTGGAGTCTGTGTTGTGGTTCCGAGTTGGGTTCGTTGGGTTGTATGTTGTGGTTGGTCGCTTTTGTATGGTTTGGCGGATGTCGTTGATTTTTTTTTTGAAGTGATCTGCCAGGTCGTTGCATAGTTTTTCTGAGGGGGTTGGGGTGTTATCACAGCCTGGTGGGTTTCTCATTTCTTTAATGATGCTAAACATTTCTTTTTGTGTGTTGGTGGCATTGTTGATTCTGTCATCGTAATGTCTTTTCTTTGCCTTTTGAATTTCATTCTTGTATGCACGGATTTGATTCTGGTACGGTGTTTTTTCCCTGGGTTGTATTCTTTCCTCCATTCCAATTCCATCTTTCTGTTTTCCTTTTTCATGTCGTTTAATAGTGCCATTGCTCTTTTTTTTTATGGGGTGAACGGTTTATCCGGGGCGATCTTGTCTATCGTATCTGCAATCCATTTGTGCAGTATTTCTGCTTTGCCGTCCAGGTCAGCTAGTTCCAGTTCTGTAGTTGAGGGTTTCGTTAATTCCAGTTGTTCGAATAGGTTGCTTTCTTTGATGCGTTTCCAGTTTCTTTTGGTGGTGGTTGTGAGTTTCGGATGTTGGATGTAGGCTTGGGTAGGCAGAGTGATCACGAATGGGATGATGAGATGGTCGCTCCACAGTATTTGTATCGGAGGTGCCGTGGTGATGAGTTTTTCTTTTCTCGAAAATTGCATCTAGGGTGTGACCTGCAGAGTGTGTTGCTCCTTTGACTAGTTGTCGTAGTTTTATGGTGCTGAGTTGTTGAATTAGTGAGTTTTGGGAGTTGGCGTGGCTGTCTTCAAACCAGATGTTGAAGTCCCCACGGATGATTAGGTGTTCGTGGTTGATGGCTCAGTTGGTGATGGCTTCTATGAAGTTATCGATGAATGTTGCATCATATGTTGGTGGTCTGTATACCAGGATGAATGTGATGTTGGTTTTTGGGCTCGCTGTTAGGTGAATTACCATGGTTTCGAAGTTGAGGATGTTGAGTGGTTTGTCAGTTTTTATTTTCAGGTGTTCTTTGAATGCTATAGTGATGCCTCCTCCTTTTTTGTTTTTTTCTGTTTATTTGTAGGCATTTGAAGTCTGTCGGAAGGCAGCTTTGGAGTGTGATTTTGTAGTTGTCGTCCAGCCATGTTTCTGTGATGAACAGGATGTCAATGCTGTTGTCGTCGAGTAGGTCGAAGATCTCTGTTGAGTGTTTTGACATGGATCTTGCGTTTATTAGATTGCAGTGAAGTTTGGAGGTGTTGTTTGGTTTGGGTTTTGTCGAGGTCGTCTTCCGCTCGGTGTTGAGGTTTCGTTCTTGGTCGGTCACTTGTTGGGCTGCGGGGTTTGGGTTGTCAGCGTCTTCAAAGAGTTCTTCTAGGTTTTGTCTTGGGTTTTTTGTATTTTCATCGGGTTTGTCTTCTGGGGGTTGTGGTTGTTGATTGGAAGTTCCTCTTGCTTTGGTGATGTAGGGGGTTATTGGGTCTGTCCTCTGTATGTTATTTGTTTTGGTCATCCTTCTTCTACTTGCTTTTGTTAGGTTGATTGATGTCGCTGCTTCTAATCTTGGGTTGGATTGGCGTGGTGGCCAGTTGTCTGCGAGGTATGGCGTTAGGTAGAGGGATTTTTCTCTTCTCTCAGAGTTCCTTCGGTTTGTGTTCCTGCCTGTGGGGGTCCAGTCTATGGTTGTTCTAGGTTGCTGTTCTGGCGTGTTTGTTCTTTCCTCTCTTTGTCTTTTTCTCGGAATTGGTCATTTGCGCGGCATTGTAGGGTTCAGAGTTGTTAGTCTTTTCCTTCTCTGGATACGCTGGGGTGTTCTCTGGCTCAGTGTTGTTTCCTGTCGGTGGGTAGGGTATGTTTCCTAAGGGTGCACTGTCGGTGGGGGGGTTAGGGTGTTAACGGTCTACTGGTATGGGATTTAGTTGGGTTGGGTAGTGGGGGTGGTGGGTTTCAGGGATTGGTAGAGTATTGGACTAAGCGCAGTTAGATTATTTGAGAGATCTGTATGACATGGGGGTGAGTATGGCTCCATCACTTCACTCAGTATGGGAACCTTTTCACCATATCGAAAATCAAAAGTTGGCACCCAAGAATATATGCACAGTAAGTGACCATATCTCAAAGTGAAAGATACAAATTTAGTTCAATTGACTTTCTCCTTGGAAGAAAGTGCACTAGACAGAAGATCACTGGCCTTTCAAAAACAGGAATCAACAACAGAAAAATAACCTGAGAGGGGAAATGTTCAAATAAATACGCTGGCAAAGTATAAAAGGTGCTCACCTTTTAAACCCAGCAATATGTAGTGAAACATTCCATGGATAACAAAATCCCAGTATGAGCATGTGCTTTGATGATATTTTCATATGTCAATACTAGAAACATGACAACATGGATGACATCCTGGTAGCCAAATGCTTCAGCAAACTTGCCGACCTCAAAAACACCCAAGGGGGTTACATCCGCCCTCTGAAAATGTAACACTGTCCACACACATTTATCCTTTACTTGTGCCCTGAATGACAAACCAAGGGACCAAGACACACTGTAGCTCATTTGTGACAAACCTAAGCACTTCCCAACCTGTGGCTTGGCTCTAGGGCTGGTGGATACTGCTCTGTTGGGGGAGAGGGTAGGCGGACCAGGCTGGAACCAGGATGGCACGATAAGAAGATGCCGAGCCTGGATAGGGGTCAAACTCCCAGTTTATTAATACTTAAAATACTGCCCCTCTCCTTCATTTCACATCCCCTTCCTCTCTCTCGCCCCTGTGCCTCCCTCCTTCCTGTCCTTCTTAAAGGTGTATCTCCCACTTTATAGTACACATTACCTCCCCCGCCACTTATCCTATTGTTTCCTCAGTTCTCCAAGAACAGTCCCTAGGGTTTCTTAATTGTTTGCCTTGGTCTCCCATCTCTGTAGGAGGCTTTATTCTCTTCACTGCCTTCCCTGGACGGTTTTTCAATTTACTCTTCACTATGTCTCTCTTTGTTCTAGTCTTCACCTTTATCTTCTTCTTATCCCTTCTCTGTATACTGATTTGAAGTTGTATTATTAATGTTCTGTATGGAGCCTATATCGTTGTATCGTAAGATGTCCTTTCTTATGCTGGGATTGTTTTCAGTATCGTCTTTACTTCTCTCCCTTAATATGGTTAATATGTAACACTGTGAGCCTGGCAGGCTGGTGGTGGCTTGGGCGGGTAGTGTGCTTGCCAGGAGTGTTAGTTGGGACCCACCACACTGTCAGGCCGTGTCCTGGTGTGCAGAGCAGCAATGTGGTGGAGGTTGGGTTGTGGAGTCATAGCAATGGCTGGCCGATGAGCTGTGGCCAGATGGAGCGACGTGTGTTTGTCTCCCCAGGCTGACGGGGGTCATTGAGGCTTCACAGGCAGAAAGGTGGAGGATGGAGGAGGATGCTGCTGGCCACTGAGGGCTGCTTATTGTAGAGGCTGAGAGCTGAAGCTGGGCTCTGCTATAGCTGCTATGCCATGGGTGCATGTAGGACCAATGCGCCGGGGTAAATATCATTATAATTTTTTGGGGTGGAATGCCGGAGTATCGACTGGACTAGTCTGGAGGGAGGATTCCACCGGCTGTGGAGGGCTGCCTGCTGTACTCTATGCCTGGTAGGTTGTTGGTGGATGGACGTGTCCCAGCACAGGAGCCCTTCGCTTCTGTGAATGGACGCGCCTTGGTACGGGGACTCCTTGGGTGGGTGCGCGTCGGTGCAGGAACACCTCCTGCTGGCTGGTCCTTGTACCGTTCTCTGGTGGGCCAGGTTGCAGGATCAATCGGATCAATGCTCTTCTGCATTGGAATATTTCAGGGTGACAAGCTGGTGGTCTGTTTTCAGCCGGGCTAGGTGAAGTGTCCGTTGGATGGATGTGCTTCAGTGCGAGGGCACCTTAGGTTGGGGGATGGTCGCTCTGACAGGTGCATGCCTTTGGCGTAGAAATTTCCTACGGGATCGGTTGGCCACGTTACCAGTTATTGTGTTGCGGGAGCGGGTAGACAGACAAGATTGGAACGAGGAAGGCACCTTAAGAATACATGGAACCTAGTTATGGATCAATCTCTCAATTAATCCTTATTATAATGCCCCTCTCCTTCATTTCCCTCGCCCCGTGCCTCCTTTCTGTCCATCGTAAAGGTATGTGTCCCTCTTTATGGTACACAAAAGATATTTAAAGGGAGGCAGCATTTGCAATCACTGTTTAGCATGTTTAGCAGAATTTTAAACAATGTGCAAGGCCTCCTGTGGGATGTTTTTAACCATGCATCCAAGCCCTACTATGAAACTGTGAATTACTGGCATGAAAACATCATGATGGCCAGAACTCCCCAGAGAGTGCACAGGGAAAACATGAAGATTAGGCTGCCACCCATTTTTGCCTATGCTGTGAGCACAGGAGGGCACTGCCTAAAACCACCATTGGGCTACACACACAGTAGCCTGAAACCATTGGGAATGGCAATGCTGATTGCCAAAAGCAACCCAGAACTGTAGGGAATTCATTGTCTTAATGTCAAAAATGGATGCAATACTGGTGCTCACCACTATCTGAAAGCCGGCGTTTTAAAACCACCAGACTTTTGTGTAAAACTGAACAAATGAACCCAAACCAGCCAAGGAAAGACTTGCTAAGAGGTGGATACAATGTAAAACTATATTCTGAAATGACTTGAAGGAAGTAATTATTTAATGTATATATATAAAATAACTGGGGATGTCAGCAGCTTAAGTGAATTTGGGTTTAAAGCCACTAAAATCAAAATGTTTAGAATACATGAGTGACCTACTTGTGAGTGTCACATAGGTTGCAATTGTTTAAATGTCATAGTTTTGAACTTAGAATCAGCATTCTAGCTGCATGTGCAAAAATTGTAAGTTGGATTTGAATGTAGAAAACTGGGAACTAAAGTGACATTTAGCTGAATTCTGCCTGGCAACTACCCCCGACAGGAGTGAAACCTGCTCAGCCACTCTTCCCAGGCCTGGCTGCATCCTGCTGCCCCCACCAAAAGGAGGTGACACCTTTCTGTTTGAATTGGGGGAGTGGTACCTGCAGACTGCAGGAAGTTGAACAAAGCCCTGTCATGGACTCAGGCAAATGTTATATTCGGGGTGTCGTAAAATGGCTTCCTCTTGGGAGAAACTGGGAGGGGCAGTGCCTGTGAGAGCAAGCTGAGCTTGGGGGAAGTGATTAAACCAGAAATTCCACCATGTGCTTTGGAAAACCACACCCCTTTGGGGCCAGAGCATGATTTTAAAAAGATGGATAATTCACAGTGCGGACTTGTCAAAATTATATAAATAACATCATCATTCTTGTGATTTTTCTGCACACATTTTAAGAGGTGTTAGGATCCTGTGGTATGTTCTTGGGGATAGTAGCGGGAAAAAAAGGTTGTTACTCCAAATGTATGCATGTTAAAAATCTGACACTTTATCATCTGAAACCCATATCCCTGTTGCAAATTTGTGTAACATCTGGAAAGGTTTAGAGGTTGTTATCTGGATGAAAAGGGGAGAATTCTGTCATAAGTGGACACGACATCATACAAAGACAGGAATCGGATGGTTTGGTGCTACAGAAAATATGTTAACTGGACCTATAATACAAGAAACATGGTACATAGATAAATATGTATTTGGGTCAGAAATAGATTTGTGTGCAATTTGACAAGGGGAGGTTCCTCTGACCATAAAACCTACAGCATCACTCTGACACTCCATTTCTTTCCCTCAATCAAGGGAGAGAGGAAAGCTTGGCCAATGATAAGTGAGAGGGGCAGGCTTAGCTAGGCCCAGGGACACACCCATTTTCTAAACACATAAAAGGAACATTGAAACCCAGGCAGAGACATTCACTTTCCACTTTCTTGCGGGACGCTTTGCCGGTAGACTTCAGACTTCACATCCAGAGATCCAGACTTCAAATCCATCAATCTCCAGAGACCAGAAATTAACTCCAGAATTTGTAGCAGAGAGGCCTGATTCCACAAGCTCAATACTCTTCAGCAGGCCTCAAAACCAACCAAACTATTCAACAGCCGGGCAAGCTGTTTGAATTCTTTGCCAAGAACTTTTGCAAGAACCTGTAGCAGTATCCAGAAAGGAGTGCTGTATCCGGAACCAGAGAGAACCAGAGACCAGATCGCTGTGAAGAACTGCTAGCAGAAGTCCAGCCAATCCTGACCCGATCGGTGACAAAGTCGCATTCCTGTCCAAAATCTAGTGTGAGTACCCAGCTAGCACTGTGCCAAAACCAATCTCATAGTTTAAAGTAATCTAATCCAAACTATTTTAGTCTATTAGAACTGCCTCCTAGAATCGTGTCATTCTCTCATCTTTAAAACTGAAAACTGTCATCTGTCATTCTGAGCTTTACTAAATCGGCCGTATCTCCGGAACCGTTTGTGCTAGGAGCGAGTTTTAACTGCCATCTTAAAGCTTAGATTCTAAGCCTTCCAACGAACCTAAAACCGACCTGCTACTTATAGTGCCTCCACAATTGCGCTCGACGCACACAGCTAAATTTGCAGCGATTTGACATTTTGCTTAATTTCAGCCACGTGTAAAAATATTTGTCCATGCTTTCCTTGCTAAAATTCGTGTGCAACCTGACAATCATTCATAGAGCATTGCGAAAGTGATCCTGAATTAATTTAAGTATCTCTCACTCACCCTGAACCTCCTATAGGGAATTAAAAGCATTTTTCGCATTGCAACCACATCAAAGTATATTGCCTGTGTTTAAAACTCCTAACTGTTTTCCTCTAAGCTTGCTAGGGGGGAACTGAAATATTTTTGATTGCATTCCTGAGAACTGTATGCTCCCCTTATCATCTCCTTACCTTGCATAGAGGAGGGGGGGGTAAATTGTCAAAGAAAAGTGATTACATTGTCTTTTGTTGAAGTCTTATCAAGTTTATTTTCTGTAGTGCATTTTCATTCATCATTGCATTGTCCTTGAAGCCATAAAAGCATTCTCAGCTACTTTAACCTCTCTATATCACTTCTAAGCCATCAAAAAGAGTGTACCACTTTAACATTATCCATTGTTGATCACTATCATCCTCACAAGTGTGCTATCGAACATTAATTTATTATAAAAGTGTGATATATATATATATATATATTGTTTAATTTTCAAATAAACCTTTTAATTTGCAAAACAAACCTACTTCTTGGCTCAGTGGGGTCAGGGGGATTCTAAGAGAGGGGTGTTATATAAGGGTTGTCATCCAGAGTAAACGAACTGGACATAAAAATATATCAATAAGGGTTTCCCTCAGCATCCCAGACTAGGCATTGACTTAGCTGTAGTGTTGAATTGAATCCGCTTACAAAGTGGGGGATCGTAGTCGGAGATTCTGGATTAGATTTACCACTTGTGCAGTTTAATACAGTGTGCCAACTGACCGGATACACATATCCGGTTAGATCACCACGCTGTTTTACACTGTGAAAGCACTCCTCAAAGGAACGCTCTAAGGAAACGGTCTGTTTTGCAAAATAAAATACAAACTTCTGTAAGTCAGGAAGGAACTCAAATTCCAGAATGACAACACTGGTAGACATCAAAATAGGCAGAGAGCACTTCTTGCATAAGCTATTTGTGAGAGATGAATGGACTGAGCAAGGCCAAGATGCGTGCTTGCAGGCAATCACACAACAGGTCACGGCAACTGGGTTAGATACCTGGAGAGATCAGGGTCCCTTACATGTGGCCCTGAGCGAACTATACATGGCTCCTAAAGCTAAAGATGAACAGAACAAGATGTTTAGGATAGCGGCATATTTGTATCTATATATGGGAGCCATGCAGGACAAACGTGCTGAAGGCCAAGATCTGGCAAGTAGGCAACTGTTGGCATCAGAGAAGGCCCAATCTGACCTGGTCTCTTCTGAGCAGAGGCTGCAGAGGAGCCAGGAGTCAGAAAATGATAGTAGGCAGTGTATCATTCAAATAAAAGAGGACATGGATATACTGCAACAGGAAAAGACAGACCAGGATACCAGAATTCTGGCTTTGCAGAAGGAGCACCAAGACAGTTTGGACTCCTTACTGCAGAGCCAGAAAAAGCTGGAGCAACAGATCAATTTCAACAGGGCATGCACAGAGCAGGTAGCCACCCTGCAAATCCAACTAGACAGAGAGAAAGAGGAAAGCAATACATTGATTTTGAACGACCTGGATACCCAGGCAGAGTTTGATGATGAACGCCAGAAAGCTGGTCCCTTTCGAAGGCAGAGGGATGACCTGGCGTCACAAATGCAGGCTCTTGGTCAGGAAAGGGATACCTTTGGCCCGGAAGTCTGCCATTTAAAAAGAAAAATTGAAGAAAATCACTTGGCCCTCCAGGGGCTGGGTGACCTCCAAAAAGAGCATCAGGGCTTGCTAGATCACACCAGGAGGGTGGAGGAGGCTCTGGCAAGAAAGGAGCATGCCAGTAGGGATGGGACTCAGGAGGTAACCCTCCTGCAGCAGAGACTGTCCCAGTACTCCAGGACCAATCAGGAGGCACAGAGAGAAAATGAGGTTCTCTGTCAGCACACTGATAGGCTCCAGCAACAGGTAGCCATGCAGGAGAGACTGATAGAGTCTAGTAAGGCCTTAACTGAGGAACTGAAAGCGCAGGCTCTTGCATTGCAATAGGGAGCAGGGGCTGACAGAGATGAAGTTTGCTGGGAAAGGGAAACACCTGTGCATAACCTCAGAAGCCCTAGTACCAGAGGCCTTCATCTCTCTCTGTCCCTGGACTCTGCCACCCGCATGTCCCCTGGCACGCGTGAGCACAGGGCCACAGGAATGGCAGATTACTATCCAGCCAAAAGTATGGGGCTCCTAGGCCAGTACCACCCAGGAATCGATGGGCAGGCACACATGTATGGGCACCTAAGTACAGTGCAATTTAGTGGGGAACCCCAGAAAATTAGGCCCCCTAAGGGCATCCTAAACACCTCTGCCCAGTTAGGTCACTGGGGGGTACCCATCAAATCCTGGTAGCAAGGAGGGATCTGAAGACTCCTCTGAGCGTCACAGGACACAGGAGACCAGGTCCCCACATTCTGCCAGCTATTCCCAGGCTCGCAGAATCCCGGAAAACCTGGAAGCTCAGACGGGCACCTCTGGTAGCAGTGCTTCTGAATCAGAGGATGATTGGACCAGGGTTGCCCGAACCAAAAAGGCCAATAAGGTGAAAAGGGCCTTGCTTAAGGACCCCTTAAGCAGATTAAGGCAATCAGGAGTGTCATCACGCCTTATCATAAGAACGCCAAGTATTCTGTTTGGGAACACTTGGAGCTCTATGAGCAAATGATGGAGACTTTCCATTTGAAGGACAGCAGTACCTGCATCCAGTATGTCAAATGGACATTCTCCCCTAAATATTCCAGTTTCTTTGCGGGGCTGGAGGACCAAAACCATTCAAGATAGTCCACATATAGGGCGGCCATCTTGAAACATTTTTCTGTACATAGAAATCCCCAAGAGGTTCGCAAGGCAGCTTACAATTTGCAATGTGGGGAGGATCAGGCCCCACAAGAATTTGTGCAAGAATTGATGGGTGCCTTTGCGCAGAACACCAGAAGGATGCGCACGGACAGCAGAGAATTCATCAACACATTTTTCCATGCTCTTCCCAAGTACATAATGACCCAGCTTGTGAGAGATTTTCATGAAAAAAGATCTTTAGACTAGGTCATTGAGCAAGCCACCCGGATCTATGAGGTGCAGAAATCCATAGAAAATAAAAGTAATGCGCAGAAAAAACCCAAAACCAACAGCATCCCTGCTGCTGCCAAGGTGGCAGGGGTAAAGGTTGCCCCCGTTTTAGATTTGGAGATGGGGGGCCTAAAAACCTGCCTGCACCAAATAATTCACAGCCCAGAAGGCCCTCGGGCCAGTCTCAGATAGGGAGTCGAGGAGGTAGTCCCACAAATGGGGTCCCTCGCTCCCCTGATTATGTAAGTCCCCGCTACAAGGAAACCGACCCATCCTGGGTTATGTGTAGACTCCTCCAGCCCAAGGGGGGGGGATCCAGTCAAGCACCTAACCCAGAGAACTTCCCTCCAAACTTCCCACAGGAGGGCAGAAATTCACCAAACCCTGGGCCGAACTTTTTCCCCAGGTATCCACAAGGTTTCCAACCCCAAAACCATTCATCCTTCTTTCCTCAATTCCCTGAGCCCAGACAAACTAATCCGGGAGAGGGGAGGCCAAGGGCAGAGGGGTACCCAAATCTTCCCAATCCGGGGTATTACCAGAGAAGGGATAGCTACCCTTCCCGGGATCAGCCCAGGGGAGAAAATAGAGCCCCGTATCAGCCTGAGCGGGTTTCACAACTTGAGCGCCAGGTCCAAAATATGGCACGGGATCTGGGTCACATACTGATGGTTCAACAGAACCCTCAGATGAGCATGCCACCGCAGAATGCCCCAAACTCTGGGCATGGTGCTCCAGAACAATGATGGGGGCAGCACCCCGATAACCCACCGGTTCCCAGGGAGGAGGCACAAGGGGAAGGGGGGTGTAAGGCCTTGGAGGAAGCTTCCTTCCCAGCTTGTAAACAGCCCCTGGAAAACCAGGAACCGGAAACAATATCTCCTACCCCTGAAAGTCTGCCACCCAAGGAGAAGAGACGAGGTAGGAGAAACAAAGGACCCAAACAGACCCACTTTGTGGAGGAGGTACAGGTCTTCCAATTTGAGGGAGAGGGATCCTCAGAGGATCCTGGGAAAAGGATCTTCTCCTTCAGAGATGGAGGAACTTCACAAAAGGAAAAATGGGTCCTAAGAGATTCCAATCCAGACTGGGTAGATGTGGGGATTGAGCTGTCGCCTCCCATCATCCTATCCCAGAACCAACAAAACCAAAAACCCCTGGTTCAAACCCATCCTGGTGACTGCCTCCCAAAAGGCAGGGGCGGCCCAGAACCGGAACCAGGGGAACCTAAAACCGAATCAACAGACTGGGTAGATGTGAGGATTGAGCTGTCGCTGCCCATCATTCTATCCCAGAACTAACAATACCAAAATCCCATGGGTCAAACCCATCCTGATGACTGCCTCCAAAAAGTGGGGGGCGGCCCAGAACCCAAAACCATTTCCAGTTGCCAACTTTTTCTTTCAGATTCCCCAGGCTCTCCACAGAATTCTGCCCAAATCTCTTCTCTCGCCATGTCCAAAACCAGAAAATTAGCCCACCAGTTGTCCAAAAAATGTGCATTATCTGTGCCCCCTTGAGGAGAAGGAGGGAAGATATTATGCCCCGGTACAAGTACAGGGGCAGGGTACAATTTTGGCACTGGTGGACACTGGATCCCAAGCTACCCCTCTGTCCAAAAGGGCCTTTGATGAACTGAATGCAGGAAGGGGGGAGAATTACCGTATTCCTCTCACCTCTGTTCCTGGACACCTGCAGAACTTTAACGGGAAGGAAATTCCCGTCGAGGGGACTGCAGACTTGGACATTAAAATCGGGCGACACAAGGTGAAACACCCGGTCATAGTAGTGACTCCAGAGGGCACCCCTTGTTTACTAGGGAATGACCTCCTGAGAAGGTTGTCACCCCTAATACATTGTGTAAACAAGGTCCTCTGGACCCAGACTAGCCGACCAATAAAATTAAAACAGAGTGTCAACCATGTTAGTTTAAACGGCACCTGCCACATGGTTGAACAAAAATCAGACCAAGTAGAATTTCACTTCCAGAACAACCAAATTCCAGACGTGACAGTAATAGCAGTAGGACAACAAACTGGTGGTGGGGGGTCCTCTCTATTTCTGAAAATTAACCTTCCTTCCAGTTTAAGGTGGTATTCCACACTGGAAGGAAACACTCTGAAATTATTTACCAATCCACAATCAGACACTCCCACTTCTATAGTCCAGAAAGATGTGAAATAAGCTCAGAGCCTGGCCGATATTCAGAAATTTGGAGAGCAGTTGTTCATCCCTGTTCAGTTAAATGATGGGAAGGACTCTGTTCTCGCTCGAGTGTGTGTGAACAACGGTAAGAGCTTCATCAGCGAAGCCATGTTCCGCCAACTCCCAAAAGATCCAGCCATTCCCACATTCAAACTGATAGACAAATGGGAAATGGACCTGGAAGCACCCAATTCCAAACATCTCCTGCCAAGCAGGTGTATGCTCAAAATCTCCATTGGCAACAAGAGCATAGTCCATAATTGATGGGTCGTGCGAGACGTGACTGCCGCCTTTTACTTAGGCAGTGACATTCTCAATTGCTTTGCCATTAGTTTGGACCTAATAAACTTCGAAGCTTGGTCCCGATTAGCGGATAATCTCATGGGCTTTGATGATCCAGAAAAAGCATTTAGGTCAGCTCAATTGCTACCTTATGCAGTTGAAATTCAGCTTAAAGAGGAAGTCACCATCCCAGAAAGGACCCGACAATTCTCCCTGGAAGTGAAAGTTAAAAGAGGACAAAAATTGAAAAACCCTGATTCTTATATTCATCTAAATGCTTCTCTCCAACAGCAAGGGTTGGGGGTAAACCCAACACCATTAGTCAACACAGAACATGACACCATTGCAATAGAGGTGGATAACAACGACTTAAAAAGTATTACTCTAGCCGCAGGCACCATTATTGGAATGGCGGTTGATGACCGACATTTCTCCATTGATTTAGGAAATGAACTGTTAGGACCAATCCCCAAGGACTGTTTTGACAGTGACACTGAGGACAATACAACACCAGACAGGATTTTCACCCGGCATGGGGGGAACTTCCTGGTGTACATTTCTTGCCCTTATGGTAAGGAAGATGTGACTTGTGACTTCATAGGGGATGAGGTGATTTTCCAGGTCCATGAGGGCTGCCTTTCCCACCTGAAGCCTCCAGTCCAAATCAGCACTCTGACCAGGGACTTCTCCACCCAGCTGGAGGAGGCCTCTGAGATAGCAAAACCAGAAGTCTTTCCAGGCTTCAGGCAGATGGTAGAAGAGAGAGTCAACCTAGCTGATGCCTGCGTGACTCTGGAACAGAAGCAAAAGTTGAAACAAGTTTTCTTGGATTTCCAAGATCTCTTTGCGGTAGACTCATATGACTGTGGTCACACCGACATCCACACAACAACAATTCTCACGGACCCTGGCATGACTCCAGTGTTTGTGAAGCAATATCGCTTGCCTCTCGCATCCATGGAGTCCCTTACTGAAATAATTAAGAACCTTAATAATAATCCGACCAGTACACAGCACCTTCAATAATCCGGTGCTGGGAATATTGAAGCCAAACGGCCAGTGGAGACTCTGCGCCGACCTTAGGGAGCTCATCAAACGGCTCCATACTTCCCGATGGCCTCTGCCCTACATTGACCAAGGGCTGGCCCAGATTCAGGGGTCACAGGTATTCGCAGCAATAGACCTGACCAATGGATACTGGACCGTGCCTGTCAGTAGGGAGGACCAATACAAACTGGCTTTTACCTTTGGGGCCCGCAGTACACATGGACCCAGACTCCCTTCGGATACCTCAACTCCGGCAATGAATTCAACATTTTCCTACATAAGGCCATGCCCGACCTGGGTGTGACGGGTAACCTGGCTATTTAGATGATGTCCTCATCAAAAGTTCATCTGTGGAGGAACACATAGCGGAGATCCGTTATGTTCTGACGCAGTTGAGGGCCGCCGGAGCAAAACTTTCCTTTCAGAAAGCAAAGTGGTGTAGAACCCGTGTTAATTTCTTAGGGCATGAGATTACTCCTCAGGGTCTCTGTCCCCAGGAAAAGAAAGTGGAAGCACTTCAGAAACTGAAAGACCCCACCACTCTGCGGGAACTAAGGAGCCTCCTTGGACTGACTAATTACAGCAGAAAGTTCATTGAAGGCTACGCAGAGATCACTAGACCCCTGATTCATCTCCTGAAGGGGGGGGGTCAAGTGGGAATGGGGTCCAGAACAATCTGAGGCAGTAAAACAACTCAAGAGAAGCCTCTCACAAGCGCCTTGCCTTGCTTACCCTGTCAGAAACAAGGAGTTCTTCCTGAAGACAGGGTTCTCTAATATGTGCTTGAAAGCGGTATTATATCAAAAGCATGACAAGGTCAATAAAGTAATCTCCTATGTAAGCAAAACTTTATCCTCTGTGGAGGAAAAATTCAACGATTGTGAAAAGGCACTCCTGGCAACGGTGTGGGCATTGAAGAATTACCGCCCGTTCATCCAGGGGGAACACATCATAGTGGAGACTCCACACCAACCTCTGCAATATCTCCAAAGTGACAGAATCCGGGCAGGAAATGTGAGTAATTCCCGAATTACTTCCTGGATTCTGTCAATGCAAGGCTTTCCTGTGGAGGTCAGATATGGCCAAATCAAGAAGAGTCCCCTCGCGCAAGGTCTGGCTGACTTGCATGATTGTGCCAGAGAAAACTGTCTCGAGGACGAAAGTCTAAAAATCAAGGACAACATGGAGGCATACCTTAATTCCCCACACAAAGTCTTTGAAGAAGACAAGGGTGAGGGAATACCCACTGTCTATGTGGATGGATGCTCTTACCATGTTGACAACAACGGGGAGAAAGAACTGGTGGCCAGCGTGGGGAATGCATGGGTGAAGGAGTTTCCAGAACCCTCCGCTGGATACAAAATTGGTCCCGGAAGTAGTCAGGTTGCAGAGTTGATGGCTGTGCAACAGGCCATCCTCACTGCTGTCCAACATCAACTGCACGAACTGGTCATGATCACAGATTCGGATTATTTACGGAACGGGTTCGTGTAGCACCTGGTTAACTGGAAAACCAGAGGCATGCTATGTGCTAATAACAAACCTTTGAAACATGGGAAGTTAATCCAAAACATTGATGATCTGGTCACATCGAAGGGGATGACCATCTACTGGAAAAAGATCAAGGGTCATTCCAAAGTAGAGGGACCAGACAAAACTGGAAATGACTTAGCTGATCAGTTGGCCAAAACCGGGGCCATCCAAGGGGATCTAATAGAGATTGAGTCCCTGTTGGGGGAAATCCAGGTCACTGCTATCACTAGGTCCCAGACAAATGCTCACAATGATCTTCCTACTGCACAATGGAGTAAGGAGACCCCTGATGCTGATTTGATTACGGCTCAAAAGGGGGATCCAATAATTGGTAAGTTTTACCAACACATTGAGGACCCTGAGAACTTTCCCCTGACGGATACCGATTACGTTGGGAAAGAGGACCTTAGAGTGTTGATGAAATGTCCAAAGATGTTCCGAATCCAAGACAGTTTGTTGGTAAGGAAAGCCCTAGCTGGTCATGATCAGTGGGTGGTCCCTAACTCATTCCGAAGCCTGATGTTAAGTCACGCCTATGATGCGGCCACCGCCGGTCATCGCGGGTTTCACACAACACTGGAAATCTTAAGAGAGGTTGCATACTGGCCACACATGGGGCAGGACCTCGACCAATACTTGAAGGGGTGTCTTGTGTGTGCACAATTTCAGCCAACATCCCTCACACACCGGGCGCCTCTCCAAAAGAGGGGGATGACACTGCCATGGTCAGATTTGCAAATCGACTTTGTAGGCCCTGTAATTCGCTCGTCTAGAGGAAACAAGTACATGTTGACCGTTACATGCTTGTTTACCAAGTGGGTGGAATGTCTCCTGGCCCCAAACTGCAAGGCAGAAACAGCAGCTGCCCTGATTATTAACCACATCTTGTCCCGTTTTGGTCTACCTCAAAGGATTGAGTCAGATAAAGGTAGCCACTTCACCAGTGAAGTAATGACAAAGATGTGGGAGATACTGGGGGTTAAAAGGAAGCTACACATTGCTTACAGGCCAGCTTCTTTTGTAGCAGTGGAGAGATACAACCGAACCATTGTGAGCATCTTAAAAAAGTTTGGGGCAGATTCTGGGCCAAGTTGGGATATCCGATTACCTCTGGTCCTAATCGCCATCAGATCTACCCCTTCATCTGCAACTAAAATGTCACCATTTGAGTTGATGACCGGACGCAAGATGGTGCTCCCCCAGCATTTGCTCTACAGGACCCAAGAGCAGACACTGATAAATGCTTCCACAACTCATGAGTATGTGGAGAATTTAAGGAAACACCTCCAACATGCTTTTGCCTATGCTCAGCAGAATCTAGAAAGATCAGCTGATAGCATGATAACCCACTATGACCTGAAGACCACCAGGAAGGAATATACTGTGGGAGACCGGGTCTATCTATACAATTTCCAAAGAAACCAGGCCAAACAGCGAAAGTTTTTGCCTACGTGGAAGGGACTGTTTGAAATTATAGACAAAATCTCCCCTGTAGCGTATAAGATCCGCATCCCCAAAGGTAGTCTGGCGGAAGGGGAAGACAAGTGGGTACATATAAATCAGCTAAAGTGTTGCCATCCCAGGTACACTCTGCAACAACTGGAGTAGTCCTCTGCAATACCAGAGGGGGCTGCCCCAGAGTAATTCAGTTCCAACCCTAAAATATCCCACATATAGTCTCTAAGATATTATGATTTGAAAAAAAAATGTTTCATGTTATATCTTGTTTTAAAATAAGACTGCAAAATGTATCCTGATGTATCAAATGTATATGCCGCCCCACTATATCAATAGTGGTGGAAAAATGTCTATGAATAGGTATTGCCGCTTTTGCTTTATCATCCTAGGAGAGATGAAACCATGGAGACTGACCACGGAAGGCGACCTGGGGACCGGGAGCGACGATCCGAGGGGCCCGGGGTACCACCCAATCCTCCCATCAGGACCAGCAAGGAGAACTGATTGATTGACTGGAGGGAGGAAACGATGTTGAACTGTGCCATCTACGGAATTGGAAGAAGATGAGGCGAACATCCCAGATCTTCCGAGTTGCATCAGTGAAAGATCAGAATGGCCATCACAAGAGGGGGGGGCTTGTAGGATGTTTTTACCCATGCATCCAAGCCCTACCAGGAAACTGTGCATTACTGGCATTGAAAACATCATGATGGCCAGAACTCCCCAGAGAGTGCACAGGGAAAACATGAAGAATAGGCTGCCACCCATTTTTGCCTATGTTGTGAGCACAGGAGGGCACTGCCTAAAACCACCATTGGGCTACACACATAGTAGCCTGAAACCATTGGGAATGGCAATGCTGATTGCCAAAAGCAACCCAGAACTGTGGGGAATTCATTTTCTTAATGTCAAAAATGGATGCAATACTGGTGCTCACCACTATCTGAAAGCCGGCGTTTTAAAACCACCAGACTTTTGTGTAAAACTGAACAAATGAACCCAAACCAGCCAAGGAAAGACTTGCTAAGAGGTGGATACAATGTAAAACTATATTCTGAAATGACTTGAAGGAAGTAATTATTTAATGTATATATATAAAATAACTGGGGATGTCAGCAGCTTAAGTGAATTTGGGTTTAAAGCCACTAAAATCGAAATGTTTAGAATAAATGAGTGACCTACTTGTGTGTGTCACATAGGTTGCAATTGTTTAAATGTCATAATTTTGAACTTAGAATCAGCATTCTAGCTGCATGTGCAAAAATTGTAAGTTGGATTTGAATGTAGAAAACTGTGAACTAAAGTGACATTTAGCTGAATTCTGCCAGGCAACTACCCCCGACAGGAGTGAAACCTGCTCAGCGACTCTTCCCAGGCCTGGCTGCATCCTGCTGCCCCCACCAAAAGGAGGTGACACCTCTCTGTTTGAATTCAGGGAGTGGTACCTGCAGACTGCAGGAAGTTGAAGAAAGCCCTGTCCTGGACTCAGGCAAATGTTATATTGGGGTGGTCGTAAAATGGCTTCCTCCTGGGAGAAACTGGGAGGGGCATTGCCTGTGAGAGCAAGCTGAGCTTGGGGGAAGTGGATAAACCAGAAATTCCACCATGTGCTTTGGAAAACCACACCCCTTTGGGGCCAGAGCATGATTTTAAAAAGATGGATAATTCACAGTGCGGACTTGTCAAAATTATATAAATAACATCATCATTCTTGTGATTTTTCTGTGCACATTTTAAGAGGTGTTAGGACCCTGTGGTATGTTCTTGGGGATAGTAGCGGAAAAAAAGGTTGTTACTTCAAATGTATGCATGTTAAAAATCTGACACTTTATCATCTGAAACCCATATCCCTGGTGCACATTTGTGTAAAAACTGGAAAGGTTTAGAGGTTGTTATCTGGATGAAAAGGGGAGAATTCTGTCATAAGTGGACACAACATCGTACAAAGACAGGGATCGGATGGTTTGGTGCTACAGAAAATATGTTAACTGGACCTATAATATTAGAAAAATGGTACATAGATACATAGGTATTTGGGTCAGAAATAAATTTGTGTGCAATTTGACAAGGGGAGGTTCCTCTGACCATAAAACCTACAGCATCACTCTGACACTCCATTTCTTTCCCCCAATCAAGGGAGAGAGGAAAGCTTGGCCAATGATAAGTGAGAGGGGCAGGCTTAGCTAGGCCCAGGCACAGACCCATTTTCAAAACACATAAAAGGAACATTGAAACCCAGGTAGAGACATTCACTTTCCACTTGCTTGAGGGACGCTTTGCCGGGAGACTTCAGACTTCACATCCAGAGATCCAGACTTCAAATCCATCAATCTCCAGAGACCAGAAATTTACTCCAGAATTTGTAGCAGAGAGGCCTGATTCCACAAGCTGAATCCTCTTCAGCAGGCCTCAAAACCAACCAAACTATTCAACAGCCGGGCAAGCTGTTTGAATTCTTTGCCAAGAACTTTTGCAAGAGCCTGTAGCAGTATCCAGAAAGCAGTGCTGTATCCGGAACCAGAGAGAACCAGAGACCAGATCGCTGTGAAGAACTGCTAGCAGAAGTCCAGCCAATCCTAACCCAATCGGTGACGAAGTCGCATTCCTGTCCAAAATCTAGTGTGAGTACCCAGCTAGCACTGTGCCAAAACCAATCTCTAAGTTTAAAATAATCTAATCCAAACTATTTTAGCCTATTAGAACTGCCTCCTAGAATCGTGTCATTCTGTCATCTTTAAAACTGAAAACTGTCATCCGTCATTCTGAGCTTTAAAATTTAAAATCCAAAAAACTACCTTTACTAAATCGGCCGTATCTCTGTATCTCCGGAACCGTTTCTGCTAGGAGCGAGTTTGGTCATCTTAAAACTAAGATTCTAGGCTTTCGAACAAACCTAAAACCAACTTGCTACCCCTTATAGTGCCTCCGTAATTGTACTCGACGCACACAACTACATTTGCCGCAATTTGACATTTTGCTTAATTTCAGCCACGTGTAAAAATATTTGTCCTTGCTTTCCTTGCTGAAATTCGTGTTCAACCTGACAATCATTCATAGAGCATTGCTAAAGTGATCCTGAATTAATTTAAGTATCTCTCACTCACCCTGAACCTCCTATAGGGAATTAAAAGCATTTTTCGCATATTTTTCACTTAATTGCAACCACATCAAAGTATATTGCCTGTGTTTAAAACTTCTACCTGTTTTCCTCTAAGCTTGCTAGGGGGGAATTGAATTATATTTGATTGCGTTCCTGAGAACTGTATGCTCTCCTTTTCATCGCCTTACCTTGCATAGGGGAGGGGGGGTAAATTGTCAAAGAAAAGTGGTTACATTGTCTTTTGTTGAAGTCATATCAAGTTTATTTTCTGTACTGCATTTTCATTCATCATTGCATTGTCCTTGAAGCCATAAAAGCATTCTCAGCTACTTTATCCTCTCTATATCACTTCTAAGCCATCAAAAAGAGTGTACCACTGTAACATTATCTATTGTTGATCACTATCATCTTCACAAGTGTGCTATCGAACATTAATTTATTATAAAAGTGATATATATATATATATATATATATATATATATATATATATTGTTTAATTTTCAAATAAACCTTTTAATTTGCAAAGCAACCTACTTCTTGGCTCAGTGGGGTCAGGGGGATTCTAAAAGAGGGGTGTTATATAAGGGTTGTCATCCAGAGTAAACGAACTGGACATACAAATATATCAATAAGGGTTTCCCTCAGCATCCCAGACTAGGCATTGATTTAGCTGTAGTGTTGAATTGAATCCGCTTACACTCCATTGCTTCAGTGTTACACAAAAATGTTATATTGTTGCTCATTTTACGACTTGGGTACAAATAACATCTGGTGGCATTAAAAATATTAGTAGAACATTGGTAATTAAATGGGTTTGTTTGCTAATCATGAACATTTTCATTAGAAAACTCTGCTAATCAATTTTTGGAAGCTGTATTCCTAAATTGTCATAGATCGTAGGCAATCATTCACTCTTGGTGGCACTAGGTTTATATTGCTCTGATTGCCTTGAAATCTGTTTGGCTGGTAATGGTTTGTACCTAATCAAAACAATTTCACTACTGCCTTGTTTAAGCATACTTGTGTTTATCTATGCAGATGTTCTCGGCATGCATGCTCACGCGACGTCCATTACCCCTAATGTATGTGAGGAGCAAAAGTCGTGCCTCTGGATTAGAGATTTGACTGAGATTTCACTGGCACATTCCTCCATACAGATAAGCGTCATACCAGCTATTTGTACTCCTTAAAAACAGTCAAATGTTCTAACCAAAAAGAAGGAACAAATGGCTGCATAGATGTCCGAATCTGCCCCTTGCTTCCTCCCACATAGCTTCACTGATACATTCGGGGCAATTGAACCAGAAGAGCAGTGCCACAGGAAATATCTGTCATTTTACAGCTTGAACTGCAGAGGAACTCTAATGGAAAAATGCATGAATTAATGTTCACAAATGATGTATGTTATAGAGTTGACATATACTTTTCTGACATAATTAGCTGTAGGCTTTAAAATACATCTATCATACCCCTGGATGTGATAAGAGGCTGAATGTCATGTTATTAAGGAACTGCGGCCCCTCTTCCTGGAGGCTGCCCTAAAATGCCACTACTGTCTGCTATATATGATATTCTTGATATCCTTGCCCCTGTCATTTGAATCCGCCTGAAGCCCAAAGCCAAGTGCAACTCCTGGTACGACTCAGACCTCGTCACCCTAAAACACAAGTGTAGAGTGGCCAAGAGAAAATGGTGTGCTTCATGTAGATCCTCTGACAAACTGGCCTGTTGCAAAGGCAATACTGGCTCTCTGTCCTAACCAGGAAGGGAGCTCATAGACAAGCCACGTCTTTGCGGCATCTAAAAGCTCTGCTGAACTCTTTATAATCTGCAAGGAACTGGCCAATCCTGCCGCAGTCTCTACCTCTCCTGTCCCCTCCCTGACCCTCTGTACAGCACTGGCTTCTCACTTCATCTCTAAAACTCCTCTGGCCTTTCTGCAGCCACCTCTCCTCCCTCCTTCTCTGCCTTTCCCCTGTTCTCCGGAGACAAGGATTCTAGACAAGTCCGATCTATGAAAGTCTCGTCGAAACAGATTCACCCCTGTTCCTCCAAAGCTATCAAGGACCACATCGACTCCCTGGCTCCTTCCCTGGCTGATTTCTGCAATCACTCCTTCGCCACTGGAGTCTTCCCATCCACCCTGAAACACTCCCTTGTGCACCCCCTTCTTAAGAAACCCTCTGCCGACCCCTCCTGGCCAGCTAAATATCACCCAATCTCCTTCACTCCCTTCCTGGGCAAGCTTCTGTAGAAACTGCCCATCTCCCAGCTTAATCTCCACACTGAATCTTTTGTTTGTCTTCATGACCATCAGTCTGGTTTCAGAGCTGCCAGAAGCATGGAAACTGCTCTCCTGAACATCCATGAAGACCTGCTCTCCAATCTTGACTCTGACACCCTTGTGTCCTCATCCTGCTTGATCTCTATTCTGCCTTTGACACTGTCAACCATGCCATCCTGCTCAACTGTCTCCGTGATAACCTGGTTATCACTGGTCAGGATCTGGCGTGGCTGACTTCTTTCCTCTCCGACCGACCCTCCCAGGTCCAACTTGGGTCCTTCCTCTCCGCTATCTTTTCCTCTACCTGTGGTGTCCCCCAAGGGTCTAACCTCTCTCCCTGGCTGTTCAACCAATACCTAGTACTCCTTGCACACTGCATTGCCGCTCTCTGCCCCAACTTTCAGTCCTCTGCGGATGACACCCAGCTCATCTTCAGGCTACGCTCTGGCTCCTCCTCTACTTCCTTCATCTCTGACTGTCTGCTATCCAGGAGAGGCGTGCCACCAATGACATCTGCCTTAATGCCAGTAACACTGAGATTCTCCTCATCGACATACCCACTCCCTCCTTTCCTGTAGCTCTCTGGCTGGACTCTCTTGGTCCTCTTCCTGCTCCCACCTGCAGGGCTAAAAATCTCGGGGTCATCTTCGACTCCACACTCTCCTTCTCTCCTCACATCTCTGACATCTCTAAGAAGTAACACTACCAGCTGCACCTCCTCAGAGGTATTCCTCCTTTCCTCTCCTCCCCCCAAAAGCTCACTGTTTCCAGAGCTCTGGTTCTCTCTAGGCTGGACTATTGCAACAGCCTCTTTATAAATCTGCCTGCTTCTAGTCTCAGCCCTCTGTAACTTATCCAGAACAGGACTACGAGACTTGTTCTTGGCCTCAAGCCCAGGGATCGTATCTCTCCAGGACTGAAATCTCTGCACTGGCTCCCAGTGGCTCCGAGGATTAATTTCAAAACCCTCTGCATCATCCACAAGGCCTTCTGGGGCCTCTGGCCTCGATTCCTTCAACTCTCTCTTCCTAAATACCTTCCTTCTCGAGCTCTTCGCTCATCTGCTTCCAAATCCCTCAGGGTCAGTCGCTTCTCCAAGCAACAAGTTGGTGGTAGATCTCTTTCTTCGGCTGGGGCCTCCCTCTGGAACAGCATCCCTGCCTCACTGAAACTTGAAGAGAATCATCTTCGGTTCCCGAAGCACCTCAAAACCTTTCTCTTTGCTTCTGCTTTTTCTCCTCCTCTCCCTTGCTGACTTCCTGGCTGACATTGAAACTGCACTGGTTACCTGGCCACCCTCTGATCTTGGGCCCAGGTCCCCTCCCCTGCTAGTCGCACTCCTGCACTGCCTTCTTGGCAACCCCCACACTTGGGGACTGTTTTCTGTACCCCTACAGTCCCACTACCAGCACTTGACACCTGATTTCTGCACTTACCCTTGCACTTGCCACCTGCTGGCCGTACCTTTACTTATTGTTTATTTTTTTTCTTATCCCATGTACTGCACTGTTCTCTCCCCCTCCCCCCACACTTCTCCTCCTTCACCTTCCCATGCACTTGCGCGATTTGAATGGCACCTGGCCTAGTAGGATAGTTGTCTGTCCTCCCTCTGTTCCCCCTCCCTTGCCTCGTTGCGCCTTGAAACACTTGTGTATAGGCGTGTTACAAATGCCATATCATATCATACTATCCTGAAGAATAGGGTGGGGATTGGGTGCAGAGACGCACCAAATCTGATGCTCTGGTTTTACCACAGAACTCGTCTCTCTGTGCTATCAACTAAGGCTTCTGTGGCATGTTCCCTCTACTCTGCCCCCTGCTTTGTTTCTGATATTTAGCTCTCAGTCGTTTCTCTTGCAAGCCCTTTTCTTACCCAAAGCCTCCCTTTCCTACCACAGATGCTGTGCCTGCGACCCATATGTTGCCCCTGCCCCACTAATTTTCCAGGCCCCCTGTCTGCTTGTCTGAAATGAATTTATATCAGACATGTCTCCTTAACACATGTCTCTGCTTGTCCTTTTTTATTGTCACTCGCTCCAGGCTCCGGCACTGTTTACGTTACTTGCCTGTCTGTCTCCCATGAGGTTCACTGGGCATAATTAAAAGATCGGTTGTACCAGCCAAACATACACAATATACAAATTCTGCATGTTTTCTCTGCACCATCATGAGTTGGGAAATCCATTTCCAGAATCCACCTGCCTTTGTGTGGATGGAAATTCCTTAACACAAAAGTGTTACTGCATGCAGTACTGCCCATGCGGTAACCCTGCATGGGTAGTAGCACATGTCCCTAATGGAGACCTAAGGAAATCCAAAACTGTGAATAACTGATGGGTTTGCATTACTCTAAATCATGAAGACCCTTCCGGGTTACCACATGTTTACAGTATGCAGCAATAGTGAATGAGATTGGCGGAATTATACAGGGTAATAATAATGCCAAACTCGTAGGGCCTCATTACGACTCAGTTGGTAAGGGGTTTACGGCAGCGTAAACAGCGCCGACTGAAGCCGCCTGATTCCGAGGTCCCTTAGCGCCATGGAGGTTTTAACACCTGCTTTTAGCAGGTGTTAAAATCCATGGCGCTAAGGGACCTTGATGTTAATTACGCCACCGTAATTTACGGTGGCGTAATTAACGCCTTCCCCACTCCCATTATGCCCTATGGGGCAAAAATGGGAATGGGGAAGGGTAAATGGGGATTGGGGACTTACCGCCCCGCCAACCTCGGAATGGGGCGGTAAGTCCGCCAACCACCATGGCGTAAACGGTTTACGCCATGGTGGTAAAGGTACGACCCAGGCGGTAACTTACCACCTGGGTCGTAATGAGGCCTGTGATCTTTTATGAGCGGGGTCATTACATGTGGCTGTCTTCTCCACTGACGCACTGGTTGCCCTCCCTTTTACTTTTCTTTCTTTTTGTTTTTTCACCATCTCTTGTTCCACTTTTTATACCTGCCTCTTCTATCTCGTCTTCCTTCTCTCCCACTGTCTGTATGTTTCAAAGAGGCACGGATAGCCCATCATCCACCATACTACCATAAGTGCATTGAAGGGACAGTGGATAATGAAGATCCAGTCCTTTACACGGGCCATCCCAGGTAATGTCTTTCAAACTTAAACATTGGGTGAATGAGGCAAAAGAAACATAAGGCTTGCTTTAAACCAATCCAGGCCTGGTCCAGTTCATTTGGCCTACACAAGTGGAGGTTGTGTGAAAGCAAGAGCTGCATTCAGTAATCATACACATGATTGAATTATTTATCAGGACAGTGGTCTTCAATCGGGGGGGCTCACACCACTACAGGGGGTGAAAAGGATGTCCAGCGGGCCCCAGACTCTTTGAAAACGGATTAAGATGACTGTTTCTAATATAAACAAGGATTACGGTGAGTGCTTTTAATAGAAAATGTAAGCAGTAGTACGTGTGCTTATATATTAAAGAGCCTCCTCTCCCCACCCCCGACATTCAAGGGGGACCAACCCGTAGGTGGGGGGCCCGGAAACAATTTCTCTATTCCAGGGGGTGTTTGGGATAATACAGGTTCTATACCACTTTATTATGGAATGGGTCCAGGGTATGAGAAACATACATATATAATGAGCAAGTGTAAATGAAGCACAAGGTGGTTATTTGATAGGACTATGAATTTATGCATGTGGACAGTCCAGTGACAGGAACTAGACCATATTAATTTTAGGGCTAAGTGAGGTAGTGTTGGAAGAATGGTGAGAGCTGCTAGGGTGAGCCACCGCGCAGCACGGTATCCAGAGAAAATCTTGTTAAGGAAAATGTTCCCAGGAGGCGACATATACCCAAATTTGACTAAAATCATGCACTTTCTGCAAGAGTTATAGGATTGTAATTTAAAATCGTAAATAATGATACCATTTATTTGGGGAATCTATTTTAGGGGTCAGGAAATAAAATTGCCTCCCTGACAACATTTTGCAGGCAAGATATTCACATGGAACCAGCATCAGCTTTCATGTCATTCCCTGATGCACCCACGTTCCTGTCTCTGCAGTTAAACAAAGATCAAGGCACTGCCTGTGACACTTAGCAGCAGCTCACTCACATGGCGCCTCGTGAAGCAGGCAGGAGGTTTGAGCATCAGAGATGCAAGACTCTTTGATCAGCAGCACTTCCGATGCTCAGTTGCTTGAGCATCATTCCGAATGGGGCCACCATTACTGCTGCCAGTATTACCCAGAATGGCAGTGATGCAGCGTGTCATGAGAGATCCTTATAACTCAGGTCAGCATAATTGTGCGGCAGATAGACATAACTGCATGTCTAGGTGGAGACGGAGACTGCGGTCCAAGATAGTGTCATAGGCTGACTCCTGTTCTTCGATGTACAGTGTAGCAGCATGTCCTCAGTTGTCCATAAAATAAGCATATTAATCAATAGTGTATTTCGCAGTGGATGTGACAGTTCCATAAAATGTCCACATGGCATCCTCCTAGTATAGCTGCGTGCAGGCACAGGGAATAAAAGACATTTGCCCAAGATCTCAGGTTGTGGTCAAATGGACTTGGGATTCAAACCAAGTAATTTAGGGCATCAACCTCTGCATGAGACCTCTTATTTAGTTGTTATGTAGGTTTTAATATAACTCAGTTGATTGAATATCTGCATAATAGACCTATCTGTTTCCCTGCAGGTTGCAGGCTTCAATTCCAATTGGACAGAGTCAGCATGTCTTACTTGCAAGTTCATGCAAGGAGTGCTATTGGGTTGAGCAGTAATATATTGCAAAAGAGGACAAAACTGCAATTTCGTTTTTCGTTATGCAACACGCTCCGATTACATCTCTCCTTGTTCTGCAAATCAATCTTCTCACCATCTGAGTTTGAATTGCATCTCCTCTACATAAATTTGACTGTGGAATACAGGTGGTCGAACCAGGCCCTTCTGCTCATCCTGGAAATAAACATCGTTTTAAAATAATCGTGCATGTCCAGTGATCGCCAACATCTGCCTGATGTATTGTACTGTTCCTCCCCACAAAGCCTCACTCCCTGGTGCCTCACAATGTTCACATTCCCCGTTCGTTTGAATTGTCATCAGGAGAAGAATGTCAAAGGGGAGTCACGCAAAATAGGACCAGGCATTGGGGCTTCAAAAATAAGGTTTTAACAGGTCCCACTTGTTTCAGCAGCACATTAAAAGGAAGCTCTTTGCTGCCTTAGTGTGGAGCCTCTGAAAGTTCTGGATGTTTGCATTTGAATCTGAAAGTCTTCACACAACTCCACTTAACTACCAAATATTTGCTTTCTCCCAAGACAAATAAAGCATTTTTTTTATAAAGACATATTTTGGTTTAACAAGCCAAGATAGAGTTTGCATTTTGTGGAACTTCACATTTTCTTTACATCATGCAGAATAAAATGCTGCATGCCTATATCAAACAGTGATTGTGAGTAACCTTGTCACACCTGTGTCCAGGGGAGTTGCTAGGTCTGGAAAAGACCCGGGGCTACGCTGATGTCGAAACTGTTGGGACTGGGGGCTAGCTAGCCTTTTGGCTGTAGCTCCTGAGATTCTATCCGGGGCTACAACCAAAAGATCAGGGGCTTTAGCCCCCTTAGCCCCCCCCTAGCAACGCCCCTGCCTGTGTCTAAGACTACCAAAATGCAGTTGCAAAACCCTGAGGAGATTGACTAGGCTGAAATTACTATGAATTTTGATGTATACTCCGTACTTTCATTCAGGATGGGTAAACCAAAGCTACAGTATTACAAATTTCCCTAACAAAAGGCGTTATATATTTGTCAGGTTGGTTTATACTATTGTTTGTGTACTTTCAAGCAATTGCTAAAAATCTTAAAAAACACTTTGAGACATATGTGCACCTGCTTGCGCTGAACAGATATGGGGTGAGTTGTCTAAAGTGCAGACTGAGCTTGATTCCCAGCTTCACCTCTTAAATAAAGAATATGATCCTGGTCAAATCATTCAGATCCCACTCTGCCATATCTGATGGACACCCGGCCTTCTTCCACCTGGTACATCATGCCCCACTCCTCTTTCCTCTCCCTGACCTCTGACCATGGACTTCTTTGTCCATCAAACAGTCCCACAACTATGGGCTTCTCTTTGACAGTGACCTGAAACTCCACCAATTCATAATTTCCACTTCAACCATGGCCATCTTAAACCTGCTTAGCAACAGTAAAATCAGTCACCACTCTCCTTAATCCTTTATTTCCAACTTAGTACTTATTCAACATGATAACTCTGCCAGCCTTCTCCAGGGCCTCTCCCTCTCTTCTCCTCTTCCCACCTTTGCCATATGCTTAGCTTTGCAACCTGCACACTGTACATCCTCCTCCATTCCTCTAGCACATTGGCCACATACCCCCTGTTGGCTGCTTTGCCATGAATCACGCCATGAATCACTGTTCACTGTCTAAATTCCTCCTACTAGTTCCCAAATCTGCTTATTGCATCCCACTATGAATCTGTCCAAGTTATGTTCCCTTTACCCCCGACTTCGCAACTCAACCCATCTGTCCCCTGCACCCTCTGCGCCTTACCACTCTTCAACTCCTTTCTCTTTTGCCTTCATCATTTGAATTCCCTCCCTTCCATGACATCAACAATACCTCTCCAATATTCTTGCTTACAAATCTGCCCTCATACTTCCTCTCCTCTTATTGGAAGGAGGGGACCCTGCCTGAAGACCCCACAACCAGCATTGCTCCCCCTGTTGATTCCCTCCTCTACCAAGTTGATTTCATCATCCATCTGTGCTGTTCCCAGTTCGTCTTCATTGATATGGCTACCCCCTTCTACTATTTGGTTAATTACTGCCTACTTACTTACTACTACCTCTTGTACAGCATCCTTCATAGAAATTGCTCTATCTTTTTAGGTACCCTGCACAGTGCTTATTATCAAGGTGGTTACCCACCTGTCCAATAAATACGATAAAGACAATAAATATAGTTAAGTGCCATGTGTTGCAGGGGGTGAGGGTGCAGGATGATAGGTATGGCCCTTTCCCTTTCCCAGGCTCAGCTATTGTTGTGCTCTTAGAGTAAAGCCAGACACTTGGGCTTGGCTTTATCTATGGATTTGCTGGCTCCCACACCTCTGCTCTGGAATGCGCCTCATGCTGGTTTAAAATCCTTTTATTCCTTGCTTAGCCCCAAACATTGTTTGTCAGGTAAATGGGTACCTACATTGGCACCAATCATTACCCCGTTACATGAGGTTCCCCTTTACCAGGTTTAACCTGCCCACCATTTTGTGAGCACCTGCTTCCAGGAGAAATACCTAGAGCAGTTCATCATCAAGACCATGGCCTAGAGGATCATGACCCAGACATCCCCCCACGGACGAGTTTGTCTATTTACCAGCTGACAAAATACCCTGGTTCAGGAACATAAGCGTATGCCCACCAGCCTGTCCGACTCAAGCCGACACCTGCGGCATGGATGAGCTTGACCAAAACAACAGCCCCAAGTGTCCACATCGTTAGAGATGCCATAACGACATAGCCAAACTGCGAAAGAACACACGTGCCACCATGAACACTGGTCACTCACACACCAACCTACACAAAGAACATACACAGTGCTATGACGTAGGTGACTGACACACCCACTGACGTGCATTGTTGTTATTTTTCACATAGGCTTTTTTTTATAGTAATGCAGAAACGCAAGACGCGTGAAGAGCTTGTGTATTCACTTGCTGACGCTTCTCCCGCCACTCGCCCTATGACAACACCATCATGTATACCTAACACTGCTTGTGGCGCTTCGTCAACCCACAACCCCCAGACAATGGATTATATACCGCCACTCATGAACATGGCCCGGGTAGGCCACAAGCAAGAGCCTCGCCATGAAAATGCTCTCAGAGCTAGAGTACAAGTGCTGATCACGCAGAACGAGCCCCAGCGAGAGCTCACAGCCAAGGCCACGATGTTGCAATTCGCATGCTACCAGTCCAGCACCAAGGTTATACCTGAAAAAAAGCCAACCCCACAGAACTGAAATACAAATCTAATGCTCAGAATTATGCTCCAGCTATGGTCTCTCCACACGTGACCAAACCGATTTGACAAAGTGCCAGGCCCACGAGACAGAAAGTCGCCTGGGTCCCACGTCTGGGACACAGGCTGAAGCAACAAAGTGGCAAGCTGGACACCTATAAGCAGACCTGTCCGTTGCCTGCACAAACACATAGTTGCACATTGTTGCTAACGACGATGGTCCCAGGCTTGGGTGCTCGCGGGAGAACCAATCAGAACACCGGGGTGCTCATCACTGACGCCATTAGTATTAGCCAATCACCAGGGGTCCCCTGTAGCAATTCTGAAGTAACGAATATTAGGGACAGCCCAAGTTTACCACCTGACTCATCATTGACCACTAATATCCTTCTCCATACATACCCTATACTAACCCTACCACTCGGGGAACCAATCCAGAGTGGCGAGAGATTTTTGCTAACTTTCCCAGGTGACGCAGATAGCGCGTCATACTGCTGTAAAAAGGGCCTGCGAGCCCCACTAAGAGTGAGAGTCTCGACGGACGCGTACGGTCTGAGACCCATCCCTGCCGTTGTTATAATAAACAGCAGAACCACCTTGCTCCTTGTGTGTGTCTCATACTCCTTTTGGGGGACACGGGAGGAGTTGGGGCCTCCCAGCCCAGAGGTCTGCATATGGCTCTGCCGGCCCCGGGATAATCACCCCGACACATCATTCACACCCGTGGAAGGGTGCTTAGCCAATCGGGTGGCTCGAATTTTTAATTTGGGAAGTTTGCCCATACCCCACCTGCCTCCTCCAAAACAATCCTTACCCCGTCCCAACACCCTGCGTTCCTCCCACCTTACCTGCTGGACCAGAGCATTGTGCTCCAGTTCCATCACTCCTCCCGTCTCCTCTGCGAAAGAAATGGAAAAGTAACTTAGTCCCTTTTCTCTATGGCGGCGGACATCTTTTTTTTCATTTGATTACCCCACGGGAATTTGTTTGCACTAGGGACGCTTTCTTGTCTTTAAAATAGGATTGTCCTAACAGGTCTGAAGTCATTCTGGAATGCCACAATCCAGAGAATTGTTGACAGAGCTTTCAATGAATGGCAGGAGCTCCTCAGTCTTCGTTAGAAGGTCTGATTCGAACTGTTAGGCTGTGGCGGCGATCTCAAAGTACCTTTCTTTTTTTCTGCAGAGAGACAGGAGCGGAGCAGTCTGCAGTCAGTAAAAGCACTATCATTCACAAACAGCTATCAACATCTCGATACGAGCGAACAGGTGAAAAGGACGCCTGTGGCTTTAATCTCCATTCACAGACTCTAGCACGTGAGCTGACACGTGATCTTCAGTGGTGCTCAAAGGCGCATCCACCGCGCCCTTGTGGCGTAAGCCCTGAGGACAGAAGGGCTGATTCGAACTGTTAGGCTGTGGCAGCCATCTCAAAGTGCCTTTCTTTTTTTCTGCAGAGAGACAGGAGCGGAGCAGTCTGCAGTCAATAAAAGCACTACCATTCACAAACAGCTATCAACATCACGATACGAGTGAACAGGTGAAAAGGACGTCTGTGGCTTTACTCTCCATTCACAGACTCTAACACGTGAGCTGACACGTGATCTTCAGCTGTGCTGAAAGGCACATCCACCGCTCCCTTTGCGGCGTAAGGCCTGATGCCAGAAGGGCTGATTCGAACCGTTAGGCTGTGGCGGCGATCTCAAAGTGCCTTTCTTTTTTTCTGCAGAGATACAGGAGAAGAGCAGTCTGCAGTCAGTAAAAGCACTACCATTCACAAACAGCTATTAACATCACGATACGAGTGAACAGGTTAAAAGGACGCCTGTGGCTTTAATCTCCATTCACAGACTCTAACACATGACCTGACACTTTATCTTCAGCTGTGCTCAAAGGCACATCCACCCCGCACCCTTGCGGCGTAAGCCCTGAGGACAGAAGTGCTGATTCGAACTGTTAGGCTGTGGCGGCGATCTCAAAGTGCCTTTCTTTTTTTCTGCAGAGAGACAGGAGCTGAGCAGTCTGCAGTCAGCAAAAGCATGACCATTCACAAACAGATATCAACATCACGATACGAGCGAACAGGTGAAAAGGACGCTTGTGGCTTTAATCTCCATTCACAGACTCTAACACGTGAGCTGACACGTGATCTTCAGCTGTGCTCAAAGGCACATCCACCGCGCCCTTGCGGCGTAAGCCCTGAGGACAGAAGGGCTGATTCGGACTGTTAGGCTGTTTGGCGGCTTTGGCGCGTGGTGCGTTTGCCCCAAAGCTTGAAGAACAGCCGTCTCACACACACTCAAGTAAATCCACTCAACGTGAAAACCAAGGAGCGACAAGGAGGTATGGCCTCTGTTTCAACAATTACAGAAGATAACATCAACTCTTCACCTGGAGATGTAACAGCCTGCCCGCACACAAGAATGATCTCTAGACTCCCGCAGCACCAGCGAGAGAGAACGGGAAAGACTCATGAATCATCCAAAGAAAGAGGTAACACTCCTGGCTATCCTAGACTATCTATTGCGGGGATACCTAAAAATGTGGGGAATCAAGTGCCAGAATGGAGGGAAGGGGGGAGGGAACCAGACATGTCTGACACACATAAAGAACAACCCAACCCCGAGGCAGAAAGCACAGAGACACCACCAGACCCAACAAGCGATCTGCAAAATACATTCAGTAAATCAAGGCATGAAAATAACAACCACCCTCAGATTGACAACAATGATGCTCCCAAAAAGGGGACGCAAGAAACTGCACAGACTCAACAAACAGGCGATAATGACACAGGCCATCAACGTTCTAATGAAAAGGACGAAAACAGAGAAGAAATGAATCAGACGGCAAAAACACCAGCAGATCACTTAAACGTGACAGATGCCGAATTAACGATCCTTGGACTGATGTTGGAAGCCCAACAGGAAAACAGAAGCGACACAGGAATTGTAATAGACAAGACTAGAGAAAGGACTTCCAATGTAGAAATGAACGAAGGAGGAACTGCCACGGAAAATAGAGAAAACAAAGAGGACAACTACCAGAAACACTCAAACAGCAAAGACATAAAAAGAAAGAAAAAATTACCATTGAAGGAAAGAGTGACCACAGCGAAAACCTTATGGAAAACGACAAACATCCAAGTGATGAAGATTTAGACAAATCTATACACTCAGACGATTCAGAAATATTATTATCAAGTGATAAAGGAGAAAATCTTGATGTAGGAAATAGTACAACATCCCAAGAGGTCGTGGTCACTCTGAAAGAAAAAAACAATTAAAAAAAAGATACAAACAGAAGCAGGACCAAACGAGAAAGAATACAAAAAATTTGAATCCTTAATAAAACAGAGATCCCAAAAAAGAGGATACAATCAGAAAGACGGGAACGAATCACATAGGCAGATCAACCATCTTCTCCAATTAGCAAAGAATAAACAACAATCACCTTTAATTGGGAAAAGGGTAGCAGATAAAAACCGCGGTCAAGAAACTTTGATTGCAGAAGAGATCGGCGAACAAGAATGGAGAGAACAATTTATGAAAACAATGGAAGAAAACACAATAAAGGGAATTACAACCGAGATTAGAGCAACATCTGGGCACGAAAGCAGTCCGTCTCCATCCAGAGGCCAATCAAAAGACCTGGGTGCAAGACCAAAAACTTTCAACAGTCTGCAAGTGCTGCGACCCGGGAAAAACACGAGCTTGGAAACAAGACACCAGCCGATATTCAACTTAGAAGATGTAGATATATCGATTTCCTCTCCCTCGGATAAAAGATGCTTGCAATCAACATTCGCTTGGAGGTGCCGGATCCCGAATGAACCCTTCTATGAAGGCAAAAAGTCCAATGACAAAGTTAAGCTTGTCACAATTTCTACACAAACAGACAGGGATTAACTCTCGCCACAAAGAAAGGTCCAAAATAGTGAAAACATTCAAAATAGTAACAAAAATCTAACAGAAAAAAACAAAGAGAGCAGACAAAATAATGACGCAGCGACGGCACACACAAACCTTTCCCCAGAAACAGGAACACAAATGCAGAACAACGTCATGGCGGCCTTAAGCCATCTCACTGGCCCCCTATATGAAACTGTACGAATCCATCAGCGAAAATGTAAAGGACAACAACGCACTTCTAGTGCTGATGCTAACAAAGTTAACAGCTCAGGAAATAACAGCATTGAAAATAGAAGCAAGGTTAAATCACAAAGCAGAAACTTCTGCTGCATGGCAAAGGAGATTATTTGACCTGGCCAGCGGAGATAGACAAGAAAAAGATCATTTGACCAACGCACTGCTAGAATCATTAAAATGGATGCGGAAAACTGATGAAATGGCAGAGCGGAAAGAAAAACACCAGATCCCAGAGACAAAGTTAACACAAATAGACACCAGGGAAGACGCACAAGAGTTGCAAAGTTCCCATCCCCAAAGTAAAGAAATCCACCAGCAGTGTCAAAAAAACACAATCAAAATAAAAACAACACCTAAACCATCATGCTCTAGGAGTAGAGCCTCTATGACGAATCCTCAGGAAAAAATGTACGCCGGACTACGCAAGGCTCCGAGAAAGAACAAAGTGAACAGGCAAGGTGACGAGCCCCCAAATGAAAAGAGCGCAAGCAATAACATAAAGAAAAACACGAACAAGGAAGAGCTATACCCAGTGCTTGGACCAACAAAAGGGCAGGAGGCCCAAAAAAACAAGGGCGAAACCCCAAAAATATCTCAAAAAAATAAGGTCAAGAAAAAAGAAATGATCAATTCAAAATCCACGAAAAAAGGGCAGTTCAACCAAAAAGGCATACGATCCATCTTTCGGAACGTCAAGCAACAAACAGAAAACGCAAGACATTTCTCAAGCGAAGAAAAAGGATGACCATCTCGAGTAAGTCCCTAATAAAACGAAAGACAGGTCACGCCTATCACCGACGAGGAAGAAAGTGAACTGGAGTCACTAGACAGCTCAAAAGACCTGATTGAAGACGCCTCATTTTATATCGAAGAGGCCGCAAATAGCAGTATGCAGAATCCAATGGAAGAAGTCGAGTTACCACTACCAGGCCAGAAAGAATCAAGGTCTGTGCAAATTGGCAAAGAAGATGCAAGAACTCGTATACAGACGCTGATGAAGAAGTAGGTAGCGAACGCCCAGGGTTCTTAACAATGGACGAAAAAAGAAAAAAAATAAATAGAGAAAGGTCTATGAAAGAGGAGTCGGTGACGAAGCCTGACCCCCCAAGAAAGACTTATAAGTCTTGGAATCCTAAGCATCCGTGTAAGAAACAGCCAGATGATCATGACTCTAAATACACGCAAAAACAACAAAACGGAAGAGACCACTCACGGAACAAAGAAAAAAATCTAAACCGAAAAAACATGATGGCCCTTCTCGACTGTGTGGAAAGACTGAGAAAACTAAGAAACAAAGACCTAGCAGTGGTCGAATACATCGACGAAGAGCGTGTCGACAAAGTGGTGCTACATCTGAAGTCGACCGCACATAAAGTGTTGATATTAAAAGAAGGAAATTAGCTGCTGAGACGAGGCTATGAGGTACGAGAAGTACTCAGAAACACAAATGCTGAGGATAAGAAGAAAAAAGAACAAACGTCTCAAGAACAGAGGAGGACGACAAAGTCATCCCTGATACCAAAGAAAGGGGCGGACAGATCTCAAAAAGAAAACTTTAAAATCACAGTGGCAAACCCTAACGTGAAGTCGAAAGAAGTAGAAAAAGAAGACGCAAGAAAAAGAGTGACAAAAACTGGAAACAGAAAAGACAATTTAAAAAGAAATGTAGAGCTCAAAGAAGACTGGCAATGGTTAGCAAGTTCCCTATCGCTAGAAGGAAACCACCAATAGCAAAAAAGGATCGCTATATCGGATGAGGAATCAGTGATTTCCTGGAACACGAGGGGGTTTAAACACCTGATGAACAAAGAAAACCACCAGTTAAACAACGCCACAATAATATGCTTACAAGAAACCTGGTCATGCGATCTACTTGTGAGAAGAAATTTTGAGATATCAATGAATCCAGCAAAAAGAGGATGGCCCTCTGCAGGCTTAATCACCCTAATAAGAAAGGGCAGTGACTGCCCACCTCCAGTTCTCACCACATTTGAATTATTTAAGTATTCACTATGCCAGGAACTGGATGTTTTGACAGTGATAAAGTGAACAGTGAAAGAGGTTTTATGCCAGCCTCCCGTCATCCTCCCTTGTGCCCCTGAAGTATCCTACACATGGCCGCACAGCTCATGAAGGGTCTACGCAGATACAACCACACCACTCTGGCCCTCATCGACCTTCACTTGTTCCCACTACATGCACAAATCACCTTCACGTTTTGCTGCATCATCTATAAGGCAGTCACGCTCAAGTCACCCAGCTACCTCACAGAGAAACTTAGCATCTCCGGCAGACAGCACACCACCAGGAGCCAGCACTCGTGCAGACTTGAAATCTTCTACTGCAAAAAGCAAAGGATCAGAAACAAGCCTTTTCTCTCTGCTACCCAAGACTATGAAACCTCCTCCCCATCAGCATCAGACTTGCCCCAACCCTCCTACAATTCAGAAAAGAACTCAAGACACACCGCTTCAAGGAGTCTCTCCTCCTCAACACCTAGGCCATTAAGTCACCCATGTGCCACCTTACATGTTAGACGCCATTGGCTCTTCTCCTCCCCACCACCCTGTACAGCTGAGCACCCCTCCTCTGTGCCCATCTCTTTCCTAACCCCTGCTATATATTTGTTATGTTGTTACCTCTAAAAAGCACTTTGTTATGCATCTGTACTGTTGTACACCTCTGTAACATGCTCCATTGGGTATGTGTATTGTTGTCTACCTCTGTAAAGCATGCCATTGCTTTTCAAAGCTAGGTCTGCACTCAATAAATACAATACAAATTATAACAATAATATTAATCATAATAATCATAATAATAGTTAAAGGTGCATTCTTGTTTTGTTTCAGACTGCAGTCCATGAGAAACCCAGTTAGGTGCAGCAATGCAATACTGAAAGCTAACTCAGTACTACAAGGCCACTCGTAATTCATGGTAGTTTTGCCCATCACGACAACTTATATCTAAAGAAAGTCAACTGAAAGGTAATACCTACAGCATATTCATTATAGTTATAATTAAGATCCCATAATGCTTTGCATAAGGTAATGAGAACATATTTGTCTTTGTTACTTTTGACCCTGTGAACGTGGGTTGCTATAAATTAGCAGCAGACTGTCCTGCCAACATGTAAACACACATGCCAAATTTGGTGAACCTACAGATGCGTTGATGCATGTCTCAAATGGTCTCAAGCATTCCACAATTCTTTCAGATCTTTCAAGGCTTTTATATGCAGTTTGCAGAGATGTATCAGTTCTGGATTGCAGGAGAGCAACACTAAGGAGATTCCTTGACCTATATGCAACCTCCTGTGGGCTCCCTCTACCCTAGTGCACACTTCCCTTCTTTCCTGGGGTTGTACTAAAATACTGGAGACAGGTAACACATACTATCTAGTGCTAAACTGTTCTATAGATGAGTGCCTGGAGACTCTAACTTCCTCTGAGAATCTCTCACGGACAGCAATACTGGCATTAATCTCAGATACTGATGGATCAGGTATGCCTTTTCTCTCTCTCATTTCTCACAGTTTCGTGTTTGCTCACACTTTTTTCTCCCAAATCCTTCCTTCTCTCTTTCTTATCTCTGATCCCACCTACTCCTTTATTTCTGTCCCCTGCTCTCTCTTGTACCTACTAGTCTTTCCCACTATCTTCTCACACACTCATTCTCAAATAGCTCACCTTCCAGTCTTCATTACCCCTCTATTTTTCTTCTCACTCCCCATCTCTCCATTTCAACTACCTCTCCCTTCCTCGCCGTTCCCTCTTCATTCTCTCTCTCTCTCTCTCTCTCTCTCTCTCTCTCTCTCTCTCTCTCTCTCTCTCTCTCTCTCTCTCTCTCTATCTCTCTCTCTCCCCCTTTGCTCTATGTTTCGCTCGCTCTGTCCCACTGATGTTTTTCATAGTACTCCTGGTTCTCCATTCTCTTCCTTCTTCTAAACACTTCAAGGGACAGGTCGAATGTCTCCACAAGCACACCATAGTCATACCTGAATGCAGACAATTGCTATATTCCTTGCATGAAGACAGTGCTGAAGAAGGTGGCAACAATCAGCTAATCCACCAAAACCAGTCGCCAAACACGGAAAGACAGCAGGAAAGGTCCTGTTGGAATTCCCAGCTCAAGTTAGGGGCAGTTCTAGTAATCCGGACATGCAGACCCCTGACATCAGTCTTCACAGTAGCCTTTTAGCTATTCACAATAGTACACTTGTGCTTAAAGGGGAACAGTTCTCTCACAGTATTGGCTAATAAAGTAATGAATGCTACAATACTATTTGAGAACTATCCCACAAACCTTATAATTGTCTACACTATCAAGGCCCTATGCTGGTTCTCCTGTCCTCTATGAAGAAATTAACCTTAAGCCAGTGAATCAACAACTGGATTGATGCTGCGAGAAAACGAATAGAAATATAGCATTGAGATTCCCTTTTTTCTTACTCTATCCACTTCTAGATAGGCCGTACGGCAGCGCCGACTAAAGGTAGGACCCAGAGAGAAAGGGATAGACAGTAACTTCTCCATCCCATTTGCTCTCTGTCCTAAATTGCTGCTTAGATCTATGCTCAAGATCTACCTAGCACACAGCATCTAATCTATTTACCTAGTTTGGTTTCAAGAGAAAGGACAGTACTCAACCAGCTAAGTCTGCCCCCTCTCCTTTTTGGGAGACAGCTCAAACTATTTTGGAGCATTATATATGCTCTACTGAACTAATCAATTGTTAGGGTATGTAGCGCCATGCAGCCTGGTAGCCCATCTAACAGAGGTTAGGTCTGATCCACATGCCCACCTGACAGGGTCAAATCCGTTATCTGACAAAAATATGGAAACAATGGCATTTCTGCATTTCGTTTGCCATAGTCACAAAACATGCTCTCGGGATGCATTTCTCAGAATTTTCCACTTAGGTTTTCTCCATTTTTGGTTTACCTGTAGGCCAAACCTTTATTTGCTGCATGCCCCAATTATTTGGAAAATGATCAGTCTAAGGCAAGATATTTGCATCTTAAATAGGTCTGGCATGTAAAGAAATATGCACATATGTGGATTATGCATGTGCATTTACTGCCACAAATGCACATACAATATGCAGGGAATACAAATTAGCACAATACAGCCACACGTTATGCTCAGAATGTATGAATGCACACCTCCGTGAACACAGCCCCTTCACAAACACAAATACATCGCACAAACACATCCCAAAATAGTGCAACCAATCCCCCAAACACACATCAATCACACACAAAGAAACACACAATTATGTGCCAAATATGCCTTTGATGCTATCACAGATTACACAGAAACCACATGTGTTTTAAAGACACTTCAATGGTTTTTACTTTTCTTTGTGTTCTAGGGCCTTCCCACTCATCTTGTTATGACCCTCCTCCCTAACCCAGGCCTCTGTAACCCACAGTAATTGCAACGGAATGTTGACCTCTACTTTCTAATCTCTGTCTCTGTCCAATGATTGATGGTTTCTTAAATTAAGGTTATCTAATCTTCCTTAGGTACTGGCTTACTATCCTTAATTAAACCAAAGGTTAGTATTCTAATGGGAACAGGGATAGTGCCTTGCACATACTCCATTGGATTTAGGCTTGTTCAATGAAACCTGCTCTCACCTCTTCTCTCCTACTCTTCCTACTACCCTCTTGTATATACAGTTTACACATTGGACCAAGAATTCAGAGGTTACAACTAATCATGTATTTCCCATTGGATAAACCAATAGCAGTAGCCCATCTTCTGGTATGAATACATTGCCATTTTAATTGGCACCTTAATAGAACAGATGTACAATCTTCAAGAGGCCTAATGTATTCCAGGGTCAGATCTTAGAGTGAAGTGTAAGCATATGCTTATTTGAAGTTGCACTCAATGTTTAACATTCATCCATCAATCTGTTGTCACTGTGGCCTTTCATATTAGCTTAAACCAATATGGCCCTGGTACATCTGATCCTGTAATAATTGTGGACTATTTTGTAGTTCTTTGAAGACCATGATTTGTCTTAAGTACATACAAACTGCTTGCATAATGTTCATGCATTAACCTAAGTTGTATTTAATTGGCTTTGGACATTTATGCTTTACTGAAATACTTAAAAATAGGTTGATTTTCAAGCCATGTACACTTGGGGCCATTTTGATTTCATAACATCAGATCACACACGGTTGGTGAATTATGCCCCATGGATTACTGCAGGTAAACACAGAGAGACACAACAGAGTACTTTTCTTTACCAACACATCTACATACTTTTTTTACGCTCACCTGGTCTTCGCGGGAACTTTGGGGCATGGTTGGAGCCCTCACTGGACTTGGCTCCGCTGGATCAGCCTTCTTTCCCTGCTTCTGTAGTGTGGGCTGCTCTGGTTGCTGGCACTGCCCCTGAGAGAGCACGAGAGGCAATGAGAATGCTGTGGTTGGACTGTGATTTCCCTCAAATCCTTCGTTCCAGAATGAGGTGAGCATGTGTGTACCCATAGAGTCTCACCTGTTTCCTCATGAGGATGAACTCTCCGTCCTGCTTCTTAACTGCAGGGCGCCTTTAATGGACCTAGTTGCTTCACTGGTCCGTGTGCGTGGCATCCCAGGCTGGCTGCGGCTGAACCACTTTGGAGCTAAGTGTTCTTAACAATGATTATTGTCCGTATCCTTTTGCAATGTCTTGTTCCGTGATTATTGTCCGTAATCCTTGTAATGTCTTTCCTCTTCGCAATAGGTGTGAAGAAGGCCACTCGGAGTCGCTGTGTTTGGAGCCAGTCCAAATGGGTGCCAGAGAGGATTATGAGGTTCCCAAATAGAAGGTAATTTTGGTTTCAAGGTCGAGCGCAAGGATTATGAGTTGCGCGACCAAGCATAAGATATTTATGTAGTCTCTAACCTTGTGTGTCCTTTTCTCTTGCAGGGATGGCCTGGCAGCGTCAGATGGGAGGCGGCTATCCAAAGACCTGCCAGCGGTCACTGGATCGATGGATCTGTGTGGATGCTGGGCATGAAGAAGAGCTCCCACAAAGCTAGACACCCAGAAAAGGTGAGAATGTGCCTCGACTCCGATGACAATGGGAATCAGGTAAGATGCGATGCGCTGCAGGTGATGGGATTGCAGGAGTCAAGTAAGATGCGCTTCGAGCGATGGTATTGCTGGAAGCAGATAAGGTGCGCACTGAGGATGAGGTGCCAGATTCAGGTAAACTGCGCTACAAGCAATGGTTTGGCTGGAGTCAGGTAAGGTGTGTGCTGAAGATGATTTACTAGAATCAGGTGAGATGCACGCTTAGGATGATGAACTGGAATTAGGTAGGAGCGCTTCAGGTGGTGATAAGCGTTACACTGTAAGAAGCAGACTAACGCGAAGCGCTTGCATGCGGGTGGGGCAGGCTTAAATAGCCTAGTCCCAGCCACGCCCCTTTTGCTCCACCTTGTGGCCCCACATTGCCACCCCCAGAGACTGCTGCACGTGCACCCCAATGTTTCCCAATGGCCACGCCTGGCCTGGATGCATGTGGGGAGTCTGCTGGAGAGGAGGTAACACGTGCCCCAGACACAAAGGGCCTCATCACGAGTCTGGCGGTAACCCTTAAATGTGGCAGTAGCGCTGTTACCGCCATACTTAAGGGTCCGCCAGATCATGGCCTTGGCGGATTGCCTCCCAGTTCTGAGCTGGGGGGAAATCGGCGGCAAATTTGCTGATTTTCGGTGCTATTAACGCCAGCAGGAAATCCGCCGGCGGTAAGAGCGCAAATTTTCCCCATTGGGCCCAATTGGGAATGAGGAATTCCTGAATGGGCCCAAAGGGGAATGGGCACTAACCATTCCACCAAACCCGTGATCCGGCACTAATAGCGCCGGGGGGTTTGTCGGTATGGCTAATAGCGCTGGCGTTAATAGCGCCGGCGTTACCGCCCAACTCGTTTTGAGACCTAGAGTGTGCAGAGCACAATTTCTTATGAGCCTGGCGTCAAAGGCGCCAGGACTGGGTCCATTTGGAACCATTAGATGATAAAGATAGTGGTCCTTGCCCTGTGAGCATGACAACCTTATTCAAAGGATCTAGCAAAACTGTTAAAATGCATCCACAATTAATAACATTTGTCTGTTAAAAAAATACACCTTTAAAGTGACAAGTGCATCAAACAAACTTGGGATTCAAACAAGATAGCAATTTTCAGCGAGACACTGTGTTTTTCTGTTGCTCCTGTTACTCTTGTTTGAGTCTGCTGCTGGTGCTTTGTTTTACTCTAGTTTCTCTTCAAAATTCGTGGGACTCCATGAAGCGGCCGCCAAGCGACCGTCAAGTGGTGCTGTCTGCGGTTGCGGGTTGGCCGCCTGAGAGCCGTGATCATTACGGAAGATAATCTCAATGTTTTATTTTTTAATTTATTTTAATAATTTTACTATGAACCTGCTGCTTGTTACCATGGGTCTAGCAGGACTGAGAAGTCCACGGGGTGGGGGTGAGGGCAAAAACACCACGAGAAAAACTAAACAAGTTGCCATGAATAAACATAGGTAGAGGCTAAACTACTCTAAAACTTACCCCAAAATTGCCTCTAACTTCATCTCTTTTCAAGAAGAAGCGACTGTCGCTGAACTACTAAACAACTTAGTCCATGAAGTTGCCTCACCCCCAATACAACACTTCACTCAACCATAACCACAGTATCCTCTGGCACCAACAGTCCACTCCATACAACATTTAAAATCCTTCCCACTGACTCAAAACCCTATTACTCATTTAGAAATAAAATCAGTTTCACCCACAGAACTCAAATCCTTTGAAAGACCAAAGATTTCTGAGGCTACTGATCACTCTCACATGAATGACTTGCTGAATCAATGGTCTTTGAACCACTTGGCACCTGGTTGTTCTCAGCACCATTGCCATCTATGGCTAACTTCTCAATTCAACAGTTATTGGATGCTTCAACTCCAGATTCAGCTAGTGCTCTCGACAATCTACTTGAGGCAAACAAACAAACTCAGGCTGCTGCAACCTTTCATTGTAGCAGTAAATGCAAAGATAGAGCTGGCTTACATCATACGCTACTGGAACTTGCCGATAGGCTTCACCTAGCCTCACCTACAATCTCGGCTCTGAATATGGTGCTAAGTTCCTTCGTCACTCTCTACGACAACATTTATCTTAATGCAATTGCAAGGAAGGTAGACATCATGGGAGAGATGCTATGCCCTCTCACGCAGATCTCGCCTCTTCAATTCCAAGAAAAGCAAGACGAGGGTCCTGATGTTTAATATTTCTTGATGACTCAGTCACCTTAGCTGAACCAATGAGTGAATCCGCGAGTGCAGAGTGTGCTGTGCCTCCAACTATGCCTATATTGTTGCAGAGTCTCGACAAAAAAACCTGCTCCGCTGAACCTGACAACCACTCAGCTGCAGTGCGGAAATTAACATTGAAGTGTCTGAAACCAGGAACTTTGAAAAAGAGCCTAAAGCCTACAAAATTTCTGTTGAGGAAAACAAGACAATTCAGCAAGTCTACAAAATGATAGTCTACCATTAGTTCTTTGTTCCAGAAAAAGACAGTAAAAGACTGCCTACCTGAAAAAAGATCATTTGTTGAAAACACACCGACAATTCTTGCAGTGAATCCTCCTTTGCCAGCTCCGCCAAGCAAGCATCCTGGTAACAATCTTCATATGCCCCCACTAATCTCTCCGCCTCAGGTGGTCACTCCTCAAATCATCGTTGCCAATGAGAGAGAGCACAGCGCCTTGGCAATTGTTTCTTTAACTGGCACTCAGCCGGAAAACTGTCCTGGGCAGTCCTTCAGGCCACCTGTCGATCAATCATGTCTACAATTAGGTAACAAACTCCGGACTTCAGACGAGAAATCATTCCCTTAGTTCCCATTTCACAAAAATAGCAATTCCCTAGTCACTGCACTCGGAAGGAGCATCTCCCCAACCTCTGTAAACAGATCTTTACACTCCGTCAAGGCAGAAGGAGGCAAAGAAGATTGAATTGCCTCTTGCTCTACCAACACTAACGTAGACATGAGGTTTCTCTTTGGTAAACTATACAGGCCAAGCCCGGACTATCTGCGATATCCATCAGCTCCAAGGAAGGAGGATTGCACCCTGAAATATCGGCCAGAGAGTCGAAAACCTTGCTGGATTTAAGATACGAATGGCGAACCCACCACACAAGGGTAATTACGATGGAAATGCACCCCGCAGATGTGTATCTGTGTTTGGCAGTGTCTTGCATGGTGCCAAGGGAGCTTACTCTAATGGTAATATCCATCTTGACGACAGCACCATTGAAAAGGATTCTGCCTTACGACCAATGCTGCCCCAAGTGCATATGACGAATGGCCGGCACTAACTAGGGGGAACATAACACATTTGCGAGCCAGTCAATCCTTGTTCCATCAAGAGAGAAAATATTCTAAAAGCTATCAATGACCTGCAAACATACTGGAGCCATGGCGGTTTGTTTGAACAGATCAAATGTTATAACGATCTTCGCTGAAATCCCTACTTTACAATCAGTTTAATCTTTTGACATTGAAAGTATTCACTTGCATGACCGCTTGTAAGCCAATAAGTGTGTAATTTACTACACTTCACGATTGGTGATGGGCTCAGTTTTGGCAAAAAAACTGCCTTGTCACGAAGTCGGCAACAGCATGCCATATCCAAATTCATTCTACGCACAAGCAGGGGCTAAGCACAGCAAGTTAAGGGACACAGACGTCACTGGTGAACAATCCGACACCCAATACGATTGACCTGTTGTTCAGTGGGACATAAATGACAGTTGATGTAAGCCCTGAAGAATCTAATGTTGTCAGTGTTTGCCTAAAATTTGTCAGCTGGAATACATAGGATTTGTGCATTTACATGACAACGCCGAGGCCTGTTCCCATTTGAAGGTCAATACCATCCTGTTCTTTCAGGAAACATGGCTAACTAAATGCTGTTGCCTGAACGGTTATGATTTTTTCATTCAGTCGGAAATCGCTGGGGCAACAGGACGCCCTTCTGGCTGGCAAATCATTGCAATCCAAACTGGGCATGCATTGCCAGCCACAAAGATTGTAAAAACTTTGTTTGGGCTTCTCGCTGTCGAGTTGCTCTCTGACAAACTGCATGCCCCTCTTTTCCTCGCAAATATATACTGGCACAAAGGGATAGCGTATTTGGCAGACTTCTAAAATGCGTTGCACACTTGCATCACATGTTGGAGGCTGTCAAACAGATGTGGCTCTATCTTGCTGTCCGGGTCCCTGAATGCAAACTGGCCATGTTCACTGTCTGATGAAGAAATGAATAGAGTCTCTGCTAATTAAGTTCCCACGAGTGCAAAGGCCGTGGGAGGCCAGGATTGGGCCCTTACCATACACAGTTTAGACTTGTTTATGGTTAATGGATTTGACGCAAAGACCACTCAAAAGCACCCACCTGGCACAGAGGGACCCGCTATACTACCCTTGATTACATATTTGTGGATCACTTTCTATTGAATGCATATTCTGATTTTAGTGTCTTTGAAAATAATTGGAGTGATCATAACATGATAAAAGTTAAGATTGATGTGACCTATGCCATGGTCGCCACAAATGGTCCGACTGAACTCAGTGTCAATAATCGAGGCAATAGGTGTGCTGGTCTTACAATACTCCAAATAAATTGAATAAAGACCTCAATGTCCTGCTGCATCAAATGACATACAAAGTGAAACATATTTGCTTTGGTGTAGAGGATTATGCAGTGACAATTTTGCGATCCTTGTTTAATTGCTTAGCAGAGAGGCCCAGAAAGGCCCAGAAAGTTCATCATCAACCGGGGTGACCCTCTACATCAGTATAAAAACATTGTGTGAGAAAAAAACACAAATCAGAGGAGCATTTAGGTCAGTCATGATGTCCCAGAGTAAACAGGACAACAAATTTAAGCCAAGCTATTGCAGAAGTATGCTGAGACAATGCTTACTATCTTAAAGGGGAAAGACTCTCCTCTCTTTTGGGAAACTGTGAACTCTGCAACTAACCCTCAATCTGGTGATCAGGCCAATGCTGTGTCCGAATCAGCTTGGGTTTCCCATTTTACATCTCTCTACGCAAGTAACATTCCAGCGATGAAAGACACTTACAATACAATGAGTACCCCTATCTCCACTCCATTGTTCCCAAAACCTGATTCAGTGGAGATTTTGACATTGATAAAGATAGTAAGATCTTCAGGTACACCTGGCCCCAATGGTCTTTCTATAAATATCCTAAAAAAATAACTATTAGTTTGATCTACCACTCGAATCATTCTTTTTGCAAATATTATTGACATAGCCGTGCTTCCTGAGTCTTGGGGCTTATCGCATATTGTTTGCATTTACAAGAGGGGTGAGAGACCTGATCCCCTCCATTAAAGACCTAACACTCTACTGGACATCTTTCACGCAGTATTCAATCTAATGAAGGCCTTCGACAAGGATGCGTGTTAGCAACCTATCTTTTCAATCTTTCTGTTTCTTATGTTGGCAACTTTCTTAAATCTACAGCACTAATTTGCACTTTTCTGCAAGACCTAGCTTTGCTGTAATCCAGGCCATAGTAAATTGTAAGGCCAAAAATATCATAAACCAGCTGTCCTTTATTGGTAGAAAATATGGAACCTATTCGATTAAGGCAACCATAACATTCTATAGGGAGAAGGCAGTTCCAAAGTTGTTTTATGGCATGGAATTATGGCCTAACAAATCGTTACTCTGGCTAGACACTTTGGAAGGAACATTGTGGAGACAGATTTTAGGAGTACCCAACGTAGTACCAATATCGGCTATAAGTTTTGAACTATGCCTGGTTTCGCTACAAGCCCACGTTCAATGGCAGATGCTACTCCTATATTATAAAATTCTTACACCCCTCCCTGGCTCCTTATGTTCAGAAGCATACGACACCTGTCACAGCCCCGTAATACCATGTTCTCCGGGCTTTAAATGGAAACTAAAAACGTATTGTGAATTGACACCTTCAGCGTAAGCGTTGGACACCACTTCGCTGAAACTTACACAGGCAAAAGCTAAAACAGCACTGTATGACCAAGATTGGTGCGAAACAAATGATTCATTTCTTGCCTATGCCTCCTTACAACATCTATTGCACGAATAAATGCAGGGGTGCGGTTGCACACTTCCTTGTGATGTTTCTGAATAGACATTGCCGTGATGCGATACTCCACCTAAGGTGGAATATCATTCACGCCGAGGAGATTCTGATCAGGAGGGGGGCCATTGAGCCCACATCCTTCGAGTGTAGATGTTGCAACAATACTGAGATTAAAGAACATAATAAACTTCTGTTTTTGGCCTGTCCAGGTTTGTATTTTGAAAGAACTTCATATTTTAGCAAAATGGTGGGCGCCAATAAACATTTCGACTTGAACGAACTGTGGAAAAGATTAATGAACCCGATTTCACAAGCCGACGTGGTTGCAGTGGCAGCATTTATAAAATCTTGGCAAGTCCAATGTTCAAAGAACGGTCTTGAACCTTCAAAGAGTTTATCTTGTTTGGAGTAATCTTTAATGATTTTATTTTGTTAGACAATTTGTTTTCTTTCTTTTAAGATGTTTTCCCATGAAGTGTAGTTTTTATTCTTCCTTTTTTAATATAACATGAAATTGCAATTTGTATTATTGCACTGCGTTATTTTCCTTTTCTATTTTTTCTTCTTTTTTGTAAAGGTTTTTTTTATAAACCATTCACAGATAAAAAAATAAATCAATATTCATTCATTTAGCAATATGCAGATTGTTCTAATTTTCAAATCAGCCTAGTTGGGATAATGTCATCCACAACAAAAATATAATGTTGTCTTTTTGACATAAACAGAATACACTTCACAATTAAAAAAAACTGTAAAGTGTGCTCGACTAGAGAATCACTTGCCCAATGTAGTCTCAAATAATACCCAACATGTTTAGTTTCTGTGTTTCTCTAGTCCTTATCGTTTTCAACAAAGTACAGGTCGTGAAGATTTGCTGCAGGTTTTCCAAGGATCCTTCACTATTACAAAATCTCTGTGTCACATCTCTCGGTTCCTTTTTGTTTCTGATAGCACCTCCTTTGTGTTGTGCAGATTTAGTCTCATCCTCATAAATTGGGTGCTATAATGTGGATCAGGGAATTTTCTTGTGTACTCTGGCATATTTCCTAAAGCTGTGTTTTCTAATGCTAAGTTGTGGTACAGCTTGTATTGATTTGCATCATCATATGTTTGGATCCAGTTATGTTCCCGCAATTTCTTTTTCAATTTGTTTGGGTTTCATTCAGTGTGGGGTCAACCAGAAACAGCAAAGTCTCTGCAACCTGTGCCCCATCTTTGCATGGCTTTTTTCTGACCTTTCTCCAGTTCTGTTTTAATTATTGTCAAAATTGGCACCTCATGCACTTTCAAACATTTTCCATTGAATGTTAAGATCTTCCAATTGACCATTGTGTTTAATCAGGTAAGGCCCAGTTCTCTGCTAATTACTTGGATGGGTGTTGATTTCGGAAAGCCCAACACTTTTTTCCAAACCATACCCTCCAAGAATTGCCACTGTTTCTACGGGAGTTGGAACAGAGTATTTTCACCATATGTCATTATTGCTAGCACCCTTCCCTTATAAAACTCTACCAGTGTGAGCAGCGAATATCAGCAGTATCTCCGTTTTAGTACCAGCGCTTGGTTCGCCAGCATCTTCATTTTAGATCTTAATACTAAGGTGGTTTCAGTTTACACTGGGCTTTTCATCCACAAGTACTTGAATTGTTTTGCTTTTTCCAATGGAAGGCCTCCCCATTGCCATTGAAATGCTTGTGATATTTTACATTTCTGACCGGTTAGGCATAGTATTTCCGCTTTACTGGAGTTCATTAGTAAGTCATTCTCTTCTGCGTATTCCTCCAGTCTTCATAACTGTCTTTGCAGACCTATCACTGTGTGGTCCAGTAGCACTAAGTCATCAGCATAAAGCAGTTGACTCACGCGCACTCTGCCCACATTTGGTGGGAAGCTTTTACAGGTCTTCATAAAAGGTCCCAGGTCAGAGAGATATAGGTTGAAAAGGGCTGAAGCTGGTGAGCAGCCTTTTTTGGCTCCCCTAGCTCTCTTAATCTCTTCTGTAAGTTGCCCTTCCAAAGTGAGACGTACTCTTATGGTGGTATCCGTGTACAAAGCCTTAATTTGGGCCACCAAGTTTTCCAGGCATTTCCAAGTCCTCATCTTGTTCCATAGCCATTGTCTCTTTATGGTGACAAAGGCTTTTGAAAATCTACAAACGCTAGGAACATTTTGGTGTTCTTCCTTCTAGTTTGCTTGTTTACAATTGAAAACAATAGGATTGTAGGGGAGGCACCCAAACCATTTACAAATCCACACCGGAATGTGCCCTACCTCCCTGCACTATACAACCAGGTTTTCGACCTCCTCAGAAGTAATGACGCGTGCATCTTTCCCATGGAGTCCAAAAGGGCAAAGGTCAGTAGTTATTTGGATCATCCCTACTGCTGCTCTTGAAAATTGGCATCACATTCGTGGATCTCCATGTGGTAGGTACATTTTGGGTTTCTCTGACTTTTTCAATTACCTGACATTTCAGATTAGCCCCTTGGTCAGGATGTTCCTTCAACATATAGTTTGAAACGCCATCTGGGCCTGGTGCACGTGAGAAGCGCGCTCGCTTTATCAAATGTACCACCTCCTCGTGGTCATATGTCAGGCACCATGGTGATTGGGAGCTAACTGAGGGAGGTTCTTTTGGTGCCGGCGTGGCATATAATGCCTTACAGTGATTTCTCCATATCTCCTCTGCAACACTGTTGATCTGTAAGGATTTCAAATGGTTTCCATTCAGTTGTATACAGTCCCAGATCTCCGATTAATTTTGATTTAAGATTCGTCTCATCATCTTTTCTGCATCTTGATGCTCTAGTGTACTTTTGTACCATGCCAGCCAGTTCTTATATGAGTAATGTAATTTTATAATGGCCTTTTTCTCAATTTAAGAGCTTGTCATGTTTTACTAGCTTGATCACGGCTCGCAATTCATGCCTCTTTGTGGTCAAATGCTTGTCAAAAGTGTGTGTATGAGCTACTTTTTCCCCCTCTCCTCTTTGTTTTGGATCATAAACAAGGTGATTATTAGGGTATAATCCGCTTCCCCTAATGGACTTTGCGCTCCTTGCTTCAATACCATTTTTGTGTCCTGGCTTTTCAAGTATTCCAGATCTTTTTGAGTCATTTTTAGGCAGCAGTCATTGTTTACACATTCCGTCTGTGTCATCATTGTTTTACGTGTCTTTTCATCTCGTTTTGCCATGTCATTTACAAGATATTATGATCGTTCGCTTATGTTTGAAGTATTCCAAAAGCTGGTGTATTGTCAATTAAGTTTCTGGTGATGAATACATAATCTATCACAGACGATTGCTCGCCTCTCTCCCAAGTTGGTTTGCAGCATTTATTTATCGCAACGTGACCATTTAAAACATGAAGGTCTCTACTTACCATTAGCTCCATCCACACTAAGCCTCTTTGTTTCTGTGGGTCCGGCTCTCTGTTGTTCTTTCTTGGTCAGTCTGCCTTATTTACTGCACATAGTGCATTTAGATCTCCACATACTATGAGTGCTACATCCTCCAAACTATATGCCTCATCAATTGCTCCAGCAATGTTCTCTAGTATGAAGTTGTTCTTTATCGCTGTCAGGTTCCAATATAGATTAACATTAGACAGATGTTTCCTGGATCCCTTCAATCCTTATAACCCTATATCTCTCTGTCTGAGCAGTGTTCGTTTAATATAGGGACCGATGTTCTTTGGTCCAACTCCCTCATAGCTGCTTCCATTCTTAATCAAGGTCAACAATCCGGCAGTGGGGCTGCCTTTTCCCCCCCTCACATCCGGGTTCAAGAAGGTGACATAACCATCCAATGTAGGCATCAAGGTCATCCAAGTTTCTTGTAGGCATATGAAGTCCTGTGCATTCCAATTTGTCTCCCCTCCCATTAGTAGATGTAAGTATCCTCAGGTTTTCCAAGAGGACACTCAGAGGGATGATCTTCCAACATTCTTTAAGTCTAGTTATGTATTCAACCCCTTCTCTAATGCTGCAGCTAGTCAGGGCCAGCAGCCTTCAACTTGTATTTCCCCATGGCCTTGATTTTGTGTTTAATTATTTGCTTGCAGTAGCTTTCCTCCTAAACAGCTTATTGTGAATGTCAAGTTCTTTTTTGATCTTCCCCACTGCTTCTTACCCATTAGCCGTACCCTGGCGAACACACCTTTTGTGTGGGGTCATCAGGGTTTCTATTAAGTGCGTCTTCCAGGAAAGCCCTCCATTAGGGGGTGAAGTCAGATCTTGGTTCCTCAGTTTTACTAGTTGTGACTTACTTGCCAGATCCTCTTGTGAGTCTTTATGTACCATATCAGTCAAAGCTGTTATATCGAACCCCAATGATTGAAGCACATGATCAAACCCATTATTTAATGCTTTACAACAATTGAGCAAAGATGGATGTAAACCAGGTGCTTGCAATCTTCTTTAAAAAATTCTATTATCGGAATGTCTTTAGAGTTTTTTTGTTGTGTATTCGGAATACACTGGAAGAGAGTCAGGACATTGTGGCTAATTAAAATTAGTCTTCTTCCCCATCTACCACTCATTCCAGTCTAAGGCACCTTGCAGTATCTCTTGTACTGTCAAATCTTTGCTGCGTTCCCGGTAAATAAGCTTCCTGTTCTTCATTGTTGGAAATTCTTAGCAATCCCTTTGTATTGCATTGGAAAGGAAGGGCTGACTGGGTCCCTTTCTTCTGTGAAGCTCTCATGTGGAACCCCCCTCGCTTATCTCCTGGGTTTTGATCATTAGGCGCTGGTGTTATTTTATGTCCTGTTACAGTCCATCGGCCTCTGTTTATTCTCTTTTAAATCGAACTATTACTATCTCAGGTTCGCATTTTGTTCACAGCTATCTCTCTTTTTTCTGCCATGGTAAGGAGCAGATGTTCTGCCTCTTCCACCCCTGGCAAGTCTCTCTGAGAGGCTGTTATGTTGTTCTCAGGAGAAGGCGGGATGTTATATTGAGACCCACCAATAAGTTATTCCTCTTCCTCCTCTGAGTAGATTGATATATTAGCCAAACATTCTGAGATATCTAAATCCTTGGGTTCCTCGAAATTGATTTTAGTGTTCACAATAGTAGACTTCTGTTTACTGTTTTATTCCTTTCGTTTCCCTTGTTTTTTTGATTGAGTTGTCTCCGTTAGTGGGAGTTATATTGTTCTAAAGAAATTCCTAGAGTGGTTATATTTAGCTAATACCATTTTCTTCTGCACTTTTCTGGTTCACAATGTTTTTCAGCCTTCTACCTCTTCTCTGGATCAAATAATGGATAGGTAATTGTTTAAGAGGTCACTTTGCCTTTTTTCGCTGCAGGGACTTCTGACAGTGGGCCCATAAGTATAGGATAAAGACTTTCTGAGTCCTCCCCATTCATCTCCTCGCCCACATTATCTAGTTCACATACAAGACTCTCAGCAGGAATAGTTTTTGAATTCTCTGTTCCGTCCGGGGGTAGAGAACTTGCTGTGCTCTGATTTCTCATGGGTTTCCCCTCTAAGACAGGTGTTGCCACCTCTAACTGATGGCTTACGGATAGCCTATTTGGGTTTTCCCCCACATGGATAGTTCCTATTAGAGGCGCCTCTGTAAGGGGATTCCTCGCCAAAATTAGGCCTTCACTGTACACCATCTTGGAATGGAGCATCACTAGGAGAGTAGTATGATCTTTTAGCGCGTCCTCAATTCCTTTGTATATTGTTACGAAGGATGCTATTGCTATGTGACCACCAACATCTGGGTAAAAAGATCTTGCTTGCCTTTTTCCTTTCCTGTGTTATTTCCTCTTCTTTCTGATTTATCCTTCATTTTTTTTCAGTTCTTAAATACAGTGTATTGAGTTATGAGTCTGGAGTGTGAGGATGCTGTCTAGATGGTGCGGCTAGAATTTTCTTTCTTCAGGCTTACCCCTTTCAGTTCTTGCTGCTTGTTTCTAAGCTCAAGCACCTTTAAGGTTATCCTCTTCTTCCCACTCGTCTTCTCCATCCACTTCCGGCTCTTACCGTATACTTTGGCATTCCGGGGGGCCATGTACTCCATCTGCTCTCCCCCAGTTTTGAGTTTGTTTGTAAATCTTACATCCAATTGGTCAATTGTTTCCCTTTATCTTGCATCATTTTGAAGATCTAGAGGTAGTTTGTTCTTTTGAGACAATTCTAATCTCTTCACTAATTATTTTTCTTCAAAGGGGGTTTCTCTATGGTGTATCACTTTAATTTATTTGCTTATGCACTGTATCTAAGATTGCTCTTTCCTTTATAGTTCAGATGGAGATAAATCTAGGTCTGTAGAGTAGGACCTAATTCTTTTTTGGGGCAGAGGTCACCCCTGTAACACATTGTGTTGGTTCCTGTTGTTTAAGTAAGCAACGTTTTGTTTGTTAAGGTTTCCTCACCCAAGGTTCCCACCAAGAGTTTAATGTCCGTGAGCTCTTTAGAATGCATGGGTATTGCAGGTAATTCTTGTTCCTACTCCTTTCCCCCATTTAGTAAGGAATTCTTGCCCTCCCTGGATCTGGGGTGATGGCGTTGTTTCCTTTCTCAGTGTTCGTACACCCCTTCATTTCCACCTGGGCTCCAGGGTTGGCTTGCCATAATATTCAATGTTTGCCGATGGCGTGAGGCGGCTACCATTTTTATTCAGGTCCGTAAAGCACACGGATTCAGAAGGCAGGCACCACCTCTGCGCCTGCCCTCCTCAGATAATTATTAACTCATCGGTTTCTTTGAGGGCTTCCTGGGAGGTAATTTGTAATGATTTTAAGCAGTCAGTCTCATGGTCCCTCTTTTTTCTGTCCCTCTTCCTTGTTGTTGTCCTTCCATCTCGCCCTCAGACATCATGCTAATGTTTCTATCGGGGCCATTGTGAGCGGGCTGTATCTGGCCCATTGTTCCAATATCAAACCTCCCTCTCACCCTCCTGCAGTTCGTGCTCTAGTTGTGCAGTGCCCTGTATAGACTCATCAATATGTTCTGCAGTCGCCTGGCTGTTATATTCGGGAACCTCAGAATTATATGGGGTGCCTCAAGGTTTTTGGGATCATATAAGGTGTTGTCAACAGAGTCTCAGCCGTCAATACCCCCTCTCTATGTTTGTGTTTTTACATAGTTCATAGCTATTCAGCTTCAGTTGTGACAGTGCTGCTGAGACCAATGGAATAGTTTTATCTACGAATGCCATAGTAGCTAATTGGGTCAAATGTTGTGGGTCCTTAGGACCATCTAACTCTCACAGAAGGTCATTCGTTTCTAATACTATTTTGTGTTTCTTGCCCAAATGTGCACAGTAAGAAGGAAACTCTCCTGAGTCTCTTGGGTCTCCTAAGTCTCCAGAGTTGACAAGGTTGGGCGTAGACTCCAAGGGCGCTATCGGGGAGAGACAAGCACTTTGTAGACTCTTCAACCGCCCCTCTTGATCTCCCCCATTTTCCCGGTTCTGGTTCAGGTGCCTTTTCATCATGTTCATACAGTTCTTCTCTCTGTTCTCCATTCTCCTGCCTCTCCTACGTCCGCATCCCGCGCCTGACTCAGTGCTGGACTCTCCATGCAGGGGCTCTGCACCTGGGTCTGGCAATTATGTTTTTTTCTTAAAGGCACACTGTGGCAATCGCTTTCCCTGTGAACACAGCTAACACCAACCAGTCTCCTTCTTTTCAGGAGTGACTGGACTCAGCGCCAGACTCTCCGCGGAGGTGCTATGTACCTGGATCTGGCAGTTACAGTTTTTCTTAAAGGCATACTTCGGCAATTGCTTTCTCCGTGAACACAATTAACACCAACCAGTCTCCTCTGCCTCCTTTTCAGGAGTGACTGGACTCAGCGCTGGACACTCCACGCATGCCTTCGCACCTGGGTCTGGCAATTATAGTTATTCCTACAGGCATACTGTGGCAATCTCTTTTTCTGTGAACACAGCTATGTTGTTATGTAAGTGACTTCAATCCAACAATCCAACTAAGTCAATGTCTAGTCTGGGATGCTCAATGGAAGCCCTTATTAATATATTTTTATGTCAAATTCTTTGAATCTGGATGATGAACCCTTATATAACGCCCCTCTCTTTGAATCCCCCCGACCTCACTGAGCCAAGAAGTAAGTTTGTTTTGCAAATTAAAAGATTTATTTGAGGAATAAAACAATATATATCACACTTTTATGAATAAATCAATATTTGAAAGCACACTTATGAATATAACAGTGATCAACAATGGATAATATTACAATAGCACAATTCTTTGATCACTTTGGAGTTGGTGTAGAAAGAATAAGGTAGCAAAGAAGGCTTTGTATGGTTTCAGGGAAATGCAAGATGGGAAAGAATGCAACACAGAAATAAACTTGATATGAATTCAATCAGAAGATAATATAATCACGTTTTCCCCTGTGACTACTCACTCCCCCCTATGCAATATGGAGAGATGGAAAGGAGGGCACACAGGTTTCCAGAATACAATCAAATGCAGTTCAGTTCCAGTTCCCCCCAGCAAGCTTAGAGAAAACCGGTACGATTTTAAACAGGCAAAATACTTTTAAATGTGATTGGAATGAAGTGAAAAATATACTAAAAAATCATTTTAATTCGCTGAAGGAGATTCAGGGTAGGTGATAGTTACTTTAGATTGGTACAGGTCAACACTAGCAATGACTCATGAGTGATTATCAGGTTGAAAACGAATTTTAGCAAGAAGCAGCTACTTTTACAAGTGGTGAAATGAAGCTAATTTTCAATTCGCAGCACTTTTTCCACGTGCGTATATCGCGATTACGGAAAAACTATAAGGAGTTTCTCGCTTCTAGGACGTGCGGTTCAAAAGATACAGATGTTTTTGTGGAGGTAGATTTTCAAAAATAAAGTCAAGATTTCAGAATGACAGATGACGCTTTTACAGATTTGAAATCACAGATTGGACACACGATTTCTATGCAGTTCTGGACAGGTTGAAATGGATGGGATAAAATTACTTTAGACTAAGAGATGACTATGCACAGTTCTAGAATAGATACTCACTCCTAGTTTTTGGAAGGGAATGGACCTCGTCACAGATCTGGTCAGGTTTGGACTGCACTCTCGCCACCGGATGGTCAGGCACTGGTTCTGCTCACAGCGTGGCCTCTGGTCTGCTATCGGCACTGCACAGCGGTCTGGTCTGGGTCTGACGGGTTCTGGATACAGCTCTGCTTTCTGGGTCTGGTTCTGGCACAGGGTTCAAGCCAGAAGCAAAACAGCTTGCCCGGCTGTTGAATACTTTAGTTAGATTGCTGGATTCTGGGGCCTGCTGAGAAGGATTCTACTCATGGATTAGGCCTCTATTCTCCAAGGTTCTAGATTTTAGGTTCTAGAGTTTGGTTCTGGAGTCTGGATATGTCTGGATCTGAAGTCTGGAGTCTCTGTCTGGATATGGTTGGCAGCGTGCTGCGCAGGAATTGATGAGTAGTCGAAAAATGAGTGTCCCTATCTGGGTCTCAGTGGTTCTTTTTATGTGTTTCCAAAGGGGGTGTGGAGGCTGGCTTTCTATGCCCAACCCACTAAGGATTTGATAGGTTAAATGATTTACTGTCCTCTGACTGGAGAAGGGAGTAGTGAGTCAGAATGAGTCATCAAGTATCATCTTTATGGCTGAAGGAAAGAACACTCCCCTTTGGTTTCTCAAGAAAATCAAATTTCATAATCAAACCTGCTTCCCAGATACACAAGTTGTTGAGAATACATGTACATATCACATATTAATTAAGACAGGTCTCTGTTTAACCCTGCTCTTTTTAAGAGCTTGGGTTCAGAAATGACAACTTATTCGCGATTTTAGTAGGTTTCGCAATATTGGTTTTGCACCAAATCTTACACGGAGGAACACCCCCTCTCTGGGCATATTACAGTAAGTTTTCATTTTTCTAGCATAAACACAGTGTCTACAATATTAATAAATACGGGGCTTGGCCTCAGAACATCCCACGGCGTCCAACTTTGTCTTCAACTGTGAGTGAAGGTGTCATTTTAAGAATCTCAAAATTGTACATTTCTATCAGCTGGTTACAATTAGTTATCAGTATTCTTATAAAACATATATTTGCCTTCACTTCAGTACACCCATTGGTTTGTCCCCGCCGCTAGAAGCTTGGCTTGACTCAGAGGTCACATGTCTTGTTTTTCCTAGAGCAGTGTGGACAGTTACACCTCAAATCAGCATATTCTTTTCATCCCAAAGCCCCCATTGTTCCTTCCCCTAGGCTGCAGGGAAAATCTCCTCCCTCTTAATCAACAGGACCATGTGATATCCTGCTTTCTGGTGCGGAGTCCCCAGGTGTGAAGGTATCCCAGGGACAGCAAGCCTTTTGAAGTCTCAGGTTACTGTTTAGCTTCTGAAATACATGTCTCCTGTCAGAATTTAGATCACCAGTGCCGGTCAGTGGCGAGCTCCGGTACTGCACCTATTTTTGACAGCTGTCTTACCAGTAAGCAATCCTCAAAATATACTTTGTTCAAATATAGATACACTTCTGTGGACCTCAGATTCATGTAGATTCTTGCGGGAGAATGATGTGACCCCCCAACAAGGAGGTGGGACCTTTTTAGTGGTTTTGGTGAGCCATGATTTTAGCAATGGATTTTGAATAGCTCTATATTCCTTTGCACTGATTTTGCTCTGTGTGCAGCCGAAGGATGGGGTCTGGCAATGGTCTCCTGTATTAACACTGACAGAGGGCAAAAGAAGATGGCAACCTATCTTTCAGATTTTTACTGTGCATTTTGGGGTGATTTCTGGCGAGCAGCATGCTTTCCGGTGGCCATTATGATGTTTCCACTGCCAGTAATGCCCAGTGATGTTGCAGGGCTTGGATGCGTGGGTTTGAAACATCCCACAGTTATCCATGCAACTTTGCTGATTTATGTGGAGGATGTAATCTGGGTTACATATACACTGGGAAATAAAATAAAAGTAAACAAAGTAAACAAACTCTGACATTTTTTTGTATCAAATAACTCTCCTCGGTTGGGGCCCTTAAGCATGGGAGTTTTTGATGGTGTTGAGTCTAAGGGGATCTCCATCTGCTTGAGGAGAATATTCTGAGATACACTTATATTGACAGGCAGAACCCCTGCCAGTAATGTAGATATGGTATGACCTTGTCAACATAAGAGCCTACATTTGTCTCTCTGAGGAGAGAGTCTGGAGGAGAACTGAAGAGAGGAAGAGCCTGCCCCTCAGTCCGGTCTGCCAGCCCATTGTAGGCCTGCCGAGGCCTCATCAGGTTTGTGGAGAAATGTCACCCTTCCCTTGGGGTGCTGAGAGTGGAAATTAAGTAAGTGACTTCTGCTGCTGACAGTCGTATTTGAACTTTGTGGAAGCTTGCCTGGCATCCATGCATGTGAGCCTTCCACAGCTGTGAAACCTGACAGGCCAGTAGATACGGTAAAAGAGTGCTGTAGAAGACCATTGTCAGATGTACTGCCCTAAACCCTGGGCTATAGACGTTATCAGCCATACTCAGGGGAAGGTAAGAGAGGCCACGTGGCTCCCATTTTTAAATGTGAAATGTGCTTGCATGTGAAAAGAAAACAAAGGGAAAACCCCATCAATGTAACTGTTCCCAGAGCACACGTGTTGGGTACATTTCACTCTTCTTTCTGCTGACGGATTAGAGTGTGCATAGCTAAATAACAGCAGACACTCATTCCATTACTCACAGTGAGAACTGCCTAAGTCACTGAGCTCCACTCCAAGGCTTCAGTGTCCGTATAACTAGCTGCATGTGGCCTCCGAGATCGCATCCCATCAGGCGTTCCTGAGGCCAGTAAAGTGAAACCTAAAGACGGTAATGTAAAATAAAATCACAAACTGAGGGGTTGACAGTATGATTGTTCCTCTTAGACTGTGTGTGAAGAGGAAAGTAAACAGGCATTTTTCTCAGCTTTAAAAGGACTGTTTGGGCTCTGATAATTGGCAGTTGTCCGCTCCTAGGTGCATTAAAGTAAACACAGAACAATAAATAAATAAGCAGAGGCCTTTCTGCTTTAGTGTACCTCTGTCCTCAAGTGAAAGCAGTCAGGTTTGACAAAAGCAAACTGCTTAAAGTGACCCTGTCAAACACCCAGGCCTACAGCCAGGTTGGTATTTCAGCACCTCATAGATGCAGCAAGTCCATTACATTCCTGATCAGCAGGGCCAAGCCTCTGCCAACCGGCATAACTACTACCAAACAGCCCAGTCCAAGGTTCAGGTTGAGGGCTGTAACATACATTAGTTTCTCCTCTTATCCTATCCCGGGGACGCCCAGCTGCTATTTTTCCGGCTTACAGTTTTTCTTTTGGTGGACTGCAGCTGCTCATTTAGTATTTGTTGGTAAGATATAAGAACAAACCCTTTAACTGGAGGGGAGGGGATATTATATTTCTACAGTCTATAATATGTAGTGATGAAAAATATGAAGTAGCATTTGTACACAATATTTATTGAGTTTGCTACGTATCTAAGACAAAGCACAGAGGTGGGGTGTATTTGTGCTTTCTGCCATTCATTTAGTTCTATGTATTGTTGAGCCAATAATTATTTATTTCACACTATGGTCAATTTCCAAGGGAAGGCATTTTATGTTGTGTCTGCAATACTTATGTGTGTTATATTTATGAACCCACTGTGAGGTATTTATGTACATTATTTATTTTTGCATTTATTTATGCTTAATATATACCTGTTGTGGTGGGTCAGAAGATGGAGCCGGACACTGTGAGGACATGATGTATTTACAATTAAAGAATAAGTCATATCTGTCCCTCTGGGTAAAGGAAATACCCTACCTATCTAATAAAATTCAATGTGCTTGTCAGATGTCAGGATGTCCAAAGTAATTTTGTCCTCCGTCCAAACTAACCCTATCTGACTCTCACACAAAAAATAACTAAAGTAACTAGGCCATGAGAATGCTTTCTCTTCTCTTGGTCTCCTCATCGCTTTGATTAGTCGCTTTTTATATCCAGGTTTCTTTCTGGACTATATACTTCTTGGCATAATCACCTGTGATAGTGTTTCTTATTAACTCTTGTGGTTCTTGAAGATAACTCTTGAACCTTGTGCTTTCTGTGGTCCTCCCTTTGTAGTACTTTCCTTAAAATAGTTCCACACTCTCGTGTCAGCACATATATGCTCTTTACAGTTCATTTGTTTAGCCTTTTCCAGTTCATGTTTACTTTCATGTCATTTTAGGGATCCCTTGCCAATGATACTCTCATTGAGGTTTACAGTTCTTCTATCTTGTTCAATTGTGAGCCTTATCTCCTCTTTCTCATTATGGGGTTGATGGTTACACTTTCTCCAGGGTTCAACTTTGTACATAAAGGGTTCTTGCACTTCTACTCAGGGGTTCCCATCCCATTATTTGTTGGCTCACCGCCTTAGTTGTTAAAGTGTCTCTCTTATATCATGTTCACTTCCTTTGTTAACAGGTGTTTTCAATAATAATTTGTCCCTGGGTCTGGTATGTGTTTCTTCACATGGATAATGATACTACAGCAGCCTCCCATTATTCCCAACTCCACTGGTAACTTTCGTTATGAGTGGAATTTTTGCAGGGACCTGCTCTGGGTTGGGGACTGCTTCTAACTTTCTCAGTTGTTCTTTGGTTTCCCGTTCTCGATTCCACATTGGACATCTGACATCTACAGACACTGATACTTGGTAATCTCTGCACTGTTTGTCATATGTCCTGCCTACCACTCTGCATGCATGGCGTACCTCTTCCTTCTCCTCTTGTTTGTATCACTTCCCATGCGATCTTGCACATCGGGGCTCTAATGGCTCACACACTGCTGCTTCAGCTCTTCGAAATGAGTGGGCTCCGCAATATGTCTTGACTCCACCTCCACAAGTCTTGATGAGGTCAGGGGGCATCCCCTGCGCATCACACTCTCCTTCTCACCATCTGCTTGGACTCGTCAAAATTAAGCACACGTCTCTGTTTAAATAGACATGTTCCATTTCTCCACAAGGATTTCTTTTTTTGATTAGATTCGAAAAAGCTTTATTTTGCTTTGTAAACCATAGAAGCAAAGTCACAATAATTTCATGATAAAGTACATCACACATTGATGTCAAAATAACCTAAAAGACAAGAATTAAGACATTACAATGAGAGTTCTCAGATCATAAAGCTCAGAAAGTTCAAAATTCCATTATTCGTAATTAAAAGGGCCTATATTACTTTAGCCATGGTGAAGCTACATTTCATTAAAATATCAGGCTCAGATGTGTGCAAAGAACCAATACAACGCAAACCTCCTCTCAGGTATGTGCAAAAATACAATGTCAATTAAAACAATGCAGTCTTCCCCTCGATACCTAGATCAGGTAGTTTGCAACGGAGTGAACTGCCAGATCATCACTGAGTTTACACACAATGCTAGCGCTCGTTGAATGGTTCTGTCAGCTCTCCTTCTAAATAACTGCTTTAAATACATTTTCCTGATTTCTTAGTAGTAGGGAAATAACAACAGAAAATGCATTACATTCTAAATTGAATTCTTGCAGGAGGGACATTTATTGGAGGCTTTGCTCTTCCATTTATGTAATAATTTGTCAAGCAGTAATATGCCCAGGAATAGCTTATGGTACAACACCCTTTGAAAATGTGGGAGATATAGCATCCAGGTACCGTTCATAACCAAGGCTTTGCTTCATCTCCTAGTATCTCATTGCGCCCTCACACTTTTCATAGTTGTCTAAAAAAATTCTGGGTACTTGATCTTGGACAAGGGCATTATGGATAAGTGGTTTAAAACTACAGTTAATGTAGTGAGCCTCAGTCCAGCACTCATGTCCTATCAGAGTGAAAGCTTCCTTTTTGTATTTTAGCCAAGGTAGAGATTGACCACCCTCCTGCAATAACATGTCTTCCAGGGCCAATCTTTAATTAGTTAAACCAGGGTCGGGCCCGACTCTGATCCGATAGAGTAGCTGCGTTTAGAGTAGCAGTTTTGACTTGTAGATCGGTCCAATTCCCCATAGATCAACGTCTAGGAATGCTGAAATGGTAAGAGTATTTCTGGCGAGACCTAACCGATTTTTCACAGATTTGTTTTCACTGGTTATTAAATGATTACAGCTGGTTCCTCCCCATAATTCTGCCCCGTACAGAGCTGCTTGCCTAGCCTGGGCCGATTAAGCCTCCAGAGATGCTTTCACCACCCCATTGCCATAATCACAGGCGCAATTAGCAATAGCTCTGCGATATCGAGTAAGGGTAAAATCAGCCTTAACAACCAGGGAAGACCTTTTCTTTTTACATTGCCTTCAGACAAACATGGAGTAACCATAGAATTCTCCAGAGAAAACAGTCCCATATATGCAGCTATGGTAGTTTCCTTGGGGACTTCCTCACAGGAACGAGTGTCCATGGGCCTCATTACACGGATGGCGGTAAGGATTTACCGGTACCGGTAAAATGCTGGTACCAGTAAATCCTTACCGCCTTACTGCGAGGTCCCTTTGCGGGTCGGGGGATTTAACGCCTGCTTTTTGCAGGCGTTAAAAACCAACCCGCAAAGGGACCCAGGGAGCTAATTACGGTACCGCAATTTGCGGTACCGTAATTAGCGTCTTCCCCATTCCCATTGAGCCCTATGGGGCAAAAATGGAAATGGGGAAGGACAATGGTGGAAGGTGGAATTACCGCCCCGCCAACCTTGGAATGGGGCGGTAATTCCCCTTTCCGTCAAGGTGGTGCCGGTATTTTACCAGCATGAACCATGGCGCTAATAGCGCCATGGTTCTCCGCCATCCGTGTAATTAGGCCCCTTGTCCCCAAAGGGGAATCTCTCCTGGTGAGGACCCACTTACTTCAACCCCTCAGAGGGTATTGTGGAGTGGGCTCACCTCCCTAGCCTCACAGGGGGAGTATCCCCGCAGGGGAGAAGGGACAAATAACTGTTATTCATCACACTGTATATATACATATAATAAATAGCTCTGCAAAGGGCCCTTAGTTTAGGCAACTGGGAATTGCACTTGTATTATTGAGAAGCAAATCTGATATGGACTGAGAGTATATGTGGGAGAGGATGTTGTTTTGTGTTTTTTCTTTTCTACGGTGGGGATTTCTGGGAGTCTGCCCCTCATCCATTCCTGGAGGGGGTTTGCTCTCTGGGCCCGGCCAAGTGCCCAGGGATGACTAAGCGTAGTGAGGGAGCCAAAAACGATGTGATGGATTCCTGGCTGGTGGGGTTCGACCTGCAAGAGAGTTTCTTTTAAATAATGGGTTAAAATGGTGCATTTCTCTGGGACAAATTAGGTGAAAACACAGTTTACAATAGGTTCTGTAGGATAAGACATGACAAACATCTATTACATGCCAAGCCACTAAATGCACAGGAACATTTTCCAACCCATTTTCATAATGCCTTTGCCCACTATATGCCAGTTTTCCGCCAGTGTAAAAACAGTTTCATGCTGATTGTGCCCATACATGTCAATATTGATGAACCTATATATGCAGTATTCCCACATAAGAACGTACTCATGTTTGCTTTGCCCATAATGTAAGTAATGATAGTCTAACAAAACCTGTATATGTTGGCTCTACACAGCCAATATATGCCAGTATCCCCATGTATTAACATACTCCTGTTGACTTTGATTTAATTCCAGCAAAATAAAAAGCCATCCACAGTAAGAAAACATGTCCCTGGCTACATGTTAGGGAGAATTTTCATTTTAGTGCTTACTTCCTCCCACCTTAGAGATCCCCAGCTCTTTTGCTGGATTTAGGACTTTTTAATTTTAATCCTGGAGTGAGTGAGACCTTTTTCTCACTCCCTCATCTGTTTGTACCTGATTTGGATGTTGTGTTTTCAGTTTTTGGAGTCCGACAAACTCCACCGGCATCATATGGTTTAACTACCTTCTCTTGTGTGAACTACAATTCCCAAGAATAGTAAAATGAAATTAACTGTACTTGCCTTTATTCTTTGTAGGTCCAAAACACACCATTTTATCTGGAGTGCTGGGGAGTTACTTAGTAGCCCCTAATCCTACATTCTCATGTAACATGTTTATGTTACCCTCAATACTTTAAATGGTTTGTGTCAGTGGTTTCTTTTTCCTACCATTGTGCTTCTCTACAGCAGGCTGAACCCTCAGCTGCAGTACAGGACCAATGGGTGACCATTTTGTGAAAATGGCCCCTGTCTTCTTTTTCGGCATTCTTTGTTAGTGAGGTCTTTCTTGGGTTTTACTCTGTGCGCTGATACAGATTTGAGCCCTTTATTTTTCTTGCTTTTGGCAGCCATCAACCTTGAATCCCGCCCCTGGCTCCAGTGAATCTGGAAGGACAAGATGTGAGGGAGGGTCCCAAAACTCCCCTGTCCTTTGTCTCTAGGAATGCCTGAATGCAACTAGTCCTGATTGGCTGGCCGACTTTCCTTTCAGGACAGCCACCCTGCTGTGTGATTTACAGCCTAGGCTGTGCATGAATGGAAGACACCTGCTTAAAAGGCAAGGGTATTGGGACTACAGGCAGAGTCAGCCACTGGGAGAAACACCAGATGAAGAAACTGTGAACGGAGCTTGCTGCAACCTCCTGGACCTTTGAATTGCCAGGTTAAGCCCTTCTGCTGTGCTGAAACTCCTTTCATGACAGGGAAGCTCTGGATGGAACAACTTCTCCCCTTGGGTTTGTGGGACCCCGAGACAAGCTCCACTGGACCACCATCCTCTACTTGCTGTGCCTCTCCATTGCTTCAGAAGTCCAATGCCAGGTGTAGATTGTCCGTAGTCAAGTGCAACGTCTGCCGCAGAACGTATCCGACCTGAAGCTCCAGGAGACTTCTAAGGACCATCCCAAAGCAAGACCTCCAGATCCAGAGTCCCCTCACCAGAGTGCCAGACCGAGGGAGCGAAGAGATTCCAACCGGTGTTGATCAGCATTGGTGCTGTTTGCTAAGCGCTGAATCCACAAAGTGCAGCTGAACTGAAAATAGCCAGTAGCTGCCGACGACTTCCCAATTGCCGCCGCAGGAGCCCTCATGTTCATAATAATCACAATAATAATAATAATAATAATAATAATAATAATAATAATACTAATAATAATAATAATAATAATACTTCTGAAAAAAAACATGAGTAACAATGATGTTGCAAATCACACAAAGGCAGAATAGAGGAGATGCAGGTGACTACCATGATCCCTGCATCCACACTACAGTGATATTTAGAGAGCCAGGAAACAAGAGCTGTACAGAAACCTTTCAAACATAAATAGATGCATAACATGAAGGCTAGAACATATGCTTATATAGACAAAGGGCAGAGCAAGCCAACAATCTAGTAGCAGGTGCCTTGTCATGGAACATCAGCGGCATACACAATTAGACCAATGCAGAACATTCTTGACAGAGCAGGTAGACTGAAGACAGGAATTCTATTCCTGCAGGATGCCTATATGGGGCACAGTAGGAGTGATTTTCCATGATATTGATAGCATGTAGATTTTATGTTCAGTCGTTATACATGGTCTTTAGTCTTCCAAAAATGTCTTTGTTAAGCTTCTGGGAAAACAGACTCCTGCACAAGTTTTTCTGTGCTTGGATTGCTATGGGGATGGGTTACCAGTTGCATTGCACTTTTTACAAAAGATGTATAACAGAGTTAAAAGAATACCCCCACTTTAACAGGTAGCATTAATAGGTCCACAGCCTCAGGTGATGTACATCATTTTATGAATGCAGAATTTCTGAAGGTACTGTGGAGTTTAATCAAAGGCCCCAAACCATCAGAACTGAAGAGCCCACTGGAAAAATTATCTGCCAGCATTCACAAACCTTCCTGCTGAAAATGGTCCCATTTAGGCAGACTATGTTGTTGTCCTTCTGCAGTTGAAACCCAGAGAAAGCTGAAGAAAAAAAATGCAATCCGAGTGCAGATTGGAAAGGCACATCACCTTGCTGGCTGAGAAGTAAAGGCATTTTTACTGAAAGTGCCACCCATTAAAAGGTGGTGCACTGTGACAACTCAGACCCCCTTTTTCAGCAAAAAATAAATGAACAGCAGATCATTAAAAATGTATTTTATTAATGACTGATTACTTTCAGCTGTCATATTTAAAAGCCAATACCATGTGAAAAGAAAGAAGAAATCCATTGATGAAAAAGCAAAATGAATATGATCAGTAACATAAACAGTATTTCAAACAATCAAGGCCGATGTTAGGAAATGCAATATTTGAGTGTATTTATTTATTTAATTTGTTTATAAAGCGCATGAACACAGGGACGGAGGCATAGAAGCACTAAACAAGACAAGAACAACACGTAACAAGAAGAGAAGGGATCAGGTAGGGTAAATTGAGGGATTCAGCAAGGGTAGAACTGGATTATCAGGTGAGCAGGACAGTTTGTAGTCTGTACTTGAAAAGTGCAAGGGAGGGTCAAGATCTGAGATTGAGAGGGAGGGTGTTCCAGATCTGTGAAGTTGCATGCGAGTAGGATCTCTGGGCCACTTTGGAAATTCTGGTTCTAGGTACCTTCAACATTCCAGTGTTGTTATATCTCAATGTTCTGCGGGCCAGCAGCAGAGAGCTGTAAGTGTGTATGTACTTAGGAGCCTGACCAAAAAGGCATTTGTGTGTAATGCATAGCACAGAGATGGTGATGCTGCTACAGACAGGAAGCCAATGTAGAGCTCTCCTGGCCACAGTGACATGCTAATTTCTTTAAAGACCCTCAATGATGCGTACCACTTTGTTTTGCAAAATCTGTAGGCACGTAAGGCCGTGTTTTGAGCAGCCAAGCAATAAACTGGAACAATAGTCCAATTTGGCGCCTATAATTGTCCGTGCAATGGTGGTACAATTTGCAGAGGGGAGAAAGGGGCGCATCTGGGCAAGCAGTTTCAGATGGTAGTGGGAACTGGACACAAGGCTGTTTATTTGTCCTGTCATGTTCAGTTCTCCATCTGTCTTCTTCTCATGCAAATCTTCAATGTCTTTCAATTCTTGATTCTCATCTTCTTTCCCCTTTTTCTACTCCTCCGTCGCATGTATCAGGTTCTTTATTAGATTTTATTTTCACCTCTTCAATTTCCACATCTCCTGTGTCTGCTCTTCCAGTATATCTCTCTGATCATCATCTGATTTCCTTCTCCATTTTTCCTGCACCACTGGTTTCTGATTCTCCTTCGCCAACTACATCATATTGCAGGCATGATCTGCGTACCTTTGATACCCCTCTGTTTGTCTCATCATGTTCTGCTGAACATCTTCCACATATTTCGTTTGCTACCTTATCTGCTGATGAGGCTGCTATTTCCTTGTCATCTTCTGTTATTTCTTCACTGGAAGCACTTTATCCAACATCTACACTCTATTCCTCTCGTAAACCCCCTCAACCCTAGCTTTCCTCTCAACTTTGAACTATGCGATGTGCACTTCACCACCCTGAGAGCCGTATGCGCAAGTCCAGGTCTGAAGTGGACTATTTGTCTTAGTCTTCTTATCATACACTTTATAACAGTCTCTTGCTTTCAGCTAAACGTTCCTATTTTTCTGATTTCTTCATATGCAGTCAACTCATTCTAAAGTTTATTCCACACTCTTACACACCTTCTCTATCCTACTACCCCAGATTTTTCTTGCAACTCTACTTTATACGCCTCTGACCTTGCTTTATTTCTCTCCTCTAGGCTGGCCTCGCCTCGTGCCTCCATTGAGTCCTCCATTCTACTTCTGGAAAGACTGTCCCACCATTGTCTCCCGATACTACTATTTCTTATTTTTTACCTATCATGAATGATGAGACCTCTATCATGTTAACCCGGGCTCACCCTGCTGCATTTCTGCTTCACCCTATTGCATCGGTCCTCTATTGTTTCTTATCTAACTTCTCTATTTAATATTTGCCTTTCAACTTCTGTTTTTCCTGCATCCTTTAAGCATGCGTCTATTCCTCCTATCCTGAAAAAACCTTGTTCTGACCCTTCCCTCGCTTCTAATTTACGTCCTATTTCAATTTTGCCTTATCTCTCAAAATTACTTGAACGTCTTGTCTATTCTCAAGTTTCTACTTTTGTTTCCAATAATTCTATTCGTTTTCAGTTGATCTGCGGCCTCCTCATTTCACTGAAACTGCTCTTCTTCCTGCTTCTAATTATTTATTGTCAGCAGGTTATTCTAAAAACTCATGTTTACTTATTTTGTAAGAACTGTCTGTGGCTTTTGACACTGTTGATCACTCTCTCTTACTCCCATCTCTTTCCTCCTTTGGATTCTCAGCATAGGTTCTTTCTTGGTACCGGTCCTATGTATCACAAATGACATTCTCAGTCTCTTGGGCTGGAATATTGTCCAACATATTTTCACTTGTTCATGGTGTTGCCCAAGGCTCGGTCCTTGGTGCATTATTTGTATCTCTCTATACTTCTCCTTTGCCACAAGTAATTTCATCATTCAGTCTTTCTCAACTCTTTTATGCGGACACCACTCTCTTCTTTCACCCCTGAAGTCCACAATCAACTCTCTACATGTCTCCTAGCTATCAATTCCTGGATGACAGAACATTATTTGGTATTAAATGCTGGCAAAACGGAAGTATTCTTTTTTACCCACAAACACTATTCCTTCTCCTCTTCCTCCCTCTTCTATTTCTTTTCATCCCTCTATGCTTACTATTTCCTCCTCAGCGCGTTACTTGGTACTTCACTTTGATTCTGACCTATCCTTCACTCATCATATCTCTTTATCTTCCCGCACTTGTCTTTCTCATTTGTATAACATCTGAAAAGCTTGTTCTTGCTTAACTTTTAAAGCAACAAAACTCCTGATCTCCTCTATTGTTTGCTATCTCCATTTGGTCTTCCTTTCTCCCTCCTTGCTCCACTGAAATCAGTTTTCTATGCTTCCATTCGTCTTCTTTATGTCCTTCTACCATGTGATTCAATTGTCTCTTATCTCTCTACTGTTGGTTGGCTCTCTTTGTATTGTCATCTCAAATTCAGCTTTTTGTGTCTAGTTTTTAATTCTCTTCACAATCTTGCACCTACTTATCTTTCCTCCCTGGTCTCATTATTTATCCCTACTTGTTCTCTTCAATCTCAGTCACAATTTCTTCCTTGCAGCATTTCGCCCTCCCTGTGCTAGTTCCATTTTCTTTACTTTATTAGCTCCTTTTCATTGGAATTCTCTTCCACTTTCTCTCTGTTCAATGCAAGGCTGAGTGTTGTTCTATTCTTGTTTGTATTTTCATTTCATTGTACCGTTTTTTATTAATCTCTGTACAGTGCTTTGAACAAAAGTGCTTTATAAGTCACGAATAAAATACAATAATACAAATAGTTAAACAACTGAAAAGAAGTCTTACCCCAAAAACCAACAAGGAGTTCTTCTTGGAGATGGGGTTCTCAGATACTTGCCTAACAGCGGTGTATCAAAAGCATGACAGGTCAACAAAGTTATCTCATACGCGAGCAAAATGTTGTCCTCTGTGGAGGAAAAATTCAACGGCTGTGTGAAGTCACTCCTGGCAATGGTGCGGACAATGAAGAATTACTACCCATTCCTACAGGGGGGAAAACATAATTTTCGAGACTTCTTACCAACCCTTGCAATATCTCCAAAGTGACAGAATCCAGGCGAGGAATGTTAGTAATTCCAGAATTACTTCCAGGATTCTGTCCATGCAAGGCATTTCTGTGGAGGTCATATATGACCAAAACAAGAAGAGTCCCCTAGCTCAAGGGTTTGGCAGACTTGCATGATTGTATTCAAGAAAACTGTCTCGATGATGGAAGTCTAATGACCAACAACAACATGGAGGCATACTTAACTTACTCACACAAGGTCAATGAAGAAGACATGTGTCAGGGGATACCCACCGTTTATGTGCATGGGTGCTCCTACCATGTTGATAAAAAAAGGGGAAAAAGGAAAAAGAACCAGTGGTTGGCATTGGGAATGCCTGGGTGAATGACAAGCCGGAACCCTCTGCTGGTTACAACATAGGACCCCGAAGAAGTTAGGTTGCAGAGTTAAAGGCTGTTCATCAAGCCATCCTCACTGCAGTGCACCACCAACTCAATGAACTGGTCATATCACTTAATCTGGTTATGTCACGAATGGGTTTGTGGAGCACCTGATCAAGTGGAAAAATCGAAGCATGCTTTGTTTCAACAATAAACCTGTAAAGCATGCCAAACAGATCCAGTCAATTGATGATCGGGTGATCTCCAATGAGAAGACCACCTATTGCAGAAAATAAGGGGTCATTCCAAAATAAAGGTGCCAAATGAGACTGGGAATGAACTGGTTGGCCAGCTGGCTAAAACCTGAGCTCTGCAAGGGGGATTTCATAGAAAAGGAATCCCTGCTGGGGGAAATCTAAGGTGCTGCTGTCACCAGGTCACAAATGTGCACAAATAGTGAACTTTCAACAGCCCAGTGGAGTAAAGATACCCCAGATGCATATTGGATCACTGCACAGAAAGAGCACCCGATCATTGGGAAATGTTATCAATACTTTGAAGACCAGACGAGTTTTCCTCTAGTGGGATTGTACTGTTAAAGGGGATCTACGGGTGTTGATGACATTTTCCAAGATGTTCTGGATGGTTTATAGTGAATATGTCGAATTACATTTTTACGAATGCCATTATGTTGAAAAAAAATGCCGAAAAAAATGATTTTGAATTTGGTATTTTTTTGTTTGTTTTTTTTTTTAATGGGGGGTTCCCCCCAGCCCCCGACTTTTTTTTTTATTTACACTTTTTTTTACTAGCTAAACCAAAAAAAAACTTACAAATAAAGAAAACACATTTGAATTTTTTTTTTGCCATAATTTTTTTCGACCTAATTGCATTCGAAAAAATGTTTTCGACATTTTAACTGGATACCGTTCTGGATCCAAGACAGTTTGGTGGTAAGGAGAGCTGTATCTGGCTGTGACCAATGAGTGGTAGCTACCTCATTCCGAAGCCTGAAGTTTGAACCACACACATGACATGGCCACTGCCGGTTTTAGGGGGTTTCACACAACATTAGAAATCTTGTGTAAGGTTGTCTACTTGCCACAAATGGGCCAGGACCTCGACATTTACCTAAAGGGGTGTCTTGTTTGTGCTCAATTTCAATCCTGTTCATTCACACACACAGGTCCCCTGCAAAAAAAGGGAATGACACTACCTTGGTCAGATTTGAAAGTCAATTTCATTGGGCCTGTCATCCGCTCCTCTGGAGGAAACAAGTACATGTTGACTATGACATGCTTGTACAAAAAGTAAATAGAGTGTCTTCCAGCCCCAAATTTTAAGGTGGAGACAGCTGCTGCACTAATGATCAACCACATCTTCTCTCATTTCGGTCTCATGCAAAGGATTGAGTCAGATACAGTGAGGTGATGGCTAAGATGTGGGATATTCTAGTTGTAAAAAGAAAAATCCATATTGCCTACTGCTCGGCCTCAACCTGGGTGAGAGTAGAGATGGAACCAGACAATGATGAGTATCTTAAAAAAGTTTGTGGCAAACTCTGGACCTAATTGGGAAATCCAATCATCACTTGTCCTGATGGCTATTAGGTCTAAACCATCTTCTGCAACAAAGATGTCTCCATTTGAGCTTATGACCAGATGGAAAATACTGTTAGCTCAGCATCTGCTGTACAGAACTCATGAGACACTGATAAATGCGTCCACCACTCATGAGTACATTCAAAATGTAAGCAAGTGCCTCCAGCACACTTTTGCTTATGCTCAGCACAATTTAGAAATGTTCGCTGAAGGAATTAAGACCTATTAGGATCTAAATACTACCAAGAAGGAGTATGAGGTAGGGGACAAGTGTTACCTGTACAATTTTCAAAAGAAGCAGACCAAGGAGCGGAAATGTCTTCCGTCTTGGTGTGGTGCCTTTGAAATTGTAGATAAAATATCACCTGTTGCTTACAAGGTCTGAATCCCAAAAGGAAAACAGACAGAAGACAAATGGGATCACATCTAGCAGTTGAAGAACTGTCATCCCAACAAGCTTTATGACTGATTGAAGAGCCAAATGAAAGTCAAGCAAAGGAACCCTCCGAGGAGTGAAAAGAAAGGGTGAAAGCCCCGGATGGAGACTTATAAAAGGGGAGTAGTTTAATTAATATTCTTTGGAAATGTTAAGAACTTGTGTTGAATTGATGTTCTGAAGTGTGGTGTCTAATTGTATTTCTTCTCTCAAATGGATGTTTTAAAATGTTATGTAATATTTTTCACTCAAGTGCAATGTCTGTCTTCCAGGGAAATATGTTGTGTAAAAAGTACTGAACCTTTTTTTTCTTTCTATTTCTATATAATTAACTAAATTAATTTCTAGCTTGGAGGCAAGAGGGGAGGACCCCAGGGACCCCGGAAAGAAGGAAGGTAAGGGGGTGTCATGCTGCAACCCCAACCCAAAACAGAAGTGAAGGACAGAGTGCCCAGTCCCTCCAACAGAAAGAAACAAAAATATTAGAAAAAAAGGACTTCGGATGAAACCCCATTCAGCCCTGCTCTTACCCACAAAATAATCATGGAATAACCAGGAGGGCATTTGGGGTTTAATCAAAGGCCCCAAATAAACATAACTGAAAGGCCCACTGGAAAAATGACCTGCCGGTATTCATATTCCTTCATGCTGAAGATGGGCCTATTTAGGCAGACTATGTGGGTGTCTTTATGCAGTCGAATCCCAGAGAAAGCTGAAGAATAAAATGTAATCCAAGTGCAGATTAGAAAGGCACATCACATTTCTGGCAGAGACATCATTGCAGCATTTTCAATTAAACTGCCACCCATCAAAAGGTGGTTCACTGTGACAATTCAGACCCACTTTTTCAGCATAACATGGAACAGAAGATAATTCAAAATATATTGTATGAATGACTGAAAGAAACAGCCCTTTACTTTCTTTGGCCATATTTAAAATCAAATAATATTTGAAAAGAAAGAAGAAGTCCACAGATGCAAAAGCAAAATGAACCATGATCAGTCATATGCAATATGTGAGTTAATTTCAGCAAAGGACAATTGATGGGTCTCTGGGCAGAATTTGCAAATGGCTTCCCCCACTGCAAGCCTGACTCGTGTATCCCAGCTATTTACAAGTGGAATAAAGTGTGGCCTGCTCTTAAGGGCTCTTGAAAACCATCTTTCCTCAGACCTGTTGTCTCTGGAGGCTCTTTCTGCTCTGGGCAAATGGCCTAGCCAGTACGGATCTGGAATGTGGAGAGGGGCTGCAATCAAGGTAAGCTGAACTCTAGAAGAAATAATACACAAAATTAGAAGGTGTTCAAATCGAAATGGTGGTGCACTTCAAATAACAGGACAGGATGCCAGATGTCAACAGTGCTGGCCTAGCTCATTATCTGCACTGGGAGTACTTGGTTTAGCCGATGCATCCTAAGTTTTTATGACCTGCAGCCTTCCTATTTCAAACAACAAAGAGGGTAATAAAAACACAGTTTAAGAAGCTCTGTTCACATGGTGACCAGGAATGGCAAATGGCCTGGAGACAGGAGAGCTCCAATTTGAATAAACATGAAGATGTCCCATTAGTTTAAAAGGACTATTATAACTTATGCATTTTTCTCAGCAACCACAAGGTGTACTCCATTCATTTATCAGTGCCTCAATGCCTGTGGGCTGTAGTGCGCTTTACAAATATAAATAAATAAAAATAAATAAATGTATGTGTCATTTTTAAGATACATTCCAGACGATCTTTTTGAAAAAAAATGAATCCACCTGCAAGTTAGGAATTGCAACAGCAAGCTAAAATGTGTTTCTGGCAGCTCTGAACATGTCCCGAATTAGGGCCCGATAAATAGAATCCAGCGCAGAAATAGCGCAAGCGCTGCGCGGCGAGTAGGAGCGTGGCACAAACCAGCAATTGTGGAGCAGCGTAGTCATGTATTTCCTAAGGCACCAGTAGCGGTGGCGCAATGAACATGAAGCAGCACCAGTAATGCCCCAACACGCCCCCGTGTGCAGGAAAAAGCCAGTGAACTTCCTAATACGCCGCAAGGCCCTGTGCCATCTGTGTGCCAGCACATAGCCCCCTATCGTAATAGCGTGAAAGATCTGCATTCACCCTGGTCGCAGCAGCCAAATCATGTGGAAAGGCCTGCACATACCGCATCCGCACACCAGCGTAAAAGCGTACCCCAGTCGCACCAGCCAAATCATGTGGAAAGGCCTGCATGTACCTTTTCCTCACCCAGCATAAACGTGCTCCCCGGTCGCACCAGCCAAATCGCATGGAAAGGCCCCTTCGTACCCCTTCCGCACCCCAGCGTAAACACACACCCCCGATGCACCAGACAAATCGTGTGGAAAGGCCCGTGCGTACCCCAGCCACTACCCCACGTAAACGCGTACCCATTCGCACCAGCCAAATCACGTGGAAAGGCCCGCATGTACCCCATCCGTACCCCAGTGCAAATGCGTACCCCAGTCGCACCAGCAAAATCACGTGTAAAGGCCAGTGGTACCCCTTTCGCACCCTAGCATAAACGCATACCCCTGTCGCACCAGCCAAATCACGTGGAAAGGCCAGCGTGTTCCCCTTCCACACCCCAGCGTAAACGCGTACCCCAGTCGCACCATCCAAATCACGTGGAAAGGGCCACACGTACCCCTACAGCACCCCAGTGTAATTGCGTACCATGGTCGCACCAGCCAAATCATGTGGAAAGGCCCAGGCGTGCAGCCATCAGCCGCAAACACACCACAAAGGCATTTCAAAGAGCATGGGCCTCCATCACCCATGACCATACTCCGCAGGCAGCTCACACCAAATGGACCACCCATGACCATACCCCGCAGGCATCCCACACCACATGAGCCACCCCAAAACACCTGTGACCATACACCGCAGGCAGCAGACCAGCAATTGTGTGGCACGCATATTCATGGATTTCCTGAGGCACCAGTAGCAGTGGTGCAATGAACATCAAGCAGTGCCAGCAGTGCCAGTAACGCCCCCAACATGCCCCTGTGCACAGGAAAAAGCCAGTGAACTTCCTAATACAGCGCACAGCCCCCCATCGTAATTGCGTGAAAAATCTGCGTGCACCCCGGTCACAGCAGCCAAATCATGTGGAAAGGCCTGCACGTACCTCATCCGCACCCCAGCGTAAACGTGTACCCCAGTCACAACAGCCAAATTGCATGGAAAGGCCAGCGTGTACCCCTTCCACACCCTAGTTTAAATGTGTACCCCGGTTGCACCAGCCAAATCACGTGGAAAAGCCTGCGCGTACCTCTTCCGCACACCAGCATAATCACTTACCGTGGTTGCACCAGCCAAATCGCATGGAAAGCACCATGCGTACCACTACCATATCCCAGCATAATCGTGTACCCCGGTTGCACCAGCCAAATCGTGTGGAAAGGCCCACGCGTGCAGACATCAGCTGCGAACACACCACACAGGCATCCCACACCACATGGGTCCCCATCACCCATGACCATACCCCGCAGGCAGCCCACACCTTATGGGTCCCCCCATCATCCGTGACCAAACCCTGCAGGCAGCCCATACCACATGGGCCCCCAACACCTGTGACGATACCCCACAGTCAGCCCACAACACACGGTCCCTCCATCACCCATGACCATACCCTGCAAACAGCTCACACCAGATGGGCACCTCCATCACCAGTGACCATACCCCGCAGGTAGCCAACACCACATGGGACCCCTATCATCCGTGACCATTCCCCACAGGCAGCCCACACCACATAGGTCCCCCATATCCTGTGACCATACCCTGCAAGCAGCCTACACCACATGGGCCCCCCATCAGCTGTGACCATACCCCACAGGCAGCCCACACCACATGGGTCCCCCCATCACCCGTGACCATACCCTGCAGGCAGCCCACACCACATGGGCCCCCCACAACACCCATGAACATAACCCGCAGGCAGCCCACACCACATGGGTCCCCCCATCACCCGTGAACATACCCTACAGGCAGCCCACACCACATGGCCCCCCCAACACCCATGAACATAACCCGCAGGCAGCCCACACCACATTTCCCCCGCACACCCATGGCCATATCCCGCAGGCAGCCCACACCACATGGGCACCCCAACAACTGTGACCATACCCCGCAGGCAGCCCACACCACATGGGCTCCCCCAACATCTGTGACCATACCCCGCAGGCAGCCCACACCACATGGGCTCCCACCATCACCCATGACCATACCCCGCAGGCAGCCCACACCACATGGGCCCGCCCATCACCCGAGACCATAATCCACAGGCAGCCCACACCACTTGGGTCCCCCATCACCCGTGACGGTACCCCGCAGGCAGCCCACACCGCATAGGCCCCCCATCACCCGTGACCATACCCCAAAGGCAGGCCCAGCCTCATGTCCCCCCACCACCACCAGTGACAGCAACATGCAGGCAGGCCCCGCCTCATGTCCCCCCACTCCACCAGTGATGGCAACCTATAGGCAGGCCCCGCCTCATGTCTCACCACCACCAGTGACGGCAATATGCAGGCAGGCCCAGCCTTGTGTCCCCCCACCACCACCAGTGATGGCAACCTGCAGGCAGGCCCCGCCTCATGTCACCCCACCCCACCAGTGACGGCAACCTGCAGGCAGGCCCTGTCTCATGGGACACCCCAAACACATTGGACCTACATACAATCATGCAGCACATGTCAATCAAAATGCCACCACACGCTGCACACCCTGGGTGCACCTCAACACCCATCCATTGGTCATGGTCCCCAGTACATGCCCCATGGCATGGGAATCCTAAAATCATACACATGAACAACATTGGTCAACAACAGGGACATGCAACAGAGTCACGGAAGAGTGAAACATGCACTAAACCATTGAGACCAGACACCACTTTGATTTCAGCGGATACAAATATATTAAAAAACAAGCATAAAAGTCACACTCATTAAAAAAAGCAATAAAACCTGCATGAATCACATCAAAAAACAGAAGAAATTGAAAACAGAAATAAAAAGGATGGCAAAAATTAAAAACTCCAAAAAGTGGTCTGTGTCCATTAATGTATGTCCAAATAAAAACACAATTAGAACAAAACCATTCCTCCATGGTGCAAAATAAATGTTTCCAAGAAAAAGTCAACTATGTACAAACATCCAGGTTGCATGGTCCCAAAACATGTATGAACCTCCAAACAAAACCATCAAAAAAGAACTATATACAAGATGTGGAGCAAAGTCCAGGAACCCCCCAAAAAAAGGGAAAAACCAAATGAAACCTACTCCTAAAGAACCATGTACAGCGGGCTAGTCCTCATGGACGTCATTTCACCAAAATGCCAGGGGCAGCGGAAGTGACATCACACGACCCTTGATGTGATATCGCGGGTAGCGATGGAATACGACATTTCACCCATTGACAAAACAGGAAGTGGCATCACATAGCATTGTACACTACGAAAAATATAGTTACGATATCTCTATGTGATGTACATTTCATTCAAGAATGGATCGCCATATGTTTCATTAAGATCAGTGTGTATAGGCCCATATTACCAAATTACTGTGTATGCAAGCAGACGTCCATGACCAAATGATAATGATGTGTTATTATATAGCACTTACGCTTAAGCGCTTTATATAGAAAAAATATACACCCAATATCACCCAACCTGTGTTGGTACTCATTTATCGACCTCAGAAGGATGGAAGGCTGAGGGAGGCGTTTAAGAACAGACTAAATCAGTGACTCACCCCCTGAAGTGTGCCCCTGAAATAAACATTTAATGAGCCTAGCAATTATTTATAGAATTCCAGAAAGACACATTATTTGGTATTCCTATTCTTTCTTATTTAGGGTCAGTGCTGAAAGTGTTAGACTTGTGGCAAACCTGTTCTTATTTTCTTCTTTTTTTAAGGGGCCTGAACAAGAAAGCCAGCCACCCCAGAAGTAAAGAGCCACAGCCCAGGAGCTTGCATTACAAAAAGACATTTTTTTTTTTTAGAGGTCGCAATGGAGACCACAGAGGTCGCAAGAGAGACCTCAGAGGTCTCAGTTGCGACCTCTGGTGACCCCCAAATGGCGTCCCTGATAGTCCTTTAACTAACCATTTCCCCCCAAGGTCTTGGCCAGGGCATCATCGAACTCTGTGTCGATTTCCAATAGGCGGGCCTTTGCTCTCCCCTTGAGGACTTGCAATGACTCCAATGTGCTAATCACAAACTCCCTGCAAGACACCTCGAGTAACTAGGCCTGTCTCTCTGCCCGATGCAGGTTATTCTCTGCCATGGTAAGTTTTGCCCCCTGTGCCTGCTGTCGCTCTGCTCCAATCTGCTGGCCAAATCGTTCTAATATGGAAGACATCCTTGTTGAAATGTCTACGTGTGCCTACTGACTGATGGCCGATACCTGTCTCCCTTCCATTGGAAGCCCAGAGTCCTGTCACATCCTATGCCGAGCTTGCTGCCGCCGATGCTCTTCCACCATTGCCACATGTCCTGTCACAGGATGGATCTCCGTGGTGACCACCTCTTCTGATCCTCCTTCGACTCCCGATCCTGGCAGGGATGTGGTCTCCACCAGACTGGCTGCCGGGGTTGGTACAGGTACACAGGGGGCCCTGGTGGTATGTGGGCCGGAAGATGCCAGGGAGGATGACTGGCATACAGAGGAGGCAGATGAGGAGGGGGTCCCATAAGTGGCCAGCCCATGCACCCATTGCGATACCAGAAAATGTGCTAGCCAGTTCATGAGACAACAGGTCTCTTTTTGATGATGTGCAAGTCCCCAATTGGAAGCCTGCACATCATCATGGAAGGAGTCTGTCCAGCTCATGATACCAGCTAGCACAGGTTCCATCCTGTACCGAATAGCGCCATCCGCAGGCATTGGTATTGGTGTTTCCGTCTGGGTGGAAGCATCCTCCACCTACGGATAGGTCCGGCCCGGGGCATGCCCACAGGTGCATACTGTTGCAGTCGCAGTACCAGGGACAGGATTAGGCACAGGCCCTGCCACGGTGACCTGCACTGCCTCTGGCCCCTGACCCTGGACTGCACCAGTCAGGCCTATGTCATCAGCCCCACCGGGCCACATGGGCTGGGCTGATGTGGCCTCCTCCTACTCTCACTCCCCCATGAACCTGGATGCCTCCCCACTTTCACATCCTTGGACAAGGCACTGCCAGCTAATCAGAATTGTGCATTTAGCTCAGACGCATCATGGGAAATACACATCTCATTCACACACATCACCTGACAGTCATATGGCAGGCCATGTAGCTATCACGTCAGAGTTCACTCGAGGTCAAATTGGCAGTGTGAGGCAATCACACAATCAAAAGCTCAAGTAACATATATCACAGAGTGTTGTCCAGTCACACGATCACTACTCAGACACATGCACATGTACACCATGCATGTACATGATGTTGGCCAAAGCTCCCATGTGTCACACCTCTGGCATGCCAAAGTCCAGACTCAGGGATGCACACATGTGCATGTCGTTACATGCTGGCGCGCATCACGCATTTCAACACAGACACCATTGATGTTGCACACACTTTTGCCACATAACTACTTTTTGCCAAAAATTTGGCATGAAGAAAAAGGTGATTTCAAATGGGAGTTGCCATAGTTCTGTTCTAGACTCCTAAACCAATCCTTATAGAGAGGCTGGACTTGAAGGCGAGAGAATGGTAACTGTCAAATCCAGGTTATGATGCTTCTTGCAGCGCGCTGCCCAATGTTGAATTCTTAATGGTGTCATCACTGACTGTCTGTCTGCTATCCAGGAATGGTGTGCCGCCAATGACCTCTGCCTTAATGCCAGTAAGACTGAGATTCTACTCATCGGCACACCCACTCCCTCCTTCCCTGCAGCTCTCTGGCCGGCCTCTCTTGGCCCTCTTCCTGCTCCTACCTGCAAGGCAAAAAACCTCTGGGTTATCTTCGACTCCACACTCTCCTTCTTTCCTCATATATCTGACGTCTCTAAGAAGTCACACTACCAGCTGCACCTACTCAGCGGTATTCTTCCCTTGCTCTCCTTCCCCCAGAAGCTCACTGTCTCACAAGCCCTGGTTCTCTCAAAGCTTGACTACTGTAACAGCCTCTATCTTAATCTGCCTGCCTCCACTCTCCGCCCTCTGCAACTCATCCAGAACAGAACTGCGAGACATGTCCTTGGCCTCAAGCCCAGGGACCGTATCTCTCCAGGACTGAAGTCTTTACACTGGCTCCCAGTGGCTGCGAGGATAAAGTTCAAAACCCTCTGCATTGTCCACAAGGCCTTCTGGGGCCTGGGGCCTAAATACCTTCAACTCTCTCTTCCTAAATATCTTCCTTCCCGAGCCCTTCGCTCATCCGTCTCCAACTCCCTCAGGGTCAGCCGCTTCTCAAAGCAACGAGCTGGGGGTAGATCTCTCTCCGCGGCAGGGGCCTCCCTCTGGAACAGCCTTCCTGCCTCCCTGAAACTTGAGGAGAACCATCTCCGGTTCCGGAAGCACCTCAAAACCTTCCTCTTTGCTTCTGCTTTGTCTCTCCCTCTCCCCTGCTAATTCTTCACTGAAACTGCACCGAATCTGCAACTGGGCCACTTCTCACCGACCTCGGTCCTGGGCCCAGCCACTCTCCACTTGCACTGCCTCCCTGGCAACCCCTGCACTGCGGGACTGTCTCTGTATCCCTACAGCCCCCCTTCCCAGCACTTGTCTGCACTTACCTTGCCACCAGCTGGCCCTTTATTTATTTTATTCTACTTCCCTTTACTGCACTTCCCCCCTCCCCTTCCCCATGCACTTTCCCCCTTCCCACTACCCCTGCACTTGCGCGATCTGAATGACACCTGGCCTAGTAGGATCGTTGTCTGTCTTCCCCTTGTTCCCCCCTCCCTACCTCGTCGCGCCTTGAAACACTTGTGTATAGGCGCGTTACAAATGCCATATCATATCATATCATTTGAAACACTTTAGTAAATACAAACTTTAAAAACACGTCAGTGATATATCACACCCTGAAGAAGGCCGTCCAAAACCGTTGTTGCCAGAAAATTTGTCAACACCTGTAAATGCTTTGGTAAGTGGCTTTGAACTACTAACAGTTTCTTCCCATTGACTAACATGAGGTGACTGGCATCTGAATTCTTGTTAAAACAATATCAAGTTCTTAGAAGATATTTTGTTCTCATGTGACTTGTTATTATGCCTAAGTAATTGTAAGTAGCACCTCTCACAAAGCAACATATCTGAAGACACTGTACACCTTCTGCTATTAGGTGTAGCTTCTTTATACGTTTCCATTAGGATAGGTCTACTGTTAGGTTCCTTGTTGTATTGTGCTGTAAACTTTATTTTTCTGTGTTATTTTCAATGCGTTTTGCTTCCGCCACTAAGTGCTCAGGCTTCTGCTCACATCTCTAGCTATGCATCTTTCGCATCTCAGTGTACTATCTTCTCTATACTGTACTGCCTGCTTGCTGCATACAAATGGCAGACTCCTGTGCTTCTTAATACCTCAGACGTGATGCCAAAGAAAAATAATTGAGGAATCATGCACTTGCTCCTTTGGTGCCACGCAACCCACACAGCAATGTATTAAGCTATGCCTATGTATGGTGTAAGTATTTGTTTGGGTTTAGTATTTAATAGCCTTTCGATGTAGGCTCTCTGAGTGGCCACTCAGCTATTCCCCCTTTGCAAACAGGAACCTCCTGACAGACTTGCACTAAAGACATTCAAATGAGGGGACTCACCTTTATACATTTAGCTATGAGAGCTTAGCAACTCTGTTGTGACCTCCAGAAACAGATACAATACTGTGCATGTGGTTTCTAGAAACGCATACAATACTGCACGTGTGGCCTGCAGCATTGGAAACACGACCCTACTCTTGAAATGCTCCAAGATTAGATAGCCAATCATACTGATAATATTGCAAAAAGTACTCAATAACTGGACTTGATGCTTCAAAGGAGGCCTACATACGTTAGAAGAGTACTGCGGTTGCAACCCCAGAAATACGGGGTACACTTCAGGTTTAGCCTCCATTACTGCACACGGTACTCCATGTGATGACAGTGCCAATGCGATTAATTCCCATTTTATTTATGATGCTTGTGCGTTCGGCAGCTCTTTTTGCAAAGTTGCTGGATCTTGCAATTTCCTGTCGAGTATACAAATGATGCGCAAAAGACACCGTCTGCAAGAATTCTGTCTTGAGCAGCAGGAGTGATAACCCCAGGGTCTCTCCTGAGATAGCTTTGCCAGCGCAGCAGAGACAGCAACGAGCGCAGTTTCAAAAGCACTGGGACACACACAAGGGATCAGTGTGGTAATAAATACAATAGCAAGGCTACAATATAATCCGTATCATTAACACAGAGACAAGAAGAGCCGGGTGTGAAGAAAGCGGATTAAAAAAAAAAAAAAGTCCGTTGAGTTAAGCACCTTGCTGATGATGTCTGTCTTACACTTGCAGGTCACAGGCTCGAATCCCTTCAGGGGTGTGTTTAAGACTTTTATACTTCGGAGGTCGATACATTGATTATCATGCAATTGGATTATTGTGATAACATTTATGTACAACACAGCAAAACGGAAACATTACAATATGAGGTTATGTGAACAAAATAAGTACTATGATGTGCATGTTTGAGGAATGCGGTCTACGTACAACAAACATTAACACAGCAGCTTAGCAGCCATTTGCAGTGCCATGTGCCAAGCGTTGCCATCATAGGCTCAGAGAGAGCCTCACAAGCACAAGGAGATCCATGAAATGCTAGGTGCAAGCTCATATCGTAAGGAACTGCAGTCATGCCACACGTGCAGTCTTATTTACCCTGGTGCAAACACAGAATACCCTTCTGCAGTGAGCCTATGCCCTGGTTGAGACTTGTGTGCAAGGTATAGCCATCAGGTGCCCAGGACGTACACAACGTGAATTGTTACTGGTGCTACAAGAGTGCACAAAGCCACCGCAAAGCAAAGGGCGAAGGCAGCATCGAATGAAGGACATATGTAAAGGCGTAGTGATACAAGTCCAGATGGCAAGTTCATCAAACCAGATCGAATAGTCGGGTCTTTCGGAGTTCCCTGAAATGAAGCAGGGAGTTGGATTGAACAGTGTAGCAGGAAAGATGGCTGCGTAAGACGGCAGCCCCAACGGGAGCCTTCTGCCTCCTCGCCAGGCATAGCTGGGGATGGGAGCATATAGGACAAGTTGGTCAGTCCTGGAACTCCAATGCATGATTCATTTTGCTAACATAGGCCTAGGCTCCCTAAACATGTGCCCGATTGCTTGCTCTTTTACAAAGTACACACGCACAGCATGACTACATTTCACTGATTGACTCTGTTCATTCAGGGCAGAAGTATAGCCTTTTCTCTGCATCATTCAGCACTGATATTGGGACAGTGCTGCATGCTCCCTGTGTGCGTTATGGTCTACTCATTTCAAATGTCAATGTAGGCATTCACTCTGCCTCACGCAGTATAGGTTCCTGAACATTAATATATGTACCATATCACATGTCCCTCACCGGGTGCAAATGTCACCATAGGGTAGAGGGCTGCTTATTCTCACTCTCAACACAGATGTTTTCATAATGAACTATAGAATGCAGAATGCACTCGAACTCGGTACAGCGGCCTGAACAAAGCTACCTAAAATTCCAGGACCATATCAGAGAACTTATTACACAATGCGCTGCAGCTCAGTTAATAAAAGTGCATAAATAAGGCTTTCTGTCCCATATTTCAGTGGGCCTCCCTTAAAAGAGATGCTGTAACAGGACAAGATGCACTCTGCCACACATGACTCAAAGCACCTACAGCATACACAAGATTTCATGTCAGGGAATGTTCACTGGCCTAACCAGATTAAAAAACACCAACAGCTACATGTTTCTTTGAATACACTCTCCCTTACACCGTTATGTAGGCCATATACACACAAGCCTACGCCCCGTATTGGCCACTGTCTTCAGATGTAATATGCTGTGTGTGTAACAAAGGGTGCAACTTGCGAGAATGTGATGCCCAGCATGTTGCACTGCAATCACTTAATGGCCCCCCAAGGCTACCTTTTAACTTGAATTATATTCTTCTGGGAGATAGGACATACCCGCTCCCTACACCCCATCTCCCACACGGATCTGCTCAGTTTGCGGCACCTCAGTGGGACAAGAGCAAGCACATAAGTGTGTTCTGTTGTGTAGAAACCCATCAGTCTGCTCTGTTGTAACTGCAAGCTCCTTTTTAAAATGCCCTCAGGACACCATACCATTTATTTCTGCAATATGGTTGTACCCTTGTGCTGTTGCAGCCCAGAGATCTCAAGTCTGTACCAATTCAATCTTTAACATATCTTGTCTCAATGCCCAGCACATGCATCAAAGATGTGTGTACAAATCAAGTAGGTTTAAAGGGAATCCTGTCATATGTGTACCTGCAAATTCTAAAAACAGGCTTAGCAAAATTACCTGTGGCTGTGTTCGAACAGACACTCTAGGAAATTATAACTCGGAGTTCAAAACATTGCCTTTACACCCAGCTGGCATTTTAAAAGCCTACACCCCGAATTGGCCATTTTCTTGAGATTGACCATGCTCTGTATGTCACGTGAACAGCAACTCATGAGCATGTGATGCCCAGCGCTTTGAACTACAGCCTTTTCATGGACCCCAAGGGTTCCTTTAAACTTGAATGCCATTCCTTTGGGAGATAAGACCTCGAACCCTTCCTTTCCCAGCACTGTTCTGCTCAATTTGCAGCCCCTCAGTAGGACAGGAGCCAGCACAGACATGAGATCTGTTACATAGACATTCCCACCTGTGTTCATTTGTAACATTTCGCACATTTGTAAGAATTCCTACTGCCCAGCATAAGGGGCTGGCAGGAAGTGTATTGGGCAACGGTATTACTAATGGGTGTGGGAGCCCTACTACAGAGGGATTTATGAATGATAGCTATGGCTTTAAACTTAACTCTAGCATTGACAGAAAACCAGTTCAGTCTTCTCATCATTGGGGTAACATAGTGTCTATTTGGTTAATTTGTGATAAATTGAGTTGAGTAAGATGTTTGGGCATACCACACAATAAGGAGTTGCTGTACTTGAGGCTCGAACAAATCAGGCGATGTAACCCTCCGGGTGGGCGACCCAGCTTGTTACGGTGGGTTCAGAGACTTGAAGAAACTTCTAAATCTTTGGGAGACACATGCCATCTTCACATGCATGGGGGTTCTCAACGCTGAATCCAAGGAGGTACCTTCATAGCGAGAGGTATTTTCTCGAGATCTGCAGTGTTTCCCAACCACCAGTGCCCTCTGTCCATGTGAAGCCTCACTCCTTCGCTCCTGCCGCCCAGTGAAGGTTAAGACAGGAAGGGACAGTGTTGTACCAAACATGGGGAAACATGTCCATGTATCAATGTCCTCAAGATGATCGTCTCAGTGGCCTTAACCTTTGCTTGTAAAAGAGGTGCGGTGCAACAGGGCACCATGGGATCGGCTACATAGGAATGCCCACTTCTTCCTAGTCTGAAGTCTGAAAACTGTACCAACATAAAAGAATCCTTTTTTGGATTATCGTTGATCAGCACTAGAGTCTCAGTCGTTCCAGTACGAACTTCATGACACACTGTAGTTATAAATACCACTCTTCCTTCTCACAGATGTGCGAGAAATGAGACAAAATAACACTACGGTCGAATGCTATGAAATCTCAGACGTGCTATGCTCTGCTCCCAGGTGCTCTCATTATAAAGAGAGCTCTGCCACTTGTCTATGGATTCTGGCCTCCCGGGACACCAGGGACCAGTGTAGTTAAAATGGCTTGAATCATTATTCATAGAGAAAAAACGATTCCAATTCAGCCATTGCTTAGCAAACGAGAAAACAATGCAACAACAGCACTAAAAAGATACATCACTCGCAGTTTCCTTGCAACAGACTTTAGGGAGGATGGGGATGGGAGGAGAAGCAGGAATGAGTCCCCGTTGCCGATTGCGGCTAAGCTGAAGACACAAAGGTGCATCGTCTGAACTGTTCATAGATCCCAGAGGTGCTGAATCTCTCACAGCTCCAATAGCGGAGGGCCCAGCTGTTCCGCATGCAAGGTCCCTGTAGCCTGGCTGGCACATGCTACCTCCTGCATTATGTCCCTCATTTGTTTTAGCGGCCATTTTCTTTTTCGGGTTCTTTCCCCAAAGGAGTGACATTATAAAAAAGGAACAACCCATGGGAAGGACTGTCTCCTGCCAATGATCCATTGCAGAATAATGGCTGCGGCCTGTGCATCCCGTGAACAGTAACCCTAGGGAGAGTTGGGGGGGTTGCGGGGGGTTTGGGGGGGTCACACAAATGTGGAAAATTCCTTTAGCCCAGCAGGGAAATCCATGATGCAGCTGCCTGTTCCTGCCATTTTACTAACAGGCCCCGAAACGCTGCGCCAGATACAGGGCAATGCGATTAGCAGCATTGCGGGAATTACATGTTTTCATATTACTGTAAATTAATTAGGTGGACAGGTTTTGTTCTGATATCTTTCTTCGCAGATGCAATGGCTCCGGACCTGATGAGCTCCCTGGAGTGAATGTTCTTGAACCAGTGCCCTGTTCCTGCAAGACTGCTGGGCCTCCAGCTAAGGATGCATAATCTGCCCCAACCCAACAATTGAACCTGGGGAACATAAATGAAAACGTCTATTTTAATAAGTAGCTCTTAATCAGTGAACTTCAAAAGAGAAGAGCTCATTATGAACCATGGAGAGTTTTTCAGGCAATCTCTGCATGCTGTAATTACCATAACCGCATGTGGCGATTCAATGACTTCTGCATCTTTATAGGTTTACTGCCCTACCAGCAGTAACATTTGCAGATTTGTATTATTAACCCATGCATTGCTTTAATAAAATAGCTACCCTGCATTATTTTAACATTGTATTTTGTCCATTTCCATTCATTCTGAGTCTGGAAATGGATTATGTACACCAATAGGCTTACTGCGAGTGTACAGTCGTCCCTTTTGTCACCCTTCCCTGTATTATATGGCAAGGCGTTGAGAAGGCTGGAATCAGAAACATGCTCACGTTCTTACCCCCAACGGAGTCCTCATGCAATTGTAATTTTCCTGCAGTGAAAGGAAGCACTTGTTCTTTACCAGCTCTTGTGTGGAGGTAAACATTGCATTACATATGAGATATTCCACTTAACGATCAGGTGGTATGTACACAGTGTGGATTGCCTATTCGTTGGGTATCAGCGCTCATGCAGTATATAACCTGTAGGCCATAATATGGTCGGTGGGACAGACGATACTCAAAATGCTGCCTGCATTTACCACTACTACCAGAAAGATAATAGGTGCCAGGGAGTTAAAGTGATTTACCCAGGATTACAGTATTGGTTAAGTGTGAAATCAGTCATTCGAGTATCTGTTTCATGGTGAACAACTTAGCTGTAAATCAATAGATCCATTCCTTATTAGCAGGAGAGTGGAAGACGGCAACTGGCACCTAGGCCGGCCCTGGATATTCCACTTTGGGATACCATGAGAGGTTTGAGGGTGGCCTTTACATTCAGCAAAAACGTTCTAAGCTTTCACCTCTTAGGGTTTGGAAGGATATCAAGATTAGAAGCTGTAGCAGGCATGTATTCCCCTGAAATGCTCAATGGAGAAACATAACCAATGCTGAAATTCAGGAAGGTTTTAGCATCATTTGTACAGACTTTTTCACCACAAGCCGAAATAAGGCCAACGCTGAAACACTTTTAGTCGTGGGTGCCGAGGCCAGTTAGTTGTGATATGATCATGTAAAGGATAGGCAATGGATGGGATTGGTAATGGGAGAAGGAATCTGGATATCATGTGCTTCCGGCTGGAGTACGTATGAGTGAGACCTGCAGGTGGAAATTGCGTTAAGTGGTCCCACATTTATCTATTTGGCATCCGTATATTGAAAAATGGCCAGTGTAAAGACTAACAGGGTAATTCATAAATTTCAGCGCAGAGGCAGCACACGCGAGCAGCGCAGAGAGGTAGCGTGTGCCAGCAAGCACCAGCCACGTGCGCTAAACAGCATTCTGGCGCACTGCGTATTCATGGAACATCAAAGCCATTTTGAGCACTGGCACAGAGAATATCCCGCAGTGCCAGTTATGCCCCCAAGAACGCCACTTGCGCAAGGATAAGGCATTGAAATCCCCAATTCAGCGCAAAGGGCCGCGCTAACCCTGCACCAGTTCACAGGTCCAGGACAGTGCATTTGGGGGATTCGCAGGAAGTTTCACATGCGATACGGCTTGGGCGAGCGTGGTACGTGTATTCTGAGGGGTGCGCGGGGAGTATCACATGCGATAGGGCTTGGGCGAGCGGGGCACATGTATTCTCAGGGGTGCACGGGGAGTCTCACACGCGATAGGGCTTGGGCAAGCGGGGTACATGTATTCTGAGGGGTGCGTGGGGAGTATCACACGCGATAGGCCTTGCGCGAGCAGGGTACGTGTATTCTGAGGGGTGCGTGGGGAGTACACACGTGATAGGGCTTGTGCGAGCGGGGTACGTGTATTCTGAGGGGTGCGCGGGGGGTATCACACATGATAGCGCTTTCCGAGCAGGGTACGCGTATTCTGAGGGGTGCGCGGGGAGTATCACATGTGATATGCCTTGGGCGAGTGGGGTTCGTGTATTCTGAGGGGTGCGTGGGGAGTATCACACGCGATAGACCTTGTGCGAGAGGGGTACATGTATTCTGAGGGGTGCGCGAGGAGTATCACACACGATAGGGCTTGTGCGAGAGGGGTACATGTATTCTGAGGGGTGTGCAGGGAGTATCACACGCAATAGGTCTTGTGAGAGTGGGGCTCGTGTATTATGAGGGGTGCGCGGGGAGTATCACACGCGATAGGCCTTGTGCGAGTGGGGTACATGTATTCTGAGGGGTGCGCGAGGAGTATCACAAGCGATAGGGCTTGTGCAAGCGGGGTACGTGTATTCTGAGGGGTGTGCAGGGAGTATCACACGCAATAGGTCTTGTGAGAGCGGGGTACGTGTATTCTGATGGGTGCGTGGGGAGTATCACATGTGATAGGCCTTGTGTGAGTGGGGTATGTGTATCTTGGGGGTGCACAGGGAGTATCACATGCGATAGGCCTTGTGCGAGCGGGGTACGTGTAATTTGGAGGTGCGCAGGGAGTATTACATGCGATTTCGCTGAGCGTCCGGGGTACGTGTATCCTGAGGAGTGTGCGGGGAGTATCACACGCGATAGGCCTTGGGCGAGCGGGGTACATGTATTCTGAGGGGTGTGCGGGGAGTATCACATGCGATAGGGCTTGTGCAAGTGGGGTACGTGTATTCTGAGGGGTGCGCAGGGAGTATCACACGCAATAGGGCTTGAGCGAGCAGGGTATGTGTATTCTGAAGGGTGCGCAGGGAGTATCACATGCGTTAGGCCTTGGGCGAGTGGGGTACGTGTATTTTGGGGGTGCACGGGGAGTATCACACGCAATAGGCCTTGTGCAAGTGGGGTACATGTATTTTGGGGGTGCACGGGGAGTCTCACACGCGATAGGACTTGTGCGAGCGGGGTATGTGTATTTTGGGGGTGCGCAGGGAGTATTACACGCGATTCCGCTGGGTGAGCGGGGTACGTGTTTTCTGAGGGGTGCGCGGGGAGAATCACACGCAATAGGCCTAGGGCGAGTGGGGTACATGTATCTTGGGGGTGCACAGGAAGTATCACATGCAAATTGGCAGTGTGGGACCTCCCAGGTGTGCCCTCTCCCCATTCCCCAGGCCCTGCAGGCAGCCCACACCACAGGGGACTACCCTGCACCCCAGGCCATGCCCTCAGGCAGCCCATCCACCATGGGAATGCCCCTCAGGTAGCCCAGCCACCCTGGGCATGCCCCCCAGCCAGCCCACATGTCACCATGCACCAGTGAGCACCGGCTCATGTCCCCCTGCACCCCCACCCACCTGGCAGTGACAGGCACCTGCCAGCAGTCCCTGACTCATGTCCCCCTGCAGCCTCACCCACCCGGCAGTGACAGGCAACTGCCAGCAGGCCCAGACTCATGTCCCCCTGCAACCCCACCCACCAAGCAGTGAGGGGCACCTGCCAGCAGGCCCCGACTCATGTCCCCCTGCACCCCCACCCACCCAGCAGTGAGGGGCACCTGCCAGCAGGCACCCGACTCATGTCCCCCTGCACCCCCACCCACCCAGCCGTGGCAGGCACCTGCCAGCAGGTCCCGACGCATGTGCCCCCCAACACATCATCATGATCCACAATTATGGCCCTCATGGCCACCAAAATCCCAACACATGCCACCCCTGCCCAAAGAACCAACCATATATTACATCCACCCCACAGTGAAATGCCCATTACATGAAACAACCCAAATGGCATGTATGTACATCAACACATGTCCGTCACACACACACAATGGGTGCCAGTGAATGTGAAAACCCACATCGTGACATGCATGAAACAAATGAGAGAATATCACACATTGAAGTATGAAACAAAAATGTATTCAACACAAAATGAAGTGAATGAAATGAAATCACACAATAATGGAAATAATAAATAAAATGCAGCATGTTCGAAAATGAAAAAAGAATATGAAATCAGAATCCAAATAAATCCAAATGAAAATGTGTCCAAAGTCACCGTCCAACAAAGCAAATCCAAACGGAAAGAAATAAGTAAAATCCATTGCTCCATGGTGAAAAATAAAATAAAAATAATGATAAATCCACTGTTCAACTATATACAAATAACAAATCCAGGGTCCATGACATGAAACCTACAAAAAATACTACCTAATGAAGAACTATCTACAAAAAGGTGGGGCATAGTCCAAGCGCCCAAATGAAAGAAAAACATAAATGAAACCTAACACTAACTAACTATATACAATGGCGGCGGGCAAGTCCTACGGCTTACTTGCCGATTTCCCGGGCCAGGGCATCATCGAACTCCTGTTCTATGTCCTGAAGGCGGGCCTGTTCCATGGCCCAAAGGTTTTGCAGGGATGACTCCATGTCCAACTCCAACTCCCTGTGAATTGCCTCGAGGCACTCGGCCCACCTCAGTGCCTTGGGCATGGAGTTCTCCGCCCTGACCATAGTGAGTCGTGCCTCTTCCGCCTGCCGCTGCTCCGCATCTATGTGCTGGCCCAACCGCTGCCACACGGAAGACACTCCCAATCCAGGGTCCTCCTGCCCACCGGCTGATGCCTGCCCCTCTGATGTTGATGGCCATCATCGCTCCCACCTTGAGCCTGCTGCTGCTGTGCCTGTGCCCTGGCTCTTGATGCCTGCACATCCTCCTCCTGCTGGGGTGCAGTTGTTGGTGTGGCCACCCCTGCTGGACCTCCGACTCCCGACTGTGGCAGGGATGTGTCCTCCACCAGCCTGGCCGCTGGGTCAGAGGCAGCTCCACAGGGTACCCAGGTGATACATGGGCCGGAAGATGGCACGGAGTACGACTGGCGCAATAGGGGGTTCAGGTGAGGAGGGGGTCGGAAGAAGGTCCAGCAGACGGAGGAATCCAGTCCTGGTGACCCGTCCCATTAGGTCGACACAGTCAAGAGGCATCCGAGATGATGTGCAGTGTCTTCACGAAAACACTGCAGGTCACCTCGCATGCCCCGTTGATGCAACGCCATCCCAGCCAGGACAGGCTCAACCCAGTCCCGGATTGCCACGTCCGCAGGGAGAGGAAGGCCAGTTGTTGTGTGCTCATTTCCTCCCTGAAAACGGGTCTGGACGTAGGCATCCCTGCTGGTGCTGGATGATGCAGTCACAGGATCGGGGACAGGATTACACACATGCACCTCCACGGCAGCCTGTGCTGCCTCCTGTCCGTGCCCCTGGACTGCACCTCTAGCACCAGTGGAATCCCCCCTCCAGGCACAGTGTGTGTCCCTTCCACGGCCTCCTCCTCAACCAAACCCCCCACCAACCTGGATGACTCTGGGGCATCTTCCTCCATTGGACCCTGTGGGGTCTCAGCTGCCCCTTCTGCTGCCGAGGAGTCCTCCGCCAACCTCCGCCTCTTGGACCTACCCTCGGCAGCGGCGGCCATGGACGCAGCACCAGACTCCTCACTCCCCGACGAGATGACAACCTGGGAGGGGAGCTGGGCCTTACATCTCCGGCTGGCGGTGCGATCCCTGCCGCTTTGCTCCACAGCACCGTCTCCGCCCTCTTCATCAGTTGACACTGCAGACAGGGAGAGATAGAACACAGGCATCAGGGCACTGTACAATGGTCTGATACACACATTACAGTTGTACATGAGTGGCAGTGTCAAACACATGGCATCACACTCCCCAACACACATGTCATTTCAACTCACACACATGAGCACATCAACAGGAATGTTGCACCAGGCAGCACCATTCATACACAAACAACAGCATGAGCTGTCGAAGGTGAGCCTGACGTCACATGCAACACGGGGAGTGCAGAACACATGCAGAAACACCACCAGACATACATGCATCTGTACATCTCTGCCACCTGTCGCTGTGATAACATCCCCATCCATGTCACATCTGGCAATCAGCCTCCTACATGTCAGTGTCACATGCATCCATGATGTATCACAGTTGCACTCTTGTCAAATACACACACATGCAAATGTACATAGTGCAGATACATGCAGGTGGAAGCAGCATCCATGTGTGACACCACAGCCATACCACAGTACATACACAGGATTTAAATAATGTGTGCACCCACACCTGCATTTGCCATGCATGCGTACCAAGACATACACCATAGATGTGTCTCACACATGAGAGGACTCACATGCAGCAGGCTCATTTCCATGTACATACACATGTATACATGGCCCTACACAGACATATGTACAACCTGCACACTCCTGCCACACCTCAACATGCACAGCGTCAAATCAGTACACATGTACACTTACCGCTCGACTCCAGATGGGTCTGCCTCTCAAGGACCTGGAGGTGGAGCGCTGGGCGTATACGTTTCAGGACCCTCATTTGGTTGATGGTTAGGCGGACCTGGCACCCCTTGGCATCTGCTGCCTTCAAGAGGCACCGGGCCATGTTGAGGGTCCTGGACCTGAACTCCTCCCAGCGCTTCCGGACGTGTTGAATGTCGCGGACTGCCACCCCCTCCTCATTGATGGCAGTCACAATGTCCATCCAGATCCTCTTCCGTCCTTCATTGTCGACGCGCAAACTTCCAAAGATGGCATCATACTGCCCCAGGACTTGCTCCACCAGGATACCAACTTCACTGGCACTGAAGCTAGTAGCCCTCTGCCTCTCTGGCTGGGGGTTGCCAATGGTGCCAGATGGTCTTGTTTCCGACATGGCAACCCCAGAGGCAGGAGTGGGTGGGCAACTGGATCCTGGGACTGGGCTGTGGAGCGATGGTATCCCAGTCGGGAGTCTTCAGTTCCAGCAGAGGTGGTCACAGCAACTGCACCCCTGCGGATGGCTGATGTGCAGGCACAAAATAGCAGGGCACGTGGGCAGCAGGCAGCAGCAGATGGCATGTGGGAGCGTGCTCGGGGCTCTGGGGGCAGGAAAATGGCCTTCTGGGCAGGAGAGTGGTCTTCCGTGTGTTGTTGCGTGGCCAGCTTGATATGGAGTGATTTGGCACCTGAAAAAACTGCACGTCAGCGTGTAATTCGAGGAAAGGCCCTTACCGCGTAAGCGCGTCTGTGACGTGATGCGCAAGGGCGTTTCCCGCAACATGGGTGCATGCTGATTGTACACGTGCAAAAACTGCACATCTAGGTGTGATTGCGTGCCATTGGAGGAAAGGGCCTTAGCGCGTACGCACGTAAGTGACGTTGCACGTGTGGGGTGGCTTAAAAGGTACACGTAGGACGCCATTTTCTTGTTCATGCTTTTTGTGGAGAGCGAGTGTGTGATTCTTGTACTTCTTGTCAGTTCACATGCGATAACTTCGCAACGGTTCCAGTTCGTACTCCCTGTTTACTCAGACAGCGTTCAATTATTCTTTTGGCGGGGGTGTTGCCAACGCGCACACGCGCGTCTTTTTCACGTTCTTCTTCCAGGCAGACGGTGAGTCGCTCACATATTTTCCAACTGTGGTTGCCCCCGTGTGTCGCGTACCCATTCAGAGGTCATTGTAGGCTGCGTGTACCACGCGTACATTTATTTGTGTGTTTGTGGGTGCCACAGCATAGTGCGGGTTCATGTTTCCACGCACATGCTCTACCAGGGTTTGCGTGCACGTTAAATATTGTTCTCGGGTTGCCTGTGCGTTGCGTGACCCGTCATCTTCCCCCAGGGGTCACAGACAGCCTTGCTAGTGCACTAGGGTGCGAATTCCATCTAGTACCCTACCCCTTTCATCCCAATTGCCCAGGACAATTGTTTACTGGAACTCCCATATGCACAACAACATCAGTGCCATGGTTGGGAGGCGACCAAGCAGTAAGGGAGGCAAAGGTGACTGAGCTCGAAGAGGTGGGCGCGGTAAGGGACGTGGCCAGGATGTGCAGGGTGGCCCAAGAGGCCAGTGTGTGGAGGACCAATCAGGGACACCTATGCCCCCCCAACCCCATTAGTGGTTGGGGAGAATGTAGCTGACATCATCCCAGCTCAGCCCTTGTTAAACCGGCCCATATTGTCAACAGAACTGGCACAGTTTGACTCGCAGGCTGACTTCCGTGTCACCAAGTCTAAGCCACGTGTGGCGTTGAAAGTTGCTGTCACCAGGCACGTGGATCTGAGGCAGCTTGGTCATCCGCTGCCCCAAGTAGCCAGGGTGAGGAGGGTGCAGGGGCAGCTGCAGCTCAATCCACCCCAGCTCCGAATCTCCCAGCAGGGACAGTGTTGGTCCAAGTCCATCACACTGAGGTTGGTCCTGCCAACATTACCCTGCAGCCAATGCCTGCAGTGAGACCTTTGGTCATTGTGCCTTTGGAAACTTCCAGTGCCCAGTCCACCTGCGCTTCTGCCCCTACCAACCAGAGCGGCATAAGCCACTCAGGGTCCGCACCACCTTCCAAGAAGAAGAAGGGTGCTCTTGCAGTACAGGCTGGGACCCCAGACACGGCTACACACTCGGGCACGTCTAGGAAGCCTAGTTTGAATGACGCCGAACTAGATGCACTTGTGGGTTATGTGTCGGGCCATAGCCGCAAAATGGTGGTGACTGCAGGGTGCAAGACTATGCATGCTCAACGTAGGGCCCACTGGCAGACCATCGCGGACCGCATTAGTTCCCTTGGATTCATGAAGCGCACAGCTGATGATTGCTCTAAGCGGTGGAATGACATGAAGTGCAGAGCAAAGAACAAGCTGGCTTCCAATCATGCCTCTACTCTGGTGACTGGCGGTGGGTCTCCACCAGAGGATGACCACCTCACTGAACATGAGTCTGTCACTGGAGCCTTCATCAAAGAGGATCAGATACACATACTTCAGTCATAGATTACACCCCACAATGGCCCATATGTATTACCTTGTTATGGGAATGATTTCACCATTCACGCTGATTGAGTAATGTGCACCTACACATGGCCTGCACACAATCATTTTTGTGCCCTGTTTGAATGGTGAACATGACTGTTGTCTTCTGTCATGTTGAAGTGACCAACCATTGATGTATCCATGTGCCTGCCATCACTGCATCAGTGAACACTGGATTTGTTGCAGCATGTGGCACATGCGTGTTTTGTTACACTATTTTGAATGTTTTATCTCATGATGTCCATCTCACATGGATGGGTGACAGTACTTATTTCCTACCATCTGGCTGTACTTGTTAAATGTACCATGGCTATGGTGTGTGCCGTCTGTGTTCTGGCATGTGTCATGTATGTGGATTGTCCATACCACTCACAGGCTAATCTTTGATGCCAGTGCAATCCAGCATGCAGCACATGTGTTGGTTTTCCATCTTGCAGTCATCAGTGTGTGATTTTTGCCTCTTCTTCCAAATCATTGACAGTGCATGCATGCCAGGGTTATTGGCATGTGGGACATGTGTCCTTTATGTACTGGATCTCTGCCTTGTCAGGCCTATGTGTGTGTGCTATGGTGCTCATGCCTGTTTCCATTTGTTATCTTTAATGTTTTTGCAGGTGATGAGGCACTTGATGCTGTTGAGGACGAGGAGATGGTGCAGACCCAGGAGGAATCACAGCCACAATCGGGCACCAGTGGAGTACGTGGGGTGGTGGTGGGTAAAAACCCATTTCTCCTACAGACCATGCTGTCCACGGGTCTCTCTGGGTACACCTCCGGAGACCTCTATGAATCAGGGGCTGAATCGGACATTGGGACAAATGTGCCGTTGCAGGTGAGTGTTTATGGCAGGGATGCTGTTCTGTCCAAACCACCTGCACTGGGGGTAGACCCCTCTATAGGGATTTCAGTGTTGGAAAGTCCGCCTGTGGTGGTTACGGATGCAGGGTCACACTCCACAATATTTGCTCCTGTTCCTGGGCCAGCAGATCAAAGGAGGAATGCAGTCCTGCAGCCTCAGGCAGTTCCAGCACAGCAAGGTGCACATCGCCTTGCCCCAAACAGGTGTGGTGCCTGCCAACGAGGTGGCCGTGCGCCACCAGGCAATACTGTGTGGGAGAACTCCATGTACAGTATAGCAGCACAACAGGGGGCATCATGTGAAATGATGGCTCAGGCATTGGATAGGGTAGCCACTTCCATTCTCCCCCCTAAAAGGCAGATGGAGCTCCAGCAGCAGGCAACAGACTCCATTTGCCACTCACACAGGGAGGACATGTTGGTGTCTGACAGGAACCGATGGGCTGGACTGGAGACTCTGCGCACAGCCATATCTGTAGAGTCACAGGCCCACAGGGAAGCCCTCAGGTTAGAACACAGGTCTCTCAGAGATACTCTGAGTGAACTTGAGGTGTCCCGGAGTACAAGGGCAGAACAGCAGCTGGAGCAGCTGACACGCACACTCTCAGCTGAGCTCCAAGCAACCCGTCAGGAGATCCGGGCATCATGCGAGGCCATGCAGGCAGAAATGCGTGCTACCCGTGAGGTGCTGCATGGGAATCTCCGTACCATCATCCTGCAGAACCAAACCTTTCACACCCACATGCTTGCTGCCATGGAGGAGCATACCAGGGCTTTGTGTGACCTGCCTCACATATCATGGCCACCTCCTGATGTGGCAGCAAAGGGTGATGACAGCAACGACAGTTCTCCCACTGTAGCGTAGCCGTGCAGGCCATGAGCCCATGGAGGTTTTTTTCTCTCTCAACATCCACGCATGTGGGTGTTGGGGTGCACCCTGTACCTCGTCCCTCCTGCGTGGCCTCCCCCCTGGTCCACACATGGCCATTTTTAATTTTATTTTTTTAACAGTGTGTTGCTTTGTGTGGCTCCTGTAGGCATCCACTGTGTATTCCAGCTGGGCACATGCAGGCTTGTCCTGTCTTTGGGTTAGATGCTTGGGTTCCTGACACACACACCCCTCCTGCTTCCCCTTTCCATAGGCTTGCAAAGGGTGTGACCGAGTGACAGTAACTTACACAGTGTCATTGGGCTCCCATGAGTTGTGTGGGCTGTCTGTGGTCAAAACTGTGTGTACATCCCTAGTGGGGATTGTTGTTAGATCCTCCACTGCATGGTGGATTGAGATTTGCTTGTGCATCCATGTCTTTATCCTTATATACATGTAGCTTCATCATGTCTTAACAAGCCCTTCTTCTTTGCAGATGCAGTTCATGTTGTATGCAGTACACTGACACATTTGCCTGACAGCAACACTCTGCAGTTGGAAGGCGTCGATGTGCTGCCTTAGTCAGATTGTGACACTTGCCCTACTTTAAATTTTTACTGTCATGTATTGACACTGTTTTATCCTGTACTGATGTTTTGTGTTGCTGGTAAGTATTTGTTCATGTGTGCTGTTTCTTATTGATTACTGAGAGCATATTGTCTGTGGCCTGTTTCCATTAGGGACAGTGCACTTTGTGACACTTGTGTCATGTTTTGTGCATTCATTTGGTTGCTTTCACATTGCATGCCATGCCATGGTGTGTTGGGTACCTGAGATGGGGAGGGGTTGGGTGACATGGCACTATTTTGATGTGGTATTTTGCAAGGGGGTAGTCGTTCATGCTGCATGAATGGGTTTATAGTCAAAAAGTCGAAAAAATAATGTCGAATAGCAAAAATGTCGAAAAAAAATGTCGAATGTAAAAAAGTCGAAAATACATACATATAATAGGAAAAGTCATAATTTCGAAAAAAAAATGTCGAAAAAAAAATGAAAACCCAAAACACTCTTTTTTTTTTTTTACCCAGATAGTAACATTTATTATGGGTGGGGGGGTCCCCCCCAACCCCCCCATCCCACCCTACCCCAACCCCCCCCTCCTCCCCATCCCCCCCACCCCCCATAGATATACCTTTAATTATTTTAAAAAAATCTTTAATATAATATTAAATAATTAATTAATTATTTAAAAAAACCATCCCAAACCCCTATCCCCAACCCCCCCCCATCCTCCCCATCACCCCCACCCCCCATGGAACTACCTTTAATTATTTTTTAAAAAAAGTTTAATAAAATATTTATTATTAACACATAAAATCGAAAAAAGTCGAAAAAAATTCGACATTTTTGTAATTCGACATTTTTATTTTCGACATTTTTTTTTCGACATTTTGACTTTCGATATTATTGTATTCGACATTATGACTGGACACCGCATGAATGTGTGTCTTTTTGTGACACAGCATTGGGTGTCTTTAAGTAGCTAGGGATGCACACAATGTAACACTTCCAGGTGAACAATCTCAGGCTGGTATGGTTGTGACAGTTGACTGTCCCTTTTGTCATCATCATTCATTGTCAGCTGGTATGTGCCAGGGCTGTGTGCACTCCGCAGGGGTGGGATTTTAGGTGAAGTAATTTGCCACAAGCTGGGTATGAGCTTTCTCACCGCGTGCCCTTTCACCTCCCATGCGCAGCGGCTGTGCATGTGGTTGGGTATGTGTGGGCACCACCATGTCCACTGGCACGCCCTGCCGGGTTGCAACATTGTGCAGGACACATGCTGCCACTATGATCCTGCACACTACTGGGGGCGCATGTAGCAGATGCCCACCAGAGCGGTCAAGGGAGCGAAAGCGTGACTTGAGCACTCCGAATGTGTGCTCCACAATGCCCCGGGTTGCAATATGGGCTGTGTTGTATCTTACCTCGGTTGGTGTGGTGGGGTTCCGAATTGACGTCATCATGTAGGTGCTCAGAGGATAGGCACTGTCCCCTGGGGCGGTGATAATGGCTATCACTTGTGGGGTTTTCACATTACTCAGTGTCTGACATGCATACATGTGCAGAGGCATTTATACTCACCAATCAACCATGTGTCGCCATGCCGCCCAGCTTCCAGTTCCCGGTTTAGGGGTGACATTCTGAATATGAAACTATCATGGCTTGACCCTGGATAGTTGGCATATACTGAGGTGATGATTCCCTTGGCTTCATATACTACCTGCACGTTGATTGAATGCCAGTGCTTGCGGTTTCGATAGATGTGCTCAGTGGCCCTGGGAGGACGTAGAGCCACATGGGTGCAATCAATGGCACCTAGCACTTTGGGGAAGTGTGCCACCCCGTAAAAGTCCTGGACCACAGCCTGCCTTTCTGCAGGTGTTCTGGGCATGTATATGTGCCTGCGGACTGAGGGGCGTGCAGTCAAGATGGCCAACACCTGGTGTAGGCAGCGTGACTGTGTGGCCTGTGACACACCCCCCACTATGGCACTTGTCTGCTGTAATGAACCAGTAGCCAAGAATTGCAGTACATTGAGAACCTTTTCCGAGCACAGCAGGGTGGGTGATGTGAGGTCATCCTCCCACTCCCTCACCAGGTCTAGGATTATGTGTGGTGAAAACCTGTACCTCCCATACACCTGGTCATCAGGCATCCCAAAAAGACTGGTCCTGGGTAAAAGAATGCAGGGCCTGGCTATCCTCCTCCTCCTGTGGTGTCCCATCACCACTTCTGCGAGGAATGGTATATTCATCGTAGTGTCTGAGCTTGTTTGTTGTTTGCGTGCACTTTTATGCTGCGCGGGGCCGCTTACGCTTGCTTCCTGCTGGCGTACGTGTTTCCAGATTAGCGTGTCTTTCTTGGCGCACGCCTTTCCCCTGTTCGATTCCATGAATACGTGTTGTTAGTGCACGTTTGGGCGTTGCAAGCATTTACCTCCTGTACTTCCCCCGTAACGCCCACATTTTCACGTGATTGTTCCCCATTCCGCGTGTTCCGCCCGTGTTCCGCCCACTTTTCTTGTGTGTGCTGCGCTATGTTCCTGTGCGCGTAGCACATGCCGTTTAATGACGTGTGCGCCCGTGTGCTCCACCCACGAATTTAGCGCACATCCCAGGATTTACACGCGCAGTGCATTCTATGAATCATTGTGTGCGGCTTTGGCACGCATGCGCTGCGATTTTCACACTTGCGCTGCGATTTTCACGCTTGCGTTCCCCTTTTCGGCGCACATTTATTCCATGAATCGGCCCCCTAAATGAAGCAGCGTGAATGCACTCTGAAACAAAAGACAGGGGCTACTACATGGCTTGTGCACGGAGGAGAGGGATGCCATCCTATTAGCAGTGGAGGTGTGTACGTCTACAGTTGGTGCAGCAACTATGTACGGCATGGGCAGCAGGGTCATACCGCACTAGGCGGGTTGGGACTAGCAGAAAGAACATTCATTCTGAAACTGTTAGCAATGACGACATCTGCCCCTCCTATTCCGTGCTTATGTGTTAGTGGCCATTGGCCCGATTATGAGGTCATAATTAAACCCCTTCTCTAGTACACAAGCTATGTAGTAGCCCCTGTCTTTTGTCTCAGAGTGCATTCACGCTGCTTCATTTAGGGGGGCCATTCATGGAATAAATGTGTGCCAAAAATGGGAGTGCAAGAGTGAAAATCGCAGTGCAAGCGTGAAAATCGCAGCGCATGCGTGCCAAAGCCGCACACAACGATTCATAGAATGCACTCCACGTGTAAATCCTGGGATGGGCGCTAAATTCGTGGTTGGAACACACGGGCGCACACGTCATTAAACGGCATGTGCTACGCGCACAGGGAAAGCACACATAGCGCAGCGCACACAAGAAAAGTGGGCAGAACACAGGGTGTAACACACGGAATGGGGAACAATCATGTGAAAATGTGGGCGTTACGGGGGAAGTACAGGAGGTAAATGCTTGCAATGCCCAAACACGCGCTAACAACACGTATTCATGGAATCGAACAGGGGAAAGGCGTGCGCCAAAAAAGACGCGCTAATCCGGAAACACGTACGCCAGCAGGAAGCAAGCCTAAGCGGCCCCGTGCAGCATAAAAGTGCACACAAACAACAAACAAGCTCAGACACTACGATGAATATACCGTTCCTCGCAGCAGTGGTCATGGGACACTGCAGGAGGAGGATAGCCAGGCACTGCATTTTGTTACCCAGGACCAGTCTTTTTGGGATGCCTGATGACCAGGTGTATGGGAGGTACAGGTTTCCACCACACATAATCCTAGACCTGGTGAGGGAGTGGGAGGATGACCTCACATCACCCACCCTGTGCTCGCAAGCACTGAGCCCTTTGGAAAAGGTGCTCAATGTTTGCACTGAAACGCCGAATTGTCTTTACACAAAAAAAAAATATATATATATATATATTCTAGTCAATTGCCGAGGACTTATGGAGTAATTGGAAATGGGTGAAATGTATTAAAAACGTGTTATTTGACTTAGTTTACCCTATTGTTGGAATGCTCCTGACACAATGTGCGGTCAAACCAAAGACATTGTTAAAACAGGATTGACAATTTTCTCACTTTTACATTTTTTAAATCTTGGGGATATAGGGATGCAGACTACACAATATTTGAATATAAAAACCGTTTGGGACTTTGAGGAACATGTGTCTTGGTAGGAGATTCCGGCAAATAGATCGTGCGTGGAAAAGTTTTGCGTAGTCATACTGTCCTTGGCTATGTTTACATGCAAATGCACGCAAGAGAATTCAGAGTACTGTCCAAAGATCAAACATGTTGTTGAAACAGTTGTCCATGTTATTTGTTTTTGTCCTCTTTATTCCTCCAGTGGGGGAAAAATGGAACACACAAGTATTAAATTTAAATCGATTCAGGCAGACGGTGGATGCATTTTTTTTAAAAAAGCTTGCAATTCAAAACAAACATGTATTGTTTTAGCTAACTATTTTTGCACTGCTTTTTTAATAAGAAAGTTGTGTTTGATCAAATAATGCAGAGGCTGCCTTTCAATGATGTTATACTAGTACACATACCAGCAATTATGACAAAATGAACAATAGGCTGCTTTTCTATGTAAATTATTCATTGTGATGTGTAATCCTGATGTATATGAAGGAATTGACCTTTTTTCATTGTAAGTAAATAATATACTATTATAGCTGGTCTGTTGAATATAAGAATTTCCTTCATTTCTCTGTGCACTTTGACAGCTTTTAGCCAAATAAGATTTGTCATTAATTGGATCATTCTGTGTTGTTAATAATGAACATGAACTACTCATTTACTTAATATAGCTATTTGTATGAACCTGGGTCCCCCGATTTAATAACATTGCTTCCATACAGCATCCCTCCCTTTTTGGGACAAGCAGCACACAGGGTTGCACATAAATTGAATCTATTAAAAATAAATAGAAGCCATTGAATACATTTAAATATACATCTATGAAATCCCAATATCAATGAAGAATTGCGATTCTTCATTGATATTTGGTCTGCCAACAGACCAAATTGGAGACCTATTTTTTAAGCAGGAGAGGGTTCAGAAAGATCATTCACCCACATATTCCCAATGTCAGCAACCAATTCTTTCTTCCGGTCTTCAGTAATATGGTAGGACAACCCATCCACATAAACTGTGGGTATCCCCTTACAAGTGTTTTCTTCATATACCTTGTGTGGGGACACAAGGTATTCATCCATATTATTAGTGGGTATTAGACTTTCATCCTCAAGACGATGCTCCTCAGCACAGCCATGAAAGTCTGCCAATCCTTCAGCTATTGGTTTCTTCTTATTTTGGGTGTACCTGACTTCCACAGGAAAACCTTTGCATTGACAGAATCCAAGAAGTAACTCTTGAATTAGAGATGTTTCCAGCCCATATTTGATCACTTTGTAGAATTGTAATAGCTGGTGGGAAGTCTGTATTATTATGTGCCCCCCCCCCCCAGGGCAGTCATTCTTCGGCGCCCATACCATTGCCGTAAATGCTTTCTCTTAATCATTGAACATTTCTTGTACGGAGAATAACATTTTGCTTGTGTAGGAGATTACATTCTTGACATTGTCGTGTTTTTGGTATAAAACTACTTTCAAGCAAGTGTCTGAGAAACCAGTCTCCATAAAAAGTTGTTTTCGTGATGGGGTAAGCCAAACAAGGAGCACGTGATTGTCTTTTCTTCCGTTGTTTTACTGCCTCGGATTGTGCTTAACCCTGCTCCCACTTCACCCAAGCCTTCAATAAGTGGAACAAAGGTCGAGTGATATCTGCATAATCCTCAATCCATTTTCCACTGTAATTGGTTAGTCCATGGAGGCTTCTCAACAGGGATGTCAATTCACCAAAAGGCCAGGGTTAGAGGACGTGACATCAAGTTACTCTTCAAGACGCTGTCAACACACTAGCCCCCATCTCTAGTAAAAAATTTGTTACTAGGGAACCTAAAATCTGGTTTACTCATGATCTGCAAGACCTCAAATGTGCCAAAACTAAAGCACTTTATAGATGGAAAAAGTCTCAGTCGGACGCTGACAAAGAAACCTATAACAGTCATGTTAGAGCTTATAAAAAAGCAGTGATTGCTGCAAAAAGAGCCTATCTGGATGATCGTATTACCAAGGCTCAGTCTACACCTAAGGAACTCTTTAAAGTGTTCAAAGAATTGGAATCCGGAAAGAACACCACGCAGGATTGCATCGTTAAAGATGCTGGGTGGTGTAACCTAGTACAGGAGGCCAAGGATAATAAACTTAAGAAAATGAATAAGGGTATTGCTGATGCCAGAGCCTCTCTATCCAGTAAAGGTCTAAAGGATACTATTACCCCCGTTAAATGTTGGAAGGAAGATGAACTCTTCTCCTTCAAACCAATTACAGAGAAGATTTAACAACTATTGTCCAAAACCTCAAACCTTCCAATTGTAAGGGAGATGTTTGTCCTTCCTTAACTATTAAAGCGTGTGCCACCTCACTTATCCCCATACTTTGTTAATTTGTTATTGCATCTTTTATGGACTGTGAGGTTCCCACATGCATCAAGCACTTTTGGGTGACCCCCTTATTAATAAAACCTGATCTTTTGCCCGATGACCCACTTAACTATCGCCCTATCTCCAACTCCCCATTTCTTCTTAAGATTCTCGACAAAGTGGTTTATGTTCAACTACTGGCTCACTTAAGAAATGGTAACATCCTGAATAAGAGACAGTCTGGCTTTCGGTAAAAACATGGCACAGAGTCCGCTTTGTTGGATTTAAAATCTAGGCTCCTTAGACACATGGATCAAGGCGACCCCAGCATGCTGATGTTGTTGGACCTATCCGCCGCCTTTGATGTTACGTTAGTGGTCTCCAGGTTGAGGGAGGTGGCAGGTTTCTCATCATCGGCGGCTGATTGGGTCACCTCTTTTCTGAAAGATCGTCACTGGAGAGTGAGCAGCAACTTAGCTGATGCCAATATCAAGGAGTTGATGCAAGGGGTTCCACAGGGAGCCTGTCTCTCTCTGATTTTCTATAATCTCTTTACGGTACCGTTTCTTGATTTCCTGGACACTAACAACTTTGAGTTTACTAACTACGCTGATGATACTCAGTGCATCATACCCATCTCTGGTGTATTCTCAGATGATGAACTTAACATCAACAGAATTGAAATGCTTATTCAAGTTGGATGTGTTCTAATGACCTGGCCCTTAACACAAGCAAGACAAAGCTTACGCTTGTGGGTACTGTCCCCAAGATCCGTAAACTTGAAGACCAATACTCCAAATTGGTTATTGATGAATGTGTCATAGTGGTCAAGAAGAAAGTTAAGACTTTGGGCATTTAGCTTGACAGTAATCTTAATATGAAAGCACAGGTCGGTAGACTGGTGGCTTCATCTTCTTAATATATTAGGTTTCTCTCACATGCTCGACCATTTCTCTCTCATACTAGAAGGGAAACACTTGCAAGAGCATTGATTAGCTCCAGGCTTGACTATTGTAGCAGCCTGTTAATTGGTCTCTCAAATGGTGAGCTTAACAGACTGCAGGTTGTGCAGAATAATGCTGTTAGGGTTGTCTTGGACAAGAAAAGGTCCGATCATATTTCTGAGGCGAGAAGGGAACTTCACTGGCTCCCTATTAGGGAACGTATCCTCTCCCGGCTCTTATCTATCTCTTTCAATTGCCTGAAACACTCAGGCCCTAGTTATCTCAGTGAGGAACTACAACCTAAAGTGAGTAAACATAATCTCAGATCCAACAACCAATATCATCTTATGATTCTGGTATGTAAACTATCCTAAACTAAGGCTGGCGCCTTTTTCTCTGCAGCTCCTGTGGCCTGGAACTATTTGCCCTTGAAACTGAGATCAGAAAACTCCATTCATGTATTTAGAAAAGGTCTGAAGACACATTTGTTTAAATAATCTACCACTGGTCTACTAATTTCTTGATCTTATTCTCACCTATGTAGTCTGCCCAGTCATATATACCATTTGTTTGTCAGCGCCCTTAAGCCTTCGGGTCAGTGGTTTCTGCGCTATACAAATGTTGAATAAATAAATAAATCACACACCCGATGACATCACATGAAGTGTTGTCATATGAACTTTGACATCACATGGAATGACATTTAACCTCAATGACTTGTGTAAAAACATACAAAAGCTTACATTTTATAAAATACTTTGACCAGCACTAAAGCAGTTATAAGACTGTTTAAACACCAAGCACATTTTCACTATGGACCTGATTTGACATGTCATGGAGGGGGTCATGTTGTGATAGAGGTAGACCAAGTGGAATAACAAGAATATTTTCAGTAGGGCATTGCCTTGACATGTCATGGAGGGGGTCATGTTATGACAGAGGTAGACCAAGTAAAATCAACATAAACCAGGGGCACTGCCATGCATACTCCACTATAGCCTCATATGGCCATATACTGACAATGTATACTAATTATTGCTGCACATGTCAGGTCCATTAATCAAATGCCAAATGACACCCCCACATTCACAGGTGCTGCCATAATACCAGTGTGGCTAATGCAGCCTATGAGGATGCAGCCATCTCCTTTCTTTTATAGACATATAGCCTAGGTATGGTCAAAATATCTAAGTTAAAGCTTTGTATGATTATGCACTTGCTTCTTTCATATGCCATGTGATATGATATGATAGGTTATTTATAACGCGCTTAATACCCAGAGGTTTCTAAGCGCGGACTCGGGGATGGAACCTGTGGTGCTCCGTGCCCTCTTGCATCCAAGGCGAGCATGTTGCCCCTGAGCTATCCTCCCGACTGCATTCTCAAATGTCCAGTAATGCCACCCAATGTGAGTTAATGCCCGGTACACTAGGTATGGTATGAAGTCACAGAAATAGCCAACTGACACAAAATTTCAAACACTGTAATGAGTAACAAAGTACCCTTTTTCTCTTCTTTTTGTCACAGGCAGATTTTCATCATATAGTCAAGTTTATAGAGGCACTATCTATCAATAAAACTGTAATTCAAAAGTTCATACAAACAAACTGAAAGGGAGCGCATGACATCTTGATGTGATTTGTTTCTATTGGTAAATGATTCATCATTAGGAGGAGCAAGAGGCTGACCCCACAGAGTTGTACTTGTATAGGGCACTGACCATAAATGCTGTTGATCATACATGAGCTACATGGTGAGTGGCATATATAGCTCAATAGACCTTGGTAGATTCAAACCTGTGACCTACAGAAAACACATACATACCAGCAGTGAGCACTTAACCTTCTGAGCAATCTTAATAGATCTTTGTTATTAAATGTTAATACCACAACATTTGGTAATGCATTGGCTCTGGTGGTTACATGTCTTATTACCATTACACTAATATTCCTACTGCTTCCAAGTACTGCAATTATGTCATGAACCACTAGCAAACCTGAGAATAGTAGAGCTATATTTTCATTTAGAAAGGACTGGATGGGACAGGAGTGATTAATGGGTGAATATCCTAATACATGTTTTTAATTGCAAAATTGATTAAACAGCATATGTGTCATGGTTGGATGGCCTCTACTTTACAGCTTTAACCTGCACTCATGTTGCCGACGCCAGCGAGGACAGACATGCAGGGACGACTCTGCTCTCCCTCACTTTGTATGAATGCCATCTGACTTGGCACTTCCTGCTTACCCTATACAGCCTCGCGCCCAGGAATCTCAATTCAGAGACGCACCGCCAGAGGCTGCTCGCAGGCGGACATCTGTCTATCTGAGTTCTGCCCCCCCAGATTCCCTGTCTTCTCTACGCCAGACAAGACACCTCTGTAGGCACATTTTCGCTCTAGGTCTCAGCCGGTCCACTGGACCTATGACGAGAATCTATGAACATCACGAACTTCTTCAAAAAAATCTCTCTTTATGATTCAAAATAAACAACCATCTTCACGTGCTCTACAAAGATACTGTACCGCAATAATAGCCATTCAAGCTTCACTTTCACTTGATTGAAGCCTTTTGTGGGTCCTGCTATTTATTGCCCTGATGAAGGCGGAGTATTCTCTTCAGATACGAAGCTCATTATTCTTTGGAGTCTGTACCGCCGAAACGCATTGTTAACCAGAGGGGACACAAGGCTCATCACATAACAGTGTGACATTCAGGATCCCTTCCTTTCTGCAACCACCAATCAAAGGACAAGGAAACCTTCTCTACAAGCTCTTTTTTGTCACATTGTCTCCTTCATTTCGTCCCCCTGATGCGTAGGCAGACCCAATCCCAATATATAATAATTCTCGATTTTGGGATGTGCAAAAATATGTAAAAATAACTAATTTATTTGTTTCTTTACAATTGTCCCACAACAAGGGGCACTTGTTTTCCTTATGATCTCCTAGTAAGGTCACAGTTTAGCATTAATACAATTGTTTCTTCAATTCCATACTTTCATTTGTTAAGAGTTCATTTATAAACCAACTGTGACTAAGAACAAATTTATGTCAACTTTCTTCATTAAGTGTTCTCATTTCCTTAATGATTCTACACCTAATAATTGTATGTACCATTTAAATCACTGATTTTATATGCCTTTACATGCTAGACCTCATTTATGTATGTCATTTTTGTTTCCTTGATATAAAGCTTTTACTTTGCAATTTCCATAATGTTTATGTCTCATTTTGAAGGAATGACTTTACTTTCTGACCGCATGCAATATCTATGAATTATACTAGATATAAAGGTTGTGGACCGGATGAATAACTTTAATTCATTTATACCCCAGGGCCAACCTTTGATACACCAAGATCTTGTTTTGTTGTAAATACAGATGCCTTTTGACCCCCCTGGTGTGTCAATCCTGGGTCAGACCACTGCTGCTAGTTGGTGGCACTCTTCTCTGTATATAGTGGTTGGATAGTTGGATAGGAACTTTCCATGTTCATATTTCAGTAGGGCTGAAATAATCCTTCATCCTTTTAAAGCTGGCACACTAAGCACTATTATATTTCGTACTAATAACACCTATTTTTACGGTGCTTAAAAACATGAGGCTTTAGGAGTCAGACATGAAGTACAATACATAAATATATGATACAATAATTATTTTTTTACTTGGACATGGGAAAATCTAGGCCACCATGACTTTGGAACATAGTGTATTTGTGTGCTAAATGATAGGCCTCAGAAAAATAAAACAAACAAGTGGACTATAAATAAGTAGATCTTCATCTGGATAATTCAGTCTGTCTGGCTTGCACAGACAAATAATACTCTTGAGTCTTTCCTTTTGTGAATATGGCACATTAGAGAAAGCCAAACTTCACAGCATGACTTCCAAAAATAAACCCATTTTATGTTCGTATTCACACTGCCAGTGGCATCTAATGCATTTTTTGATTGGTTGTGTAGGTTAATTCTTGAAAAAATCCAATAGATGCAAGGCAAGTCACCAACAGTGCACTGGAACATTTCTGAAAGTATGTTCATGATGCCTTTCCCCACAATATAAAATCTAAGGGATCCCACAAACCAGCTTCCTTCTCTTTCTGCTAAGAGTGAGTATTCCAAGATGTATGTAAACTTTGTCATGTTCGCCCCTTGACCAAAAAAGGGTGAATAACCATGTAGTTATCAAAAATATACATATTTTAATATTTATCAAAACACATTACACATCACAATACATTTCTCTAAAAGAACCACACAACAGTGTGGTCAGAACACATTCTGCGATACATATCTATGCGTATACGTGTACTACAAAAGGCAAAGAAGCTAACACTTAGACCCCTTTCTCTGCCTTACTGTAGGGTATGTCTCTATTGTAGACACCACTATTATTATTGACCTGCTTAATTCATACAGGCAAAAAAGGCTGTGCCAACACTTCAAGAATGTGTTTCTAGAACCAACATGAAACTTAATCTCAAGAATAAACACAGAGATTGATCCCCATTGTATATCCTGTTGGTGCTGTCTTCAGGGCACTTAAACTTTGTTATACATTCAGGTGTTCGCGTATGTCATCACGTGTTAGTTGCCAAAATTTCTATATTTTCTAACGGAATCTGTAATGATCTCGCTACGCTGCACTGGCTCCGGGTCATGTGCTAGCTGAAAACACCCTATTTTTCACTGCTTCCTTCCGGGAAAAAGGGGCGCATCCATCTGCCTGTCTGCTTCCAACAATGCTTGATTGCAATCTTCCCTGGGATCTCTCTTTCCAAAAACGCGTGTCTAGTGTTTCACCCACTGGTCTTAATGTATATTACTGCCCAATTCGTAACAACAGTTTTCAGCTAGCACATGACCCGGAGCCAGTGCAGCATAGCTAGATAATTACAGATTCCGTAAGAAAATATTGAAATTGTGCCAACTAACACGTGATGACATACACGAACACCTGAATATATAACACAGATTAAGTGCCCTGAAGACAGCACCAACAGGATATACTGGGGATCAATCTCTGTGTTTATTCTTGAGATTAAGTTTCATGTTGGTTCTAGAAACACATTCTTGAAGTGTTGGCACAGCCTTTTTTGCCTGTATGAATTAAGCAGGTCAATAATAATAGTGGTGTCTATGATAGAGACATACCCTACAGTAAGGCAGAGAAAGGGGTCTAAGTGTTAGCTTCTTTGCCATTTGTAGTATATGTATACGCATAGATATGTGTCTCAGAATGTGTTCTGACCACACTGTTGTATGGTTCTTTTAGAGAAATGTATTGTGATGTGTAATGTGTTTTGATAAATATTAAAATATGTATATTTTTGATAACTACATGGTTATTCACCCTTTTTTGGTCAAGGGGCGAACATGACGAAGTTTACATACATCTAGGATTACTCACTCTTAGCAGAAAGGGAAGGAAGCTGGTTTGTGGGATCCCTTATATTTTGTGTCTCATTTTCCTCACCCACGTAGCCCCTAAAAAGAGGAATGCTATAGCTCCTGGTAGCTGATTTCCCCACAATTTGCCAATATTTACAAAATATTCAAACAGCTTGTGCATACATTTCCATGCTGACTGCACCTATAGATGACAGTATTGCCATATGAGAGCATACGCATGTAGCGCATAATGCCAGAAATTATACCATAAGAAACCATGTCCAAACTGGATCTGCCAATATATGCCCGTAACCGCACAAAAGAAAATATTGATGTTGGCTATGCATTAAACATGCCATGCCACAATAAGGAAACATGTTTCAACTAGCTGATCCAATGCTAACCAGTCCAGACACAAAATAGACATTATCATGTTTGCTTTGTCATAGATCATAAATAAAGCATTTCATGTCATTGTAAGACATCATTGCTATACATGCTGCAACAAAATGACAGACTAGTTATGTGATAAAGCTTAACGGGCCTGCATTATCACAGATGCCCAGTAAAATATGTCAAACCATCGTCATATCATAATAAAAAATGGTTAGACTGATTGCATAAAAATGCAAGAATTATAAATATTATTAGTTGTCTAGACTGTCATTTTCTTGTAGTTGGTCTAGCCATTACTTACTGTTGCATGACATGCTTTACTAGCCATTTATACACAGTAAAAAATGTCACGCAGCAGTAAGAAATGGCTAGACTGATTTATCAAAATGCATATTAGCCATGTAATAACACTTATAAAGCTTTCTTTGTCATGCCTTTAAAGCATACATGATAAGTGTTATTATGTTCATAGACTGCCATTGTGTTATAATAAGTCTAGCCTTTTCTTACTGTGGATTGACATTTGTTACTGCCCATATATGACCAGTAAAAAATGACATGCAACAGTAAGAAATGACTAGTCTGATTTCATTGAAATGCATACTAGCCATGTCATAACAATGTTTGTGCTTGCTTTAACATGTTTTTAAAGCAAACATGATAAGCGCTCTTACACCCCTAGACTGGCATTTTGGGGCAGTAAGTCTAGCAATTTCTTACTGTGGCATGACATTTTGTTCTGGCCATCTACCATAGATTGCAGTGCTTCATTTGTAAGAAAATAAATGACATGGCACAAATATGTTCTGGCACGTCACTGACACCTCTGGGTGGGCAGCTCTCAAACACTGACACTACCCATACCTGCTCCATCCAGTACCAAAATAATTGGTGTGAAGGGTGTAAATATCATCAGTTCATTGAGGGTGATGGATGCATGGTGTGATTTAAAGATACCAATCAACATAACATATTGTGTCTTGAAATAATCTAAATATTGAAGTGGCAAGTGGAACATTTTAACAATCTATCAATAGAAAATAAGAGCCAACATGTTTTCCTTCTAGGGTAAATTATTGGAAAAATGTAGGCAAAATCATTATTGAACTGATGAACGCTCTTGTCAAACAGTGCAGCAGGAAAATCTTGCTTGGTGTGGACCTCCTCCTAGACACTCCTCTTTGATATTGGAAATTTCACTGACCAAGCCCCTGTGTTGTGGCCGCTGGCTGGTGACTCTCCTGTTGTCATCAACCCACTTGGCTGGTTATTACAGTACAGAATGTGCAGCAATGTCAAGCATGTTGATTGGAGCAGTATGAGGACATGGCCAGCCTCAGTGCCCAATATTGTCACCTTCTAACTCAATGTTATTCATGAAAATGGCCATGCCCTACCAACCTGAGTTATCAAGTTTGTGAATAATAATGAGCAAGCCTAGGATGAAGAGATACAGGTCAGTGCACACTGTTGTTTTTATATTACTATGACTGGCTGACAGTTAAAATAATAAAGTTGCCAAAACACCACAACATAACCAAACTAGGATTAGAAATATAAGCTGGCGCTCAGAAAAAAGTGTCGGACTGAGCCCTGGCAAGCCTCCAACAAATTAAACACTGTCCAGTAAAAATTGTCATGCCACAGAAAAGAAATGCTTATATGGATTGCAACAAAAGTACCAGTCTAGCCATGTAATACAACTCATCATGCTTGCATTATCATACTTCTAAAGCAAGCATGATAAGTGTTATTATGTGGCTAGTATGCACAAAGTCTAGCCATTCCTTAATGTGGCATTGCATATTTTACTGGGCATCTATGATACATACATTTGCCCCGCAAAACATGTCTTCTACTCCTCCACTTCCTCTCCTTCCCCTACCTCCTTAACACCTCTCCCAAATGAGCCTCCCAGTCTGGAACAACCCCAACACAAGCTCACCCACATTCATTCACTCATTCAAACACACCTTCAAGCAGCATTCACAAAGCATTCTTCTCGAAAGCATTCAAACAGCAGTTACTCATTCAAACACACATTCATGCATTCACACATTTTTTACATAGCATTTACTTGCTCATTCAAACACACATTCAGACATTAAAACAGCATTCACATAACATTTAATTGCTAATTTTGTCTTTTGAATATCTAATCATTCATGTGCAGATGATACCCAGCTTTTTCTGTCTTTCTCCTCCTTTTCATCTTCTAGTCATAACAATTGTACCTCTTGTCTTTTAGCTATTAAATCCCTGATGTTGGTTAATTTTTCTCATCTTAAATGCTACTAAAACCGAAGTTCTCTTTTCTCCAGCTAAGACTATTCCTTCTCCTCCTCCTTTTGTCTCATATTCCCCTTTGTAACTACCTATTTCATCTTCTGCTCATAATATTGGTCTTTATCTTGATACTGACTTATCCTTTTCTCATATTTCTTCTACCTCACTTGCTTTTTGTTATCATCTGTTCAAAATTTGCAAATCTCACACTTTTCTTAGCTTTGATGCCACCAAGCTTATGTCTTCACTTATCTTTTCACGTTTATTCTAGTGCTCTGCTACACTCTTTGAACTCCATGTCTCTCTATTGGCTCCTCTAAAGTCTGTTTTCAATGCTTCTGTTTGTATCCCATACCTTGTTTTCCCTCGTGATTCAATTTCTCAGCCTTTGTGTTCTGCGGGCTAACTTTCTTTTCACTTTTGGCTCAAATTGTACTTTCTCTGTCTTGTTTTCAAATCTCTCTATGGAGGCTGCCCTCTTATCTTTCCTAACTTGTCTCTTTTTATTCTACTTCACATGTTCTTCGATCTCTGTCTCAATTTTTACTATCTATTGCTCACCTCCCATGCCCAGAAATGGTTTTGTTCTTTTACTTTGCTAGCTCCATCTCACTGGAATGTTCTTCCTCTATCTCTTGGTTCTATTTCCTCATACTCTCTAAAGAATTATAGTTTTCATTTAAACTGACAACTATGAATATCTTCTTGTAATTTTTAACCCTGCATTTTTTGTACTATAAAGTGTGTTTGCTGTTCAGTGCTTTGGCATAAAGCATTATATAAGTTACAAATAAATACAAATATAAATACTTTCAAACTGTAAAGAAAGACGTGACCCAAAACCTGTACGATAAAAATAATCCAAGATGCCAAAAACCACTGCACCACTTTGCAAGGGAAAACATGGTTTATTACATGCAAAATGGTCTCAGATGTTCTCGTAGTTCCGAACAGACACAAAGCTCTCCATGTCACAAGAATTTGCCGGTTATATATCGGAAAACCATATATTAGCATACATAGGTTACAATATCATCACTCCACCCTCATTGGCTGCCACCTATAGAGCATGTGAATGCCCTCCTATAATCATTGGATCAATTGGCCACACCATATCTAACCCCATTTGCCTACCACATGTAGAGATACATTGTCAATATTGAATACAGGTACAGGTACAATAACACACTAAGTAATTGTGACCATCACACGATGTGCACCCCTCAGACCCAGACACATTCAAAGTAAGACAAGTGAAGCCAACTCTGCATTGATAAGACAATAGGCCTTCTCATTTATTTATTTCATTTTTTCAACATATTTATATAATGCCCAAACCCTGGGGTATCACAGTGTTCGGTACAAGGAACAGAGGGGAGAAGCAAAATGTACATACAATACAGTGTATTAATAATAGTTATGGAAGAGCCAGGTTTTTAAAAGCTTTTTGAATTCACTATTCAATTGTTAATTTCTGATGTCCACAGGGAGAGTCTTATAGAGAGTTGGTGCAGTAACCCCAAAGCAGGTGCCTACCGCCCTCTTGCTCTTGTAGTGAGGGGTGTCAAAGTCAGCTCCACTTCTAGGTGGACCCCCAGGGTTTTGACTTGTTTCAGGACTGGTATGGAGGTTCCATCAATGCAGAGGGAGGTGAAGGAGGAGTCAATGCTTTTTATCAGTAGGGAGAGCCTACAATGAGGAGCTTGACTTTTTTCATTGTTCAGACACATATTATGTGTGGCCATACAATTTTGAATGGTGCTATAAACTGTTGATTGCGATGGTGCCTTGGGCACTGTTACCTGTGATGGGGGTGATTATTTGGGTGACATCTGCAAAATGAGTGTAGATGACAAACAAAGAGTCAAGGAGGTCAAAGAGGGGCTCAGTACGAGAGTCTGCAATGAGCACAAGCTACACCCAGACTGTGGACTAAATTTATTGGCATCGCCTCAGCTCCTCCTTCCCCAAATCACAGAACATTCAGACATGGCTCCCCCTTATCTCCTATAAGCTTCAGGTGCCCAGCAATGACGTGACAAGGCCACCACTCCACTGACTTAATTTCAGGGATTTATTTGCTTTGGTTATGCATCTACTTGTAGTTCAAATGGAGTGACCGCTCCTTCATTGAGTGCAGTAGTGCACTAAACTTTCACCTGGCCTATGGGCATCACAAAACCTTGGTGCTATTCTCCTGAATTGGTCATACAACAGGACACATCCCTACTTCCCCTCCACACAGCTAACATTCCATTTCCACAGCTTTCAAGCTCTGCAGCTGGATACAATTAGCATTTATCTGTGCACTGTGGGTGCCTCTAACCTCGGCTTCTTTATTGGGGGACAGAAAAGGGATTTGTCTTGCGACTGAGCTCAACAAAGCCACAGCTCCACATCAGAGTCTTCTTTCTGTTCATTGTGTGCTAGGCCTTCAAATATGGTGGGACTCTTGCCAAGTTAACACGCTGACCTCAGTTTTACCACAGTAACTTTCTGACTCCATCTTCCACCTAGTTCAGCTCTCTTCTCGCACCTAACTGAAGAACATAACTGTGTATATTAATGCTAAATACAGTGGCTATAACAAAGTCCTATCTATGACTTCTTCAACTGCAAAATTAAGATATGTGTTGCTCCTTCTGTTTTTCTATATGTGGGTATCTAGTGTGTGTCAAAACAAAATACATTAGTTGTTGCTCCTTCTGTGTTGCTATATATGGGTATTTTTTGTGTGTTAAAAATAACTACAAGTAATATGCGCACCCTATCCCACGCAAAACTCACCCTGCTCACACTGTGGGCGTGTTAATAGGTTGGTATCAACCTGAACATGTTTGCCTGGCTGAGACGCTGTAAATGCATCCCAACAAAGCACACATTCACATATTCAAATAGCAGTTACACAGCATTTTTGTTCTTGTTCAAACAAATATTCATGCATTCAAACATCATTTACAAAGCATTTACTCTCATTCAAATACATAGTCAAACATTCAAATAGCATTCAAATAGCTTTTACTCACTCGTTTACATGACCCAACCACCCATACATCAAATACTTGATGATTCACACATGCACACATACAACATACACAATTACATTTTCCTTCCAATTACCTCTGAGACCGAGTTGGTCCAGATCCAGCTTCTGAGCTCCTCTTGGCTACTGCGCACAAAAACAGAAACCAGGAAGCACAGTATTCCTGTTTTCTGCACTTGCAAGCAGGCCCCCTGGGGTAAGAGGGGAGTCACCAGGGTTTGCAGCTGCGAACACTAACGACCCCAAGATGACATCTTTGATTCTCAAGTCATGCAGAGTTGTAGGGTTTTTTTAAATAGTGCCTCAACCTTCTTTTTCTGGTGAATGAGACTATAAGATGGGATTTTCATCTCCCAGAAAGTAATCCCCTCTTTTTTTTAAATCAGACATGGCCTTGTGAAGGTAAATGTTGAACTAATATCCTGGACTGATGTATCCAAAGAACATACACGTCCAAGTATATTGTTACCCCTGGATGGTAAAGGTAGGTATATACTGATCTTTTCTATTCTTGGATACTGTCCAATAACATTTTACCATGTCAAGGACAACATGTACTTTTGAAAGTTGGATCTGAGCCAGTCTTTGTTCAATATAGGGAAGAGGACACCTTGATATGTGGACCCATGTATTCGACTCCTCAGGTCAACCCAAAGTCTCCCTTGTCCATTGGAATTTAGGATTCCCAGTATTTTGTAATTCTTGAAATTTTGTTTGGTTCTGTAAGATGATATGCAAAAGCAGCATGCTTATCTTTTAACTTGTATGTAATGTACATTTAGAGTAACTAATTGATTAGTGGGAACTGTCTCACTGTAAGTGTCCCAAATCAAGGTTGTTAACCACTTGACAGCCCAACAATTTATATTATGAGAAACATGTATGGGGTGTATTCTGTCTTCTTCGGTTTTTGAACAGAACAGAAGAAGACAGAATCAGAGTAAGGACCTTCTGAATACAGGAGATACTGGATACAGCAGAGGCAGAACATGGGATACATTTGCTTCTCAGTTGATCTGCAACAACACTTGACAAACTTGAGATACAAGTTTTGAACAAAGGCTTGCCTTAAGCACCATCAATTGTAAATGATTCTGCCACTGTACAAGTGGATATTTTTAAAGTCATTAGGAAATTAAAACTGCATTTATTTTCACAATATGCAACCTAGGAACTCTGAGCAAGAACACAATCGAACAATTACTCCATTAACTATCAAAGATATTTCTAAAACATAATTAGTACTATCTTTCCAAGATAACATATCTGGGACACATATTGTGAAGAATCTAGGCATAGAGAGTGCCACTCTGCTTGATAGTGGCTTGAAGCCTGTTTTCTAACTGTATGCCACAAATACAACAATGCAATGCAAATTATCTATTTCATTAAGGATATTCACAAAGTGATGGACAAGCAACCCAACTAATAATTTATGCAACACCAGTAAAAAACACAACCATGTATAAATAATTGCACAGGACATTATTGACATCTTAGAAGAATGGAAAATTGGAAGCTTGATAGACAATGTTATTAATTGCCAGTCAGGAATGATAGGGTTATCTTTTGCACATTTTGCTGCATATATATGCGGGGAGTGGTTTTAGGGATATAATTAATGTACATGACCAATTCTCTAACAACCAATTTGATTCGATGTAATCCACCCAAACCGTATATACAACTTGTGATTGGCCTTGACACATATGATTGGTTTGTGTCGGCTAGTGGCTTGTTTTCTTAATGAAATTATTCAACATTGATTACAGGTTTTGTTTGAGATACAAACAAATTGGTTAGTTGTTGAATTTTTTAATTAAAATTATTGAAATTTTCTATTAGTTGTTGTTTGAGATTGAGCTATTACAATCAATATAAACTTTTCTGAAAGCATTTCTGTGGGATTACTTGACATCGTATGGCTCAAATGTCAATGCAGCAAGATACACATTGACCAATTAAAAAAGCAAATTCATAACAATATCATCATTTCCAACAGATATTACAACACCTTATAAAAATAATGACACCCATCAGTTGCATATCGAAGCACAGACTTGGGATGGTAGGGGCACCAGACCTGATTATTATGCATCACGTTACACATCAGCATTTCGGTTCTTGGAGTGGAAGGGAGATGGGGAGACATCACAAGTTCTTTCAGCAATGTTCCGGAATTAGGCCGTAGATGCTGACCAATGATTCCTAGGATGTATTCCCACAGGTATCATCGATGAATAAGTCTCTTCACTATTATTAACGCGTAGTAGTTCACCAAACCATGCCTTCAACTTGGCTGGGGTGGCGTGCATTCAAGCCAGGGCAACTTGTTTTCGGGTCATTCGAAGAACCAATTTCGTGATTCTGCTCAGGGACTGACCAATACCAGGGGGACCCCAACCAGACATGCAACAAGATCAAGAGGGATGTCCCTTGTGACAATGGCCCTCATTAGGACCTTGGCGGAGGACCATGGCGCTATTAGCACCATGGTCCATGGCGCTAAGCTGCCAACTCCGCCATGGGGGTTGGCGGACTTACCGCCCCATTCCGACCTTGGCGGGGCGGTAAGTCCCCAATCCCCATTTACCCTTCCCCATTCCCATTTTTGCCCCATAGGGCATAATGGGAGTGGGGAAGGCGTTAATTACGCCACCGTAAATTACGGTGGCGTAATTAACAACAAGTCCCTTAGCGCCATGGATTTTTCCACCTGCAAAAAGCAGGCGTAAAAATTACCATGGCGCTACGGGAACTCGTACTCAGGCGGTAAGGGGCGCCATGGTTTACGCCGGCGTAAACCCCTTACCGCCTGGGTCCTAATGAGGCCCAATGTTCTTTAGTTTAAAACTAATAATGTGCCTGAATGTTACTAATACCGGACATTCCCATGCCAGGTGGCAAAAATCTCCATCTCCCATCTTGCATTTGGGATAGGCACCAGACACAGTGGGGTCAACCCTCCTCATTTTTACAGGATTGTAGTACAGTAAGCTGATGTAGATATTTGAAGTGAATGAGCCTGTGATAAGGGTTTAGTGAGATACGCCTCATCTGGATGCACGCCTCCCTCCATTCCTTATCTTCCAGCTGCCTCCCCAGGTGTACTTCCCACTGCCTCTGGTCTCTCACATCTTTCTCCCACCTCCATTCTGCAACTATGTTATACATTGAACAAAGAAAGGAACGCTTCCGGGTGTTGATATCAGTTTGGTTATTGATTTGGAACCTTTTTGCATCAACAAATGGTCAAACACTGATTCAAACAAATAGTAACTGCATCCAAACAAAACATACAGGCCACCAATTGTATCTATAAAGAACAAATGGTAATTTACTGACACATTTCAAGACAGAAAAATAGCATGATTATTACTCATTAATAAACATCCAGTTGTGACACAACCATGCAATTGTATTTATTGATAGACATGCGAACAATCCCTCCCCCTTTGCCAGCAGGCTTAATTACTAGGTCTCGATTTTCTGACAATTGCTTTGAGGCTTCTCTTTCTTCTTTGGCGATGTTGTGATGTAAAGCTCCAAGTGTATATCAGGACTCAGCCCTGTGCCCCTCCCCTCGCGTCACGTCATGACAGATTGCCTTTTTGCATTTTTAATACAGATACACAACAGCGGGATTTGCTTTCAGCCTGCTTTGCCGATCTGGCGACCAATGTCACTTATTTGTTTTGATTTGATTTTATTTGCTGATATTGTGCGCTAAACCCTGGGGAAGCCAGGCGCTTGACTTAAAGGAAGTGTTACAGACAGGTTATACATAATGAGTTTCAATATGTACAGGAGCATATGCAGATATAGTACATTACAGTAAGAGGGCAAGGTTACAATAAATGATAAGAAATCGATGAGGTGTGCTAGAATTTACAAGTAGCGTGTAAAAAGAGAAACTGTGATAGACATTTTACTTTTTACATTAATATACAAGCAGTGTTTCGTAGTGGGGGTGATGCTTGGGAATGGGTGGATGGGTAGAGGAGCCAGGATCTCACTTTGAATCGCAATGCTAGGAAGGAATGTTCATCTCTAAGCGCAGGGGGCTGGGAGTTCCAGGTTTTGGCAGCTAGAACTGGGAAGCTGGTTCCACCTGAATTTTGGAGTCTGATTTTGGGAATGCTAAGGCAGTGGGCATATTTGGCTCTGGTGGGTCTCGAGGAAGTTTTCATTCATGTTTCACACACTAGGAGTTCATGGTTCACTCACTTTTGGCTGACATCCCTGCTTGTTTCATAGGAAGGCCCTGCTAACATGTGTGCAAAGACTTCCTCCTGCACTTACCAGTTCGTTTTTGCAGTCAGCGCTATGCCCCCAAGCTGTTGCTCTCTGTTCAATCTTCCCCGAGTCACACCCATGCTTAGGGAAATCCAGCATTCCTGTTGCCTGGCAACGCATTGTCTGAGTTATGGGTTGCTACAGTAAAGTCTGCGCAACCATCTGGTCTGCAGCCGCGCATGAAACTACCTCCTCTTATTAAAATCTTCTCCACACACACAGGCGATTCAGCCCTTTCAGTCTCCATATCTGTAGCTTTCCCATAGCCAACAATTGCAAGTCCTAACTGTGCCGGACGAGGCAATTCTTTGTGCGCAGGCACCGTGATCTATTCACGTTATATGTACGGTATTTGTTTGGTGTTTTATGCTCTTCTATTCTGTTTACGCAAACGGCAGGCTTGCGCATACAGTGGACCGCGTGTACATGGATAGGTTCTGTTCTCCTTCAATTTCTCCACAGTTTGGATGTACAGCCTGGATGGTGTTTTATATACGGACTATACATTACCGACTGGCCCCTGGTTCACATCTATCGGACAACCTACATTTCTTCGCGACGCTGGTCCTCTCTAGGTAAGATACATTCACGTACACATTATTTTTTATTAGTCCACCTTTGACATTGGGGGCCAGCAAGCTGAGGCTTTTTTTCGCTCTCTCTGCCCCCCTCCCAGAACAGCTCCAGTGCATCTTCTCTCTGCATCCAGAAACAGCCGTATGCTACCCACCAACAGCACACAACCCTTGGCCTGCCAAACCTGCCCAAGCCCAGCAACACCAGAGGAGCCTCCCTGACTCCCAGCACTTAAGAAATGGAGATTTTGAATTCCATGGTAAGCGTTCCCTTGAAATCTTTAGTTTTTTTCTCGCAATCCCCTCTCAAACAGTTTAGAACTGAGATTCATTCTCCATCTTGCCTCCTGCCACATACAGAACTAAACAATTTCATACATCTATCCAACAGGGTCTTCACATTTACACCCTGACGAAGGCAGCCTCCATCATCTCCACACCACTGAAATGCGATCTGACTTGGGGGCCCTCCAATGTTCCACTTATCTGACCAACCTAAAAGTTTTGGATATCACTCTCCCCCCCACACCCCTCCTGTCGCGTAGGCAGACCCTTTTGGTGTCCACTTCCAAGGGTGCCAAAAAACTTTTCTTTAAAACCAAGTAAGGATTTGTATTGTAAAAAGATAACAGAAGCAATTTAGCTTTCAACAGTTTAAACAAAACAGTAATGTGTGAGATTTACTACCTTTATTTTACTTTTCGTCCCTGCTAGGCAGTATCATTTGACTTAATTGCCAAGTCAAACATAACTTGTGTTTCTTCGGAAGAAATTCAGGATACTGCTTCCTAACTATAGGTACCCTGAGAATAATAAAAACATCTTGTTTTTGGATCTATCTATTGTTTGCTACCATTTTATCTGGAATTTTGTATTTTGTAAATTTCATTCTGTCTCTTTCATTTCCCTTTTCCTTCATTATAAGCTCTGGTCTTGCACACCATTTTCACTGGGTCCCTTTCACTGATTGGAACCTATCCTTGCACTGGCTTGTCTCTTTTAAGACTAGGCTGTAATGTTATGCCCACTATACACAAGGTAGTTGTATTGTGCCAGCATTTGTTGATGTCTATGTTAATTAATGAGTAATAATTATGTTATTGTTCTGTCTGTAAATGCTAGTAAATTAAAATGCATGCTTCATGAATACAATTGAGTGGCCTGTATGATTTCTTTGAATGCAATTACTATTTGATTGAATCAGTGTTTCACCATGTGTTGATGCGAAAAGGTTCTAAATCAATAACCAAACTGATATAAACACCTGGCAGCGGTTCCTTTCTGTGTTTTTTGTATCACTATTGCCGACTCTGCTGCCAGTCCACTAGGGCACCCATTTTCTTTGCATATTACTATGTTATACATTGTGCATTACTCCTGCACTTGGGGTCCTGGCCCTGCTATGTCTGCCATCAAGGTGCTAACCACTGGGGCAGATGGAAATGTCGAGAACACATGTGCCATGTCTCCTCTAATTGTATTGTACACACGTTCCCCTGTGAGCAGGGCAGATGTGGCTGCCCCTATTCTCTGGGATGGGAAGAAGATCCCATCAGTGTATAAGTCATTGAGGGATATCAAACCCTCCCTGCACAGCTTCCTCACCAGACCTTTGTCCTAGGGAAAGAGGAGATCATGCATATTCTCCAGGTATATTCATGCCACATAGTGTGGTGATTAATTATGTTTGTGATGCAGTCTGTGACACATCCATACAGTCACCCCCACCATTTCCTTGGTGTGTCTCCTCAGCTAGGCCAATAACGTTGAATCCAGCGAGTGGGGGTGTGCAATGATAATTTCCAGACACTTACTGAATCTTTAGTGGGATCAACTATGGAGTAACATGGTGTACAATGGCAACCAAAGTGTGGTCTTCCACATCAGGGACATTAAGACCCCTTATTTAAAAGGTAGCGTAAGGATATCCCATGTTGGTAGCACCTGTTTCCCTCCCCAAATTAAGTGAAACAGGGCTGATTTAATGTCTGTCTGGAACTTATGTGGCAATTGTATGGAGACCCTGGTGAGGCGATATTGGCACTTCGGCATAAGTATCATCTTAATAAGGGTGATGTGTGTCATCATGGATAGAGGCAGTTTCACCCATTGACTGACCTTAATCCAGATCTCCTCCAAGAGAGGTGTGTAATTATGGTCATACAACATCTGGGGCATTCTCGCTATTACTATGCCTTGAGATGTAACACTTCTCAGGTAAATGGCAACGCCCAAGAAGGCGGTAGGTTTGATTGCAGAATCAATCAATGGGAGGGGCTGTCTTATCCCAGTTGATTTGGAGAGCTGAGTAGGTGCCAATCCTTTGACCCTCATGTATCAACAGGGAAAGGTTATCGTGGGATCCTTAACATATAACAGATCATCTGCATACAGCGACAGCAACAACCGTTGACTAAATGATTTCCGCCCTCTATGAATGTGGTACTGTTGCAGGACTGCAGTCAGAGGCTCCATTGAAATGGCAAAGAGCAGCAGTGATAGTGGACAACTCTGTCTGGTCACCCTTGAAAGCAGGAAAGGGTCAGATATCACCCCATTTGTAAAAACCCTGGCTACTGGGTTGTTATGTAACACCTTAATATTTAAAAAGCCAGCTCCCAGTCCCATTCTGGTCAGCGAAAGTTAGCGTCCCCCAAAAATGCAGTGAGAACTCCCCATTGAGAGTCAATAATGGACACACCCCAGGAGGGAATGAGATCAAGACCAAGTGGGTCTGAGAATAAAAAGTAAAGTTTATCTAAAGTCAAATAGGGTGAGCAGAGAACTCTGCAAACTCTGAGAGTGCTCTGCCAAATCATCAGAAAATGCACATTATATTACAAAATCATATCATATATGACATGTGCTATAGGGGATACATTGAATTGTGGTTATTGGATGAAGGGGACAGCACTGTATCCATTCTGTAGGGGTGGTCCTCCCGGATTGGCTGGCATGGAGCTGATTACTTCTTGAAGCATGTGAGTCAGCTGGGCTCATGTGGGTGAGGTGCAGGGTCAGTCAACGTCCAAATTGTGAAGATATAGACTGTGTAGAATTTTCCCTTGTGGCCACACATACTTTGACCATTATTTATACATTTTGACATATAAGAGTTATATTACTAGGCGTTTGACCTAGATGATAAAAGTGAAACTGCATGGGTCCAGGTGGCTAATCTATTCACAATCTTACATTGACACATTCATCAAACATTCCCTTAGATCCCATGAGAGAATGGTTTATTGTTTGTTAATGTGAAGAGAATATATTGTCACACATGGGATTAGTGATCCGGGGTGAGTTGGGGTGGCGCACAGATGGGGGCATGCAACTGTTACATCAAAAGGCGGTGGGATGAGGGGGCTTGTAGCCTGTATTTCTTTAAATGGAGTCTAGGGGTACTAGGCAGGTGTACGGAGACATCGTATTTCAGGGGGGAACGGGGGAACAGGGGTAGATACTTGGTGTGGGCTTAGCAGAAGGGTGAGAGGTTACATTTGTTGCATTAAGGCATCAGTAAGACAAGGGCCTCCGGCCGTCATACCATTGTGAGAGGGAGAATGGTGGGGGCTGAGTGCGCGCTATTAAAAATGTGAGGGGAGGCCCGTGGCTCATAGAGTTTGGCCAAGTTTGATTAGTTTGATTATACGTGAACCATTGGAATAGAGTAAAAACATGTTATTGTTACTTAGTTTACAACAAATAATAAGCAGGCTCTAATTGCATTATGGGCTCAGCCCTCGCATTGACCGTGGTCATCGTGCTGCAGAATGATTCTATTTACATTAGCCTCATGGCCTCGCCGTTTCTATTGTACACACGTGAGCCTTATGCCCTTTAAACATACTTGTGAATATGCATAATATTGAAAAACCAGTGAGCATGCGGACCATACATTTTGCATCATAACAAATGAGTAACCTAGCATGTTATACGTTTGCCAGGCTCTTTGGTAATCATCATTGTAAGACACCAGCATATGGAGCATGATTTCATGTTCATTGCAATTGATTTAGAAATGCTAATAAATGATTATTCTGTTATGTCGGCCCCCTTATACACCACCACAGGAGGGGATTTATAGCTTTCAAAGAGGGGATTATCATTGTGGGTGGAATAGAGTGGCACACAGTCATGGGGTGTGTATCTGCTACATTGAAAGAGGTGTGAGGTTGGGGGTTGTTTGCAGTATATATCTTATGGTAGAGTCTGCAAGTGATGAGACATGTTTGTGGAGATTCATTGTTTTTTCCAGGCTGAGCTCTTGTCTGGTCACTCACAGGTCAGTGACAGGCGGAGGAAGATGAGAGATACAGTGTTTGACTTGTAGCATGTTTGTGCCTAGTCTGTCGTGAGAACGGGGCTGCTGCAGGGACACAGGGTGGAGGAGGTGGGGTATAGCTGGCTAACTGTGTGCTGGGTGAGGGGAGAGCTGCAGGCCTGCAGGCTGGATTTGCTATGATGCCTGCTTTAACATTGTACAAGATGGAGTCGGTGTTCAGTACAAAATGGAGTTAGTAATTGGCCCTCTGATTGAGCATTGCATTCGTATGTGTCGCTCCGTGGCTGTCCAGCACCTCTGGCCACAGGCGCATGGGCAGCCGCGGGGTGAGCATTGTATGCGCGTGGGTAGGAATAGAGGGGAGAGGGCCTAAAAAACCTTTCCTCCTATACGTCAGTACTGTGAACATGAAGTCCCATTATAGGGAATCAAATGCCTTTTCATCATCGAGTAGAACCACAGTGGCATCCACCCTTGTGTTGATTAGTGATACGACACTGAAACGTACAGATATTGGTCGCAGTTGAACTGCCAGGTACAAACCCACATTGGTCCGGAAGGACCATTTATTTATTTATTTATTTTTTGCACATTTGTAACACGCTTACACATCAAGAACATTGTTTCTCAAAGCGCCCACAGGGCAATAGGGAGAGAACATGGGAATGAAAGGCAAATATAACAATGAAAGAGAGAGGCAGTCCTACTAGGCACTGTGAGCATTCAGAACGTGCAAGTGCAGAGCGAGAGGGTGATGAGGAAGGGTGCGGTAAGTGCAATGAGTAACATGGAGGGAAGTGCTAGGGAGTAAGTTGCAAGCAACTGTTAAGTGACTGCCAGAGATCACTAGATAGGAATGGTCAACTGCCAATGAATAAGTGAAGGACTATGATAGCACAGGCAAGTTGGTGCCCAAAGGCGAGGCCTAGGAGTGGGTGGAGGCTGAAGGTGAATGGAGGTGAGAGGTCAGGGCCATGTGGACACATAAGGGCCCTGGTCACCAATCTCAGCAACTGTGGGGTTTAGCACGGGAGGGAGATTGGGAAGGAGGAGGTGAAAAGGAAAATCTTCCAGAATTTGAGGAGATCCAGCTCAAAGTGAAGAGGAAGAGTGAGGCTGTTCCATAGGAGGGAGCCAGCTGAGGAAAGAGATCGGCCACCAGCTTGCTGTTTAGTGAATCACTTGACATGCAGAGAGTTGGTGCTGGAGGAACGTAAAGATCTCGAGAGTGTTTTTAGTGAGAGCCAGTTGTAAATATTGAGGTCCCCAGACCTGGACAGCCTTATCGATGATGCAGAGGGATTTGAATTTGATCCTTGCAGCAACCGGGAATCAGAAGATATTTTGTAGGGCTGGAGAGATGCAGTCCCTGATCTTGAGGACACGTCTCGCAGCCCTATTCTGGATTAGCTGGAGAGGATGTAGAGAGGAAGAGGGTAGATTAAGGAAGAGGCTATTGCGGTAATCAAGCCTAGAGAGTATCAGTGCTCTAGAGACATTGACCTTTTGGGGAAAAGTGAGGAAAGCAAGGATTCCTTTGGGGAGCTGGAGTTGAAATCGGTTCTTTTTGGCAAGGTCCAGGATGTGAGGGAGGAAGGAAAGAGAGGAGTCAAGGATGACACCAAGATTTTTGGCTTCAGATGAAGGAGAAGGGGAGAACCTATATATAGTGACCAGAGTGAGGGGAAGAAAGAGGGAGCAGGAGTCCCAAATGGGAAGGTTCTCAGTCTTGCTGGCATTGAGGCAGAGATCATTGGAGGCACACCAGGACTGGATGGCATATAGGCAGTCAATAATGATGGAGGAAGTAAGGAGAGGATCAGAGAGAAGTTTGAAGAAGAGTTGTGTGTTATCTGCGTAACACTAGAAGTAAAGGGAGTTGGTGGAAATAAGGTGTGCAAACAGAGCAAGATTGATGTTAAAGAGCCATGGAGAAAGGTTGGAGCCCTGGGGGACACCACAGGTGTAGACAGAGGTGGGAGAGGAGAAAAAGCCCAGGATAATCTTGGAGGGATGGTCATTGAGGAAGGAGGTCAGTCTGTCCAGTGCCCGCTCTGAGATACATAGGGTATTGTGGAGCAGTTTTATGAGGGTATAGTGGTTGACTGTTTCAAATGCAGAGAAGAGATCAAGTAGAATGAGAATGGCAGGAGAGTTAGAATCAAGAGAAGCAAACCGTTCTTCATGGGTGTTCAGAAGAGCAGCTTCAGTGCCTCTGGATGCTTGGAATTTAGATTGATGGTCGTGTAGGCAACCAACAAGTTCAGTATGCTCAGTCAGTTTGGGGAAGACCAGCTTCTTCAAGAGTAGGCAAAGGAAGGAGGTGATAGAGATGGGGCGGTATTTAGCTGGACAAGACGGGGGTGCAGAAGGTTTTTTCAGGAGGGGGCCCACAGCATACAGGACAGCAATTGATTCACTAATACTTTTTGCGATTATTTTATTATTGACATTCAGCATCTTATTCATCATAGGAAAGAGTACTATAAGTACCTCATGAACGGAAGGAGGAAGCATAGCCTGTTGTAAGCTTTAATAGCATGGGCACCAAGGACTCACTATGCGTTTTCTAAAATTCGGGGGGCAGTCTATCTAACCTGGTGCTCTGTTGGTGTTAAGCTCAGTAATCGATCTTCAGACATCCTCCAATGCCAAGGTAGTATTCAGAATCTCCCTGTCTCCAGCTTCAAGCCACAACAGTTCAGCCCTGTCAATATATGCCCACATCTATTTGCCTGACATAGTATATCAAGAGGTGTATAAACTCTTGTAATAATCCTCAAATATTTGATCGATCCCCTGGTCACCAGCTCCCCACTCGAGGCATGCATCCTTTCTATGTCTGACTGACCCTTCTCTGCATATCTGTGGGCCAGAGTTTGCCAGGAGAAGAATTTGGATTCCCTATCTGGCAGCTCATCAATCTCATTAGACCATTTTGTATCTGAGATCTTGTAACAGCAGGGCAATTTCTAGGCTGACTGCCCTCCAGCGTCAGCAGCCTACATTCCACTGCATTGAGTGAATGTCGTAATGACCTCAGCACTACCACCTCATTCGCTCTGCAGGCTCCCCTTATAAAGCGTTTAAACGTTTCCCATATCATATTCATTTGGGGCACATAGCCTTCATTTGAACAAGATAATTGACCAATTTAAGTAACTATATCCAGTCCAAAAGCCACATGCAGTAATTCAGACTTTTTGGGGCACAATTTGCAGACTCTGCATGGCCCTTAAAGCAATCAGTATCATAACCAGGGAATGGTTGGAGGCAGTTCTGGGAAGGATCTGGGATTCCCACATGAGCCTAGTTAGCACTGTGAATGATAACCATACTCATTTCTAGAGTATGAGTCCTGTGGTGATGAATAAGAGGTGATTGTATGCATCTTACGCCATGCATCAGGGACTGCATATTCTCAGCTAATACCTGTGCAGCACTTAGCATTGTGTATGTCGAAGTGCACGTCCTGTCCTCATAGGGTTCCAATGCTACATTGAGGTCTCCTCCCATGAGCATCTTGATCCCAGGAAGTTCCTACAACTTTAGAAGACGGTCTCAAAGAATTTGGGGTTTCATATTTTGGCACATATAAATTAACCAGGAGCCCCTCCATACCTCCTAGGTTCACCTGCAGGATTAGGTGGCCACCATGAGGGTCTGCTATAGTGGCATGTAGTGTGAATTGGAATGAACGGTATTTCATTATAGCTACATCACAAGAGTATGTCGATGTGCCGGGCCAGGAACCGAAGTCGCAGCTGGAGTCCATCTGAACTTCACAGTAAAGTGGGTCTCCTGGAGAAAAGCAAAAATAATGTTATGATATTGCAGGTATGCCAATTCCTTTCTGACTTTGATTTGATTGTTAAGCCCTCTGAGTTAACCCCCTAATAACTACTTTCTTAAATTTCAAAAGAAACTGAAATTGAAATTCAGGTGTGTGCCCCTCGCATCTGAAGAGGGAGTTCCAGTGTTCCCAAGTTCATGACAAGAGGAAAGGCCAGAAATGCTTGCAGCCACCCATCTTATTGTGGACATATCCCGAGTGCACCAATGATAAAAAAATACACTGAAAGCTACCCTCTCAGCCAGCCATACAGACAGAATACAATACACGTCTTCACCGGTATAGGAGAAGAAACAGAGATCATGGATGGAAATACTTATATGGACAGCCTCTGCTAAGCACCAAGAAACTATGATGCTGACATCATTAGTGACACCAAGACGTAGCAGTGTTAGACATGAAGAACACCCGCAGTACCGCACTGCACCACATAAACAAACACTTGCATACATGAAAAACATGAGAGTACAGTTCTATAGATAGAGGACTGATTCATATACATACTGTCATTGCTTTCATTATTTTTGCCATTAACTAAATGCAGTAACGCAGAACTGCAATGCACAAGAGATCCTGAGCAAGCTTGCGGATGCTTGAAGCTAATATTTGCGTGGATATACATGTGTATATATGGAACCTGATCGAACCATGTACAACTAACCTATAGGGAACTTAGAATAACATGGACAATGTAGACACTGCATTCTAAAGTCTAGGAAAATTACAGCATTCCGCATGCCTCTGAGCATGAGATGTGGAGAAGCTGAATCAGGCTGTACAGGGAACAAGACGGGCAAAGACAGGCTCATGGCCAAGTTCAGAGATACAAGGACTTTGTAATCTCCAGACGACAAAGGGACCATCTGCAGGAAAGCTGAATAAATCCTCATAATTGTGAGTTGTAGAGCTCAATTTTTCTGTCTCTAAACACGTGATGCAGCCAGGCGAGACAATGTACAGTCTTCCGTGGTGGCAAAAGGAGCTGATCACAGCAAACCAGATGCAGACAGCAACAAGTGTTGCAACGTGAGAAGCATATTCTCATAGGCAAAGATGGTACACACAAGTTTAAATACAGACACATTATCGTTCACATCACCTTGAAGAGGTGCACAGCGAGGTGAGAACTCGATTGAGACCCAGGCCTGGGGGCATCAGCTATGACCAATCACAGCTCAGAATCCCAGGGGTGTATGGCAAGGGGCAAGAACCAATGGTAGGGCCACTTCTCTGCAGTAATGTAATAGATAGTTCCTTGGGGATGGGACAGGCCAGCCACTTGACATGTAAGAGCCAGTAGAATAACACCTGTAGGTGACCGTATAGGTTATAGTTATCTCAATGCCCAATCCCTTTGGTTTTTGGAGAAGGGCCCAAATTATGATGTAGAAATCAAACAAAAGTGGCCTGCGCGCCATGGAACAGTGTAATGTACCAGAATCTTCAAGTGTTCTTGTATTGATCCCTGTTGGTTTTGTTTGCCATAAACCACAGTTTGTACTTGGCATCTGGCTGAGTCCTCCAAGTATTCTGGGGCGGGTGTTGGGCCCTCCAAGTCCATGGACCCCCAGCCTCGCTCTGGCATACATAGGAGTCCCACCCAACAAGTTATTAGCAGATATGATGGTTGGCTGAGCCAGCCTGGCACAAAGACATCCCTGCCACTGAACCTGAGAGGCTGCAGGACCCTTGCATATTTTGAGAAAGATGGAGAACACGTACCTGTGGAAAGGCCGTCAGGAGCCAGCTTGGAAAATATCCGGCCCGAGGTCAGCGAGGAGTCTAGGCAGACCAGGACGGGGAAGTGGCAGCTTTATAGGACGCGGCAGCCGAGCAGTGCCAGCAGATCACAGAGTGTAAGTATTAACACAGTCACACAGCGGTAATAGGAGGGACAGCCCAAAACCTGACAGGACTATGAGCTGGAAATAGATTTGAACCCAATGTTCGTATAGCCTAGCGCACACCTGTGTTTTGAATTATTTAGGGAACTGGTGGAAAAATAGTGGGGTGCCAGGGAGAAAAACAACCGTGACACTGGGTTGTGTTAACCTATGTAGAACCAACAGATGTCCACACTCTGGTGGAACGCTCCCATCCCCTGCACGCCCTTTCAATTGTAAACACAATCAATAATTTATCAATAGTAGCAATTTGTTTTTGAAAAAAGTTTGTACATACCAACTTTAGACACTGATTATATCAAAGAAATAACTATCAATTTAATTTTGCTATGAATCACATGCTAATAATTTACAATTTGATTCTTGAGTTTTTAGCCTCTGTGTTAATGTGGTTACAACATTACTTAAATTGCGTGAATTTACACATTTTTAAGTCACACTCAAATTTTAGCACAATATTCTTTGTGGGCACACAATGGCCCTCATTACAAGTCAGGCGTTAAGGGTTTAACGGCGCCGTCGGCGCCGTTAACCCTTAACGCCTGATTCACACTTTAACGCCTGCTTTTTGCAGGCTTTAAAGTCCAAGGCGCTAAGCGACCTTGGTGTTAATTACGGCACCGTAATTAACGGTGCCGTAATTAGCGCCTTCCCCATCCCCATTATGCCCTATGGGGCAAAAATGGGAATGGGGAAAGGCAAATGGTGAATGGGGAATTACCGCCCCACTCACCTTGGAATGGGGCGGTAATTCCGCCATCCACCATGGCGGAATCCGGCATGGACCATGGTGCTAATAGCACCATGGTCCACCGCCTGACTTGTAATGAGGGCCAATATGTTTATTACACTTTCCTCACTTTTGTGGAGAAATGCCTTATAACATATATTGTTCATAGAAAGTGTTGATATACAGTCCTCAACACGTTTCGGGGTTGGTTTTATTCCCTTCTTCAAGAGTTGTTTGCCCTCTATATTCCTTTTTCTTTCTTCACCTATAATATACAATACAATAGTGTGGTCTAACTCTTAACAGTTGTCTGTCATGTTATTTTTGGATGTCCAATGCTTAATCTCCTGACTGGATATTCTTTAAGATTGTGGTCTTTTCAATATTAACCAAGAGGATGTATGGATTCACAATAGGTATGTAACCTATAAAAACAATAGAAAAACAATAAAAAATAGGCTAATTAAAAAGGAGGATTTGACCTGGATTCTGGTCTAAGCTTTTTATGCATCAATGAGAAATATTTAATCATGCTCATATACTATGTGCATCTGTGTTTACCTGTTGTTTCTTAACGTGTGGTGCCACTTCATAAATTGGTTGGTGTGGCCGCTAGCAGCTGAGAAAGTCCTGTGGTGGGGAGGTTTGTAAGTTAAGTAGATTCCCAATTTGTATTTGTAAAACATGTAAACATGTGTTTTAATTAGAAGTTAACTAATTATTGTTGGACTTATACTGTTAGTCTGATCAATATTACCATAGGTTATATAATGCTGGCATTTATAACTAGCTAATACTTTAGGAGCAGTAGGAAGCTGGTCAAGCCATTTCAGAAGGCTTCCAGCCTACTCTCATCTTGTGCTTGTACATAACATGGATAATATCATAATCCAATAACGGAAAAAAGCGCTAATTTTCTCGTAGAGTCAATGTGTTGACACATTGTAATGACTATATTGCTTTTTAAGTCAGTCTTACCTTCCTCTAATAAAAAAGCTCCAGGAGTCGGTTCCGCAGGTGTTGAGATTCTCACTGCTCCTTAAGGATTATGCCTAAAATGTCTGCTATTTATATCGTGACATCATCAGGTGAGAACGTGATGACGTCACTATGTTTACAGCGTCAGCGTGTAACATGAGAATCCTCAAGTAGACGTGAGGAGATCGTACCTATGGTTAAATGTGCTTGCTATTGCTGATATTGATGAATTAGTAAAACCTGATGTATCAGGTTATATCCACTGAATTCAATGATAACCTAACTTGATCCAGTATCTATTAAATACAAATAAGGTTTCAGGAGGTGAAAAAGTGATCAAAATACTTAACGTTGTCTACAATGTGTATCTAGTACAATGATGGATCCTGCTTACAACTAGTGATATTGTACCTTAGACCTATTTGCTTTTAAAGTAGTGATTGGAACACCAAGAAAATGTGGAGTCGTGATTAGCATATCTTAGACATGTAGCTTCATGGAATCCTCACTCTACCTGGATTCTCATGTATACAGCTCCCAATTAGAGAATTGTAAATCTATGAAAATATCGGGCATCCATATGTTTATTACTTCAAAAACAACACGCTCACATTCTCGAGTTTGTTTCAGATTGCACTCTGTCCAGGCATGTAATAGACAATTCATTCAAAATGAAGGCTCAATTAAATTTCTCATAAATATCATTTTTTACAGATCAATATTATTGGTTGGATCCAGATCCGATGTCTGTTACGTCGGGTTCTTTATTAGGTCTCACTGTTTGAGGTTTTTTGTTTATCTATAAGAATGAGGCTAAACTGTACTCTTCATTCATCCCACGTGGCGCTAAACTGTTCAGTTTCTCAATCCAGAATATTTCCCTCTGATTCATGCGCCTAGCATGATTTCCACCTCTTTGTGCTTTCTTTACAATGTCCAAGATAATCACTTTCAGTTAAGCGATACAAACTTTTTTGAGGGCAAAGTGTCTAGCTACTGGTGAGTGTATGTTGTTGGTTCTTATGATGCTTTTGTGCTCATTCCAGCACTCCTTGGCTTTCCTTTGTGTCTGACCAACGTAGTAGAGGCCACATGGGCAACTTAAACCATAGATGATTGATTTAGTATCACATGTTGCGTAGTCATGCAGAGGAATTTTATGTCCGTTCGATGGATGTCTCACATAGTTGCCTATCATTATGTTGTTGCGATTGCAACAGCTCAGGCATGCGTAAGTGCCTGTTTTCTTCTTTGTGAGTGTGCGTTGAGTGTCAACTTGGGGCCTTTCTGCTTTCACTAGGCTGTCCCTGAAATTCCTGCCCCTTTTGTAGGTGATGATAAGTGGTTCTGGAAATAGTCTCTTCAATTGGGGATCCAGATTGATTATTCTCCAGTTCTTTTTGTTCATCCTCATTATATGATGACTCTGTGCTGAATACCTCAGTGCATAAAGGAATGGGGTTTCTTTTGATTTGTTCTTTGGTGTGAGGAGATATTTTGTTTCCAAATTCTGTGTTTTCTCTTCTGACTTCTTAACGATAGATTCTGGGCAGCCTCTTTCCTTGTACCTTTCCGACATTAGTGCATTTTCATTCTTGAGGGTATCTGTAGTTGAGATCATCCTTTTTAATCAAAGAAATTGGCTATGGGGCAAATTGTTCTTTACGTGCTCCGGGTGATGGCTCCTAAAATGCAAAGTGTTGTTGACATCAGTCGGTTTGTGGTAAATGTTAGTAATGATTCCTTCCTGGCCAATCTCTAGTTCCACATCCAGAAAGTGTAATTTAGGGGTTCCAATTTCCATTGTAAATTTGATTCTATCATGGCCTATGGAAATCTATTGTAGGAATTCCTCTAGTTCAATGTATCCTCCTCTCCATATGACGAAAACGTCATCGATGTACCTTTTCCAGGTGATTATTTTTTTGCTGTATTTTGTTGGTATTAGAATCCATTTTGTCTCCAAATGGTACATGAATAAGCTGGCATAGGCCGGGGCCATACCCGACCCCATTGAGGTCCCAGATGCTTGCAGATGGTATTGAGTTTTATATCTAAAGTCATTATTCACAAGTATAATTTTGCTCAATTCCAAAATAAAACTTTTGTTAGCTTCACATTCATTCTGTAGTAGCGACTATTCGAGTGCTTCCAAACCATCTTGATGCAGGATGCACGTGTACAAGCTCTGCACATCAAATGAGACCAATATATCATCTCTATTGATGTTTGTTAAGGTGTCCAAATGGGTAAGGAAGTCTGTAGTGTTTTTAGATATGTAGATGTTGTTTGCACTATGGGTGGCAATGCTTTGTCCACGTAAATTGCTAGTGGGTTAAAGATACTGTCCGTCCCTGCTACTATTGGTCTAAGGGAGGGGCGGCGGTTCTTCAGATTTTTGTGTATTTTGGGAAACCCGTAGAAAATCGGAGTGGTAGGGTGTTCATTGGTTAAGAATTGCCTGGTTCTGTTAGAGATCCATCCTTGATATTCAGCTTTCTCAAGTGTTGTTTCAATGATGACCGAAATTTGTTGAACCGGATCCTGTTCAATTTTTATGTATGTGTTTTCATTTGATAAAAGTTCCAAGATCTTTTCCTCGTAGTAAGCAGTGTCCATGATCACATCACTATGGCGCCTCATTTGTCTGCCGGTTTAAGAGCCAGGCTTCTGTCGTCCGCTAAATTTTTGATAATTTCATTCGGCCTTCTCCTGGTGTTATAGTTTCTGGACCTGGTGAAGTTAACTCTATTCAGGTCCTTTGTCATCTGCTCTTCAAACATTTTGATGGTTATGTTATTGACTTGGGGGTTGTAAGCGATATTCAATCAACACTACAGCTAAGTCAATGCCTAGTCTGGGATGCTGAGGAAAACCCTTATTGATGTATTTTTATGTCCAGTTCAGTACTCTGGATGACAACCCTTGTATAACACCCCCCTCTTAGAATCCCCCTGACCCAACTGAGCCAAGAAGTAGGTTTGTTTTGCAAATTAAAAAGTTTCTTTGAAAAATTAAACAATATATATGTGTCACACTTTTATAACAAATTAATATCTGATAGTACACTTAGACATATGATGTGGATCCACAATGGGTAATGTTACAGTGGTACACTTGATTACTTAGGAGTGGTATAGAGGATGAGGTAGCTGAAATTCTTTATGGTTTCAAGGAAATGCAAGGTGGAATAAATGCAGTACAGAAAATAAACTGATATGGTTTCACAAGAGATAATATGCTCACTTTTCCCCTGGTGGCAATTCACCCCCCCTATATGCAATGCAAGGAGATGGAAGTAACACACACAGTCTTCAGGAATACAATCAAATACAATACGGAACTCAGTTCCCCCCCCAGCAAGCTTAGAGTAAACAGGTAGAAGTTTGAAACACAGGCCCAAAATGCTTTTAAATGTGATGGCAATGGATGGGAGAATGTGCTAACTGATTTTAATTCCCTCTAGAGATTCAGGGTGAGTGAGAGATGCTTGTTGGTATTAGTTCAGGCTCACTTTAGCAATGCTCTATGAGTTATTACCAGGTTGAAAACGGATTTTAACAAAGGAAAGAATGGAGCTGCTATTTTAACAAGTGGAGAAATTGAGCCAAAATCGCAAATCGCATTAAATTTCGCGAGTGCGTAAATCACGATCTCCGAAAATGTATAGGGAGTAGTTCTAGGTTCGTTGGAAAGCCTAGAATCACAGCTTTAAAATGAAAGTTAAAGTTCGTTCCTAGCCCAAACGGTTCCAGAGATATGGATGATTTAATAAAGGTAGATTTTCGGATTTAAAGTAAAACTCAAAATGACAGGTGACAGCTTGCGGCTGCAGAATTGACAGGTGCCAGTTGTGCAGCTTTAAAAATGACAGATGACACGATTTCTAGGAGGCAGTTCTACTTAGGTTAATATAGCTTGAATTAGATTATTTTAACTAAGAGATTGGTTCTGCACAGTTCTGCTAGGTACTCACAATATAAATTTGAACTAGGCCTCGTCACGGATCTGGTCAACACGTCTGGCGGCGGTTCTGTCTGCTCGGTGGGTCAATCAGGCACCGGTTCTGCTCACAGCGATCCAGATCTCTGGTTCTGCTCACAGCGGTCTGGGTCAGCTCTGCACTGCTGGTCTGGCCTCTCTGGATACAGCGGCCTCTGGTTCTGGATACTGCTCTGCTTTCCGGTCCGGATCAAGTGGATTCTGGATGTAACACTGCTTTCTGGGTACTGGCAAAAGTTCTTGCCAAAAGAATTCAGACAGCTCGCCCGGCTGTGGAATAGTTTGCAAATGATTTTAAGGATGCTGAGGCCTGCTGAGAAGAGTTCTCAGTTTGTGGGTTTAGGCCCTTGCTTTAAGTTCTGAAGTAAATTTCTGGTCTCTGAAGATTGATGAATGTGAAGTCTGGAGTCTCCCGGCAGAGCGTCCCGCAGAAAATGGAATTGAATCTGTCTACCTGTCCCAGCAGTCTCTTTTTATGTGTTTTGGAAGTGGGTGTGTGCGTGGCATAACTGAGCCTGCCCCTCTCTACTTGTCATTGGCCCAATTCTCCCCTCTCCCATGATTGGGGGAAGGAAATGGATTGTCATCATGATGAGGTCTGTTTATGGGTCAGAGGATCCTCCCCTGGTCAATTTGCCCACAAATCTATATTTGATTCAAATACATATTTCCCAGATACACAATTTGTTGAAATTACATGTACACATTATATATTCCTTATGGTCAATGCTTGTCCGCCTCTGATCTTCCTGGGGGCTTGCCTTCAAAAATGACAACATTTTGCGCTTTTTGACTGGTTTACCAATATCAGACATTTACCAAAAATTACACACATGTGCGCAAGGAGTATGGACATTAATTGATGAAGTGTCAGATTTTTAACATGCAGACATTTGGAGTGAGACCCTATTTTCCGCTAGCAACCCCCCAGAATACACCACAGGGTCCTAACGCCTCTTAAAACGTGCACAGAAAAATCACAAGAATAATGATATTACTTATATAATTTTGACCAGTCCGCACTATGAGTTATCTATCTTTTTAACTTATGCCCTGGTAAAAAGAAAAGGGTGTGGCTTCCCACATCACATGGTGGAAGAACTGGTTTATCCACTTCCCCCAAGTTGCTGGCTCTCACAGGCACTTCTCCTCCCACTTCTCCCAAGAGGAAGCCACTTTACGGCCCCCCCAATATAACATTTGCCTGAGTCCATTGTTCAGTTTCCTGCAGTCCCCAGGTAATTCAATCACCTCCTTTTTGTGGGGGCAGCAGAATGCAGCCAGGCCTGAGAACACAGCTGTTGATCCAGTTTCAACTCCTGTCGGGGGTAGTTGTCAGGCAGAATCCAGTTTCATTAAGCCAGGTTTCAGCTAAATGTCACTTTTGTTCCCAGTTTTCTACATTCAAATCAAACTGACAATTTTTACACATGCAGCTAGAGTGCTGATTCTAAGTTCAAAACTATGACATTTCAACAGTTACAAACTATGTGACACTCAAAAGTAGGTCCCTCATTTAATTTAAACATTTCGATTTTAGTGGTTTTCAGTTCAGTTTAACTTAAGCTGCTGACCTCCACAGCTCAGCCAGTTTTGTTATGAACATTGTTTTGGGCACTTTTTCTTTCCAGATTTTGTATGCACACAAAACTTCATTCTGCCAAATGTCTGCTGGTGTTCAGTGAGATTTTTGAATATCCTGCAATGTTTGACATAGGCATCTGTAGCTTGCATTCAGAGACACCAAGGTGATTTCAAAGGGCTTTTTAAGCTAACAGGCACTGCTGTTTTTCCTTTGGCACACATTCCACTCATGGCACCCCTGGCCCATCACGCTCGCACTGGTGGGTGGAAGGTTAGGCGACCATTTTGGTGTGCGCACAAACTGCGCGGTTCTCCTGGATTCTGGCGCACATGTGGGCTTTTTGGCCATCTTGGATTTTCTAAGCCCACAGCACCAAATGTTGCAGTTTAATGACTCAAACGTGGGTCAATACACCTGACAAAGACCCCCACCTGACTGCACTTTGAATTTGAGTCGAGGGGGAGTCGGGTGCGAAGAATGTTTTGACCCACGCACTGGTGTGTCCACATCATCTTCTTCCAATTCCCCAAATGGCACAGTTCAGCATCTTTTCCTCCATCCGGTTGAATCGATCGGTTCTCCTCGCCGGTCCTGAGGGGAATATTGGGCGGTACTCCGGGCCCCTCAGATCTTTGCCCCCGGTCTCCGGATCGTCCTTCTTGGCCAGTCTCCAGGTTTTCTTTCTCCTAGGACGACAAAGGAAAGCAGCAATACCTATTCGTAGACATTTCTTCCCTACCATTGATATAGTGGGGTGGCATATACATTTCATAGTCAAAACATTTGTGTTCTTATTTTAACAAAAAACAAGATACAATAATAAGACATTTTTTTTTCCAAATCATAATATTTTAGAGACTATATGTGGGATATTTTAGGGTTGGAATTGATTTACTCTGGGGCGGTCCCCTCTGGTATTGCAGATGTCTCCTCCAGTTGTTGCAGAGTGTGCCTGGGATGGCAACACTTTAGCTGATTTATATGGACCCACTATCTTCCCCCTCTGCCAAACTGCCTTTGGGGATGCAGATCTTATAGGCAACAGGGGAGATCTTGTCTATAATTTCAAACGGTCCCTTCCATGTAGGCAATAATTTTCGCTGTTTGGCCTGGTTCCTTTGGAAATTGTATAGATAGACCCGATCACCCACCTTATATTCCTTTCGGGTAGTTTTCAAATCATAGTGGGTCTTCATGCTCTCGGCTGATCTTTCTAGATTCCGCTGAGCATAGGCAAAAGCATGTTGAAGGTGTTTCCTTAAATTCTCCACATACTCATGAGTTGTGGAGGCATTTATCAGTGTCTGCTCTTGGGTCCTGTAGGGCAAATGCTGGGGAAGCACCATCTTGCGCCCCGTCATCAACTCAAATGGTGACATTTTGGTTGCAGATGAAGGGGTAGATATGATGGCCATTAGGACCAGAGGTAGTCGGATATCCCAACTTGGCCCAGAATCTGCCACAAACTTTTTTAATATGCTCACAATTGTCCGGTTGTAGCGTTCCACTGCACCAGAAGAAGTTGGCCTGTAAGCAATGTGTAGCTTCCTTTTCACCCACAGTTTCTCCCACATCTTTGTCATTACTTCACTGGTGAAGTGGCTACCCCTGTCTGACTCAATCCTTTGAGGTAGACCAAAACACGAAAAAATGTGGTTGATCATCTGGGCAGCTGCTGTTTCTGCCTTGCAGTTTGGGGCCGGGAGACATTCCACCCACTTGGTAAACAAGCATGTAACGGTCAACATGTACTTGTTTCCTCTAGACGAAGGATTTACAGGGCCTACAAAGTCGATTTGCAAATCTGACCATGGCAGTGACATCCCCCTCTTTTGGAGAGGCACACGGTGCGTGAGGGATGATGGCTGAAATTGTGCACACACAAGACACCCCTTCAAGTATTGGTCGAGGTCCTGCCCCATGTGCGGCCAGTATGCAACCTCTCTTAAGATTTCCAGTGTTGTGTGAAACCACCTATGACCGGCGGTGGCCGGATCATGTGCGTGACTTAACATGCTTCGGAATGAGGTACGGACCACCCACTGATCATGGCCAGCTTGGGATTTCCTTACCAACAAACCGTCTTGGATTCGGAACATTTTTGGACATTTCATCAACACTCTTAGGTCCTCTTTCCCAATGTATTCGGTATCCGTCAGGGGAAAGTTCTCAGGGTCCTCAAGGTGTTGGTAAAACTTACCAATAATTGGATCCCCCTTCTGAGCTGTAATTAAATCAGCATCAGGGGTCTCCTTACTCCATTGTGCAGTTGAAAGATCATTGTGAGCATTTGTCTGGGACCTAGTGATAGCAGTGACCTGGATTTCCCCCAATAGGGACTCTATTTCTATTAGCTCCCCTTGGATGGCCCGGTTTTGGCCAGCTGATCAGCTAAGTAATTTCCAGTTTTGTCTGGTCCCTCTACTTTGGAATGACCCTTGATCTTTTTCCAGTAGATGGTCATCCCATTCGATGTGACCAGGTCATCAATATTTTGGATTAGCTTCCCATGTTTCAAGGGTTTGTTATTAGCACATAACATGCCTCTGGTTTTCCAATTAACCAGGTGCTACACGAACCCGTTCCGTACATAATCTGAATCTGTGATTATGACCAGTTCGTGGAGCTGATGTTGGACAGCAGTGAGGATGGCCTGATGCACAGCCATCAACTCTGCCACCTGACTACTTCGGGGACCAATTTTGTACCCAGCGGAGGGTTCAGGAAACTCCTTCACCCATGCATTCCCTACGCCGGCCACCAGTTCTTTCTCCCCGTTGTTGTCAACATGGTACGAGCATCCATCCACATAGACAGTGGGCATTCCCTCACACTTGTCCTCTTCAAAGACTTTGTGTGGGGAATTAAGGTATGCTTCCATGTTGTCCTTGATTTTTAGGCTTTCGTCCTCGAGACAGTTTTCTCTGGCACAATCATGCAAGTCAGCCAGACCTTGCGCCAGGGGACTCTTCTTGTTTTGGCCATATCTGACCTCCACAGGAAAGCCTTGCATTGACAGAATCCAGGAAGTAATTCGGGAATTACTCACATTTCCCGCCCGGATTCTGGCACTTTGGAGGTATTGCAGAGGCTGGTGTGGAGTCTCCACTATGATGTGTTCCCCCTGGATAAACGGGCGGTAATTCTTCAATGCCCACACCGTTGCCAGGAGTGCCTTCTCACAATCGTTGAATTTTTCCTCCACAGAGGATAAAGTTTTGCTCGCATAGGAGATTACTTTATTGACCTTGTCATGCTTTTGGTATAATACTGCCGTCAAGCACGTATTAGAGAACCCTGTCTCCAGGAAAAACTCCTTGTTTCTGACACGGTAAGCTAGGCAAGGCACTTGTGAGAGGATTCTCTTGAGTTGTCTTACTGCCTCGGATTGTTCTGGACCCCATTCCCACTTGACCTCCCCCTTCAAGAGATGAATCAGGGGTCTGGTGATCTCTGCGTAGCCCTCAATGAACTTCCTGCTGTAATTAGTCAGTCCAAGGAGGCTCCTTAGTTCCCGCAGAGTTGTGGGATCCTTCAGTTTCTGGAGTGCTTCCACTTTCTTTTCTTGGGGACAGAGACCCTGAGGAGTAATCTCATGCCCCAAGAAATTAACACGGGTTCTACACCACTGTGCTTTCTGAAAGGGAAGTTTTGCTCCGGCGGCCCTCAACTGCGTCAGAACATAACGGATCTCCGCTATGTGTTCTTCCACAGATGAAATTTTGATGAGGACATCATCTACATAAGCCAGGTTACCCCTCGCACCCAGGTCGGGCATGGCTTTATGTAGGAAAATGTTGAATTCATTGCCGGAGTTGAGGTGTCCGAAGGGAGTCCGGGTCCATGTGTACTGCTGGCCCCCAAAGGTAAAAGCCAGTTTGTATTGGTCCTCCCTACTGACAGGCACGGTCCAGTATCCATTGGTCAGGTCTATTGCTGTGAATACCTGTGACCCCTGAATCTGGGCCAGCCCTTGCTCAATGTAGGGCAGAGGCCATCGGGAAGTATGGACCCGTTTGTTGAGCTCCCTAAGGTCGGCGCAGAGTCTCCACTGGCCGTTTGGCTTCAATATTCCCAGCACCGGATTATTGAAGGTGCTGTGTACTGGACGGATTATTCCCCGGGACTCAAGGTTCTTAATTATTTCAGTAATGGACTCCATGGATGCGAGATGCAAACGATATTGCTTCACAAACACTGGAGTCATTCCAGGGTCCGTGGGAATTGTTGTGGTGTGGATGTCGGTGTGACCACAGTCATATGAGTCTACCGCAAAGAGATCTTGGAAATCCAAGAAAACTTGTTTCAACTTTTGCTTCTGTTCCAGAGTCACACAGGCATCAGATAGGTTGACCCTCTCTTTCACCATCTGCCTGAAGCCGGGAAAGACTTCTGGTTTGGCTATCTCATCGGCCTCCTCCAGCTGGGTGGAGAAGTCCCTGGTCAGAGTGCTGATTTGGATTGGAGGCTTCAGGTGGGAAAGGCAACCCTCATGGACCTGGAAAATCACATTGTCCCCTCTGAAGTCACAAGTCACATCTTCCTTACCATAAGGGCAAGAAGTGTACAACAGGAAGTTCCCCCCGTGCCGGGTGAAAATCCTGTCTGGTGTTGTATTGTCCTCACTGTCACTGTCAAAACAGTCCTTGGGGATCGGTCCTAACAGTTCATTTCCTAAATCAATGAAAAAATGTCGGTCATCAACCGCCATTCCAATAATGGTGCCTGCGGCTAGAGTAATACTCTTTAAGTCGCTGTTATCCACCTCTATTGGAATTATGTCATGTTCTATGTTGACTAATGGAGTTGGGTTTACCCCCAACCCTTGCTGTTGGAAAGAAGCATCAAGATGTATGTAAGCATCACGGTTTTTCAATTTTTGTCCTCTTTTAACTTTCACTTCCAGGGAGAATTGTCGGGTCCTTTCTGGGATGGTGACTTCCTCTTTAATCTGAATTTCAACTACATAAGGTAGCAATTGAGCTGACCTAAATGCTTTTTCTGGATCATCAAAGCCCATGGGATTATCCGCTAATCGGGACCAAGTTTTGAAGTTTATTAGGTCCCAACTAATGGCAAAGCGATTGAGAATGTCACTGCCTAAGTAAATGGCGGCAGTGACATCTCGCACGACCCAACAATTATGGACTATGCTCTTGTTGCCAATGGAGATTTTGAGCATACACCTGCTTGGCAGGAGATGTTTGGAATTAGGTGCTTCGAGGTCCATTTCCCATTTGTCTAGCAGTTTGAATGTGGGAATGGCTGGATCTTTGGGGAGTTGGCGGAACATGGCTTCGCTGATGAAGCTCTTACCGTTGTTCACACACACTCGAGCGAGAACAGAGTCCTCCCCATCATTTAACTCAACAGGGATGAACAACTGCTCTCCAATTTGCTGGATATCAGCCAGGCTCTGAGCTGATTTCACATCTTTCTGGACTATCGGAGTGGGAGTTTCTGATTGTGGATTAGTATAAAATTTCAGAGTGTTTCCTTCCAGTGTGGAGTACCACTTTAAACTGGAAGGAAGGTTGATTTTCAGAAATAGAGAGGACCCCCCATCACCAGTCTGTTGTCCTACTGCTATTACTGTCACGTCTGGAATTTGGTTGTTCTGGAAGTGAAATTCTACTTGGTCAGATTTTTGTTCAACCATGTGGCAGGTGCCGTTTAAACTAATATGGTTGACACTCTGTTTTAATTTTATTGGTTGGTTAGTCTGGGTCCAGAGGACCTTGTTTACGCAATCTATTAGGGGTGACAACCTTCTCAGGAGGTCATTCCCTAGTAAACAAGGGGTGCCCTCTGGAGTCACTACTATGACAGGGTGTTTGACCTTGTGTCGCCCAATTTTAATGTCCAAGTCTTCAGTCCCTTCGACGGGAATTTCCTTCCCGTCAAAGTTCTGCAGTTGTCCAGGAAGAGAGGTGAGAGGAATACGGTAATTCCCCCCCCTTCCTGCATTTAGTTCATCAAAGGCCCCTTTGGACAGAAGGGTAGCTTGGGATCCAGTGTCCACCAGTGCCAAAATTGTACCCTGCCCCTGTACTTGTACCGGGGCATAATATCTTCCCTCCTTCTCCTCAAGGGGGCACAGATAATGCACATTTTTGGACAACTTGTGGGCTAACTTTCTGGTTTTGGACATTGCAAGCGAAGAGATTTGGGCAGAATTCTGTGAAGAGCCTGGGGAATTTGAAAGAAAAAGTTGGCAACTGGAAATGGTTTCGGGTTCTGGGCCGCCCCCCCCTTTTTGGAAGCAATATTGGTATTGTCGGTTCTGGGATGAGATGATGGGCGGCGGTAGCTCAGTCTCCATATCTCCCCAGTCTGGATTGGAATCTCTTGGGACCCATTTTTCCTTGGGAGGAGTTCCCCATCTCTAAAGGAGAAGACCCATTTCCCAGGATCTTCTGAGGATCCCTCTCCCTCAAATTGGAAGACCTGTACCTCCTCCACAAAGTGGGTCTGTTTGGGTCCTTTGTTTCTCCTACCCCCTCTCTGCTCCTTGGGAGGCAGGCTTTCAGGGGCAGGAGATTTTGTTTCCGGTTCCTGGTTTTCCAGGGGCTGTTTACAAGTTGGGAAGGAAGCTTCCTCCAAGGCTTTACACCCCCCTTCCCCTTGTGCCTCCTCCCTGGGAACCGGTGGGTTATCAGGGTGCTGCCCCTGTCATTGTTCTGTAGCACCAGGTCCAGAGTTTGGGGCATTCTGCGGTGGCATGCTCATCTGAGGGTTCTGTTGAGCCCTCAGTATGTGACCCAGATCCCGTGCCATGTTCTGAACCTGGCGCTCTAACTGGGAAACCCGCTCAGGCTGATACGGGGTCCTGTTTTCTCCCCTGGGCTGATCCCGGGAAGGGTAGCTATCCCTTCTCTGGTAGTACCCCTGGTTGGGAAGATTTTGATACCCCTCCATCCTTGGCCTCCCCTCTCTCGGATTAGGTTGTCTGGGCTCAGGGAATTGGGGAAAGAAGGAGGATGATTTTGGGGCTGGAAATTGGGTGGATACCTGGGGGAAAAGTTCTGCCCAGGATTTGGTGAATTTGTGCCCTCCTGGGGGAAGTTAGGAGGGAAGTTCCCCAGGTCAGGTGCTTGGCTGAATCCCCCCCTTGGGCTGGAGGAGTCCACACATAACCGAGGATTGGTCGGTTTCCCTTGTAGCGGGGACTTACATAGTCAGGGGAGCGGGGGACCCCATTTGTGGGACTAACTCCTTGACTCCCTGTCTGTGACTGGCCCGAGGGCCTTCTGGGCTGTGAATTATTTGGTGCAGGCAGGTTTTTAGGCCCCCCCATCTCCAAATCTAAAAAAGGGGCAACCTTTACCTCCGCCACCTTGGCAGCAGCAGGGGTGCTGTTGGTTTTGGGGGTTTTCTGCGCATTACTTTTATTTTCTATTGGCTTCTGCACCTCATAGATCCGGGTAGCCTGTTCAATGACCCAGTCTAAAGATATTTTCTCATGAAACTCTCTCACGAGCTGGGTCATTATGTATTTGGGTAAGGCATGGAAAAACGTATTGATAAATTGTCTGCTATCCGTGCGCACCCTTCTGGTGGTCTGCGCAAAACCACGCTTTAATTCTTGCACAAACTCTGTGGGGCCTGATCCTCCCCACATTGCAGATTGTAGGTTGCCTTGCGAGCCTCTTGAGGATTTCTGTGCACAGAAAAATGTTTCAAGATGGCCGCCCTGTATGTGGACCACCTTGAATGGTTTTGATCCTCCAGCCCTGCAAAGAAACTGGAGTATTCTGGTGAGTAGGTCCATTTGACGTACTGGATGCAGCTACTGCTGTCCTTCAAATGGAAAGTCTCCATCATTTGCTCATAGAGCTCCAAGTGTTCCCAAACAGAATACTTGGCGTTCTTATGATAAGGCGTGATTGTTCTGTTCTTGATTGTCGTGCAGAGTATGGAACCTCCGTCCCCAAGCACCACAGAGGAAGAGTAAAAGCACTCCCTCTGCGGTTATTGGGGCCACAGGTGGGTTTCCCTCGCCGGTCTGATACCACGAAACTGCTGACCCCAGACAGCTGTAGAAAAAGGTCTGATTAGTTACCAAGCGAGCACAATAAAACACAGTGATAAAACAGAAGGCAGAGTCTTACCTATGTGGAGAGTTGGTATGCCGTATACCTATGCTGGGGTACTTCGTGGAGAGGGGGGGTGATCAAGTGAGCTGGCCTCCCAGTAGCATCAAGACCAATGTCGTGCGAGGGTCCACCCAACCAACCTGCAGAGATATATGCGCAAGCTGGAATGGCGAGAAGCCAGATCCGAGACACAAAATCCGTAAGGGGCAATCCAAAGGCAATTCCGAATAACGTTCCAAAGCAAACAAGTAGTCAGGAGGGGCAGAAGAGCAGAGCAAGGTCCAGAGTCGAAATCCGTGTCAAAAGCCGTGAATCCAAGAAGCAGAATAGCTGAACAGAGTCCTCCGGTGCGAACAGCTGTGAAGCGCTGTTTCGCGGGAGTCCAGCGTTTAAATCCTGTGTGTCCCTGTGTCAGCTGATCCGCGAGCGGGACCGGTGAGCGTGTCACGTGACCCGGGACCAGGAAGTGCACGCTGGAACTGTGTTGACGAATGCCGAGGCGTTTGTCTGTAGTTGCTGTCCCGTAAGTGCCATGGAAGCCGCCAGTGGAGGTATGGAAAGCTCCTATTGTACCTGGTTGTTTGGTGCTTCCGACCCCAGAGATGAGCCTGCTCACGTGACACCCCCCGGACATGAGAGCGTGTGTGAGAGCTGTGTGAGGATGAGGGGTGTATGACTGGCGTACTTGAACGGAGCCGTGAGTGCGTGACAGTGATGACACTCCTTATTACCTTTATTTGTTTCAATGGGTCCTTAAGCAAGGCCCTTTTTGCCTTATTGGCCTTTTTGGTTCGGCTAACCCTGGTCCATTCATCCTCTGACTCAGAAGCACTGCTCCCAGAGGTGCCCGTCTGATCTTCCAGGTTTTCCCGGATTCTGCGAGCCTGGGAATGGCTGACAGAATGTGGGGACCTGGTCTCCTGTGTCCTGTAATGCTCAGAGGAGTCTTCAGATCCCTCCTTGCCGCCAGGATTTGATGGGTACCCCCCCCCACTGACCTAACTGGGCAGAGGTTTTCAGGATGCCCTTAATGGCCTACTCTCCTGGAGTTCCCCACTAAATTGCACTGTGCTTGGGTGCCCATACCCGGATGCCCGCCCGTCCATTCCTGGGAGGTACTTGCCTATGAGCCCGATACTTCTAGCTGGATAGTAATCTGCCATCCCCGTGGCCCTGGGCTCATGTGCGCCATGGGACATGGGGGTGGCAGAGTCCAGGGACTGGGAGAGATGAAGGCCTCTGGTACTAGGGCTCCTGAGGTTATGCTCAGGAGTTTTTCATTCCCAGCGAACCTCATCCCTATCCGCCCCTGCTCCCTGTTGCAATGCAAGAGCCTGCGCTTTCAGTTCCTCAGTTAAGGCCTTACTAGACTCTATCAGTCTCTCCTGCATCACTACCTGTTGCTGGAGCCTATCATTGTGCTGGCAGAGAGCCTCATTCTCTCTCTGTGCCTCCTGATTGGTCCTGGAGTACTGGGCCAGTCTTTGCTGCAGGAGGGTTACCTCCTGAGCCGTGTCCCTATTGGCCTGCTCCTTTCTTGCCAGAGCATCCTCCACCCTCCTGGTGTGCTCTAACAAGTTCTGGTTTTCTTTTTGGAGGTCACCCAGTCCCTGGAGGGCTAGGTGATTTTCTTCCATTTTCCTTTTTAAGTGTCAGACTTCCTGGCCTAAGGTATCCCTTTCCTGACTAAGAGCCTGCATCTGTGCCGCCAGGTCGTCCCTTTGCCTTTGGAAGGCACCAGCTTTCTGGCGCTCCTGGTCAAACTCTGCCTGGGTATCCAGGTCTTTCAAAATCAGTTTATTGCTTTCCTCTTTTTCCCTATCTAGGTGGCTTTTCAGGGTGACTACCTGCTCAGCACATGCCCTATTGAAATCTAATTGTTGCTCCAGCTTTTTATGGCTCTGCAGTAGGGAGTCCAAACCTTCTTGGTACTCCCTCTGTAAGGCCAGAAATCCGGTATCCTGGTCAGCCTTTTCCTGTTGCAGCACATCCATATCCTCCTTTATTTTAGTGATGTACTGTCTGCTGTCATTTTCTGGCTCCTGAGCAGCCTCTGCTCAGAAGAGTCCAGATCAGATTGGGCCTTCTCTAACGCCATCTGTTGCCTATTTGCCAGATCTTGGCCTTCAGCACATTTGTCCTGCATGGCTCCCATATATAGGTACAAATATGCCGCTATCCTGGCAATCTTATTGGGGCCGATTCATGGAACAAACGTGCGCCGAAAATCTACGCACAAGCAGGCGCAAGCAGGCGCAAGCAGGCGCAAGCGGAAAAAAAGAGGCGCACGCGCACGCGTGCGATTCATGGAAGTCCCTGCGCGTGTCTTCCTCGGGATGTGCGCCAAACCCGTGCATGGCGCACACGTCACTGCAACATCCCGAAAGACGTGCGCGACGCGCACAGTGAAAGCGCACAACCTCTGCGCATACACTAGAAAGTGGGCGGAACACGGGGCGTAACGCGCGGAATGGGGAACAACTTGCGAAAACAAGGGCGTAACTGGGGATGTACTGCAGGGAAGCAGAGGGAACGCCCACACGCACCCGAACCACACGTATTCATGGAACCGAATAGGGCAAAGCCACGCACAGCGAAAGACACGCACAAGCCGATACACGTCCGCCACACGAAGGCAGGCGGTAGCGTCCCTGCGCATTACAAAAGTGGCAACATACAGCAATTGTGCGAGCGGGCTACGTGTATTTCAGGGGTTTGCGTGAACTTTTTCACGCGATCAGGCCTGGGGGAGCGGGCTATGTGTATTTCGGGGGTTCGCGTGAACTTTTTCACGCGATCGGGCCTGGGGGAGCGGGCTACGTGTATTACAGGGGTTCGCGTGAACTTTTACACGCGATCGGGCCTGGGGGAGCGGGCTACGTGTATTACAGGGGTTCGCGTGAACTTTTTCACGCGATCGGCCCTGGGGGAGCGGGCTACGTGTATTTCAGGGGTGCGCGGGAAGTTTCACATGCGAATGGCCTGGGCGCGTGTATTTCAGGGGTGCGCGGGAATTTTCTCACGCGATCGGGCCTGGGGGAGCGGGGTACCACTCACCGTCTGCCTTGCGTGTAGTAGAACGCGTAGCCAACACCCGCTGTGAAGTAATAGCGTGTGAACCCCAACGGATGGAAAACACACACACCGCACGAAAAGCACGTACAGAACATAAAGGCACGCGGGATCTCCAAGCCCTGCCAGGGCAACGCCCGTGCGCAAAACGTCACAGACGCGCTTACGCTATAAGGGCCTTTGGTCCAATGAAATCGCGTACGCGTGCTGACGCGCTTACGCGCTAAGGGCCTTTCCTCGAATTACACGCTGACGTGCAGATTTTTCACGTGCCAAATCACTCCGTATCAAGCTGGCCACGCGAAAACACACGGAAGACCACGCTCCTGCCCAGAAGGCCGAATTACTGCCCCCCAGTGCCCCGAGCAGCCTCCCACGTGCCATCTGCTGCTGCCTGCCTGCCTGCCTGCTGCCACCGTGCCCTGCCATTTGGTGCCTGCACATCAGCCATCTGCAGGGGTCCAGTTGCTGTGTCCACCCCTGCTGGAACAGTAGACTCCCGACTGGGATACCATCGCTCCACAGCCCAGCCCCAGGACCCAGTTGCCCACCCACGCCTGCCTCGGGGGTCGCCATGTCGGGGCAAGCACCATCTGAGACCAGTAGCGACCCCCAGCCAGAGAGGCAGAGGGCCACCAGCTTCAGTGAGAAGGAAGTTGGTGTCCTGGTGGAGCATGTCCTGGGGCATTATGATGCCCTCTTCGGAAGACCACGCGCCAACAAGGAAGGACGGGAGAGGATCTGGGACGATGTAGTGGTTGCCATCAACGCGGAGGGGGTGGCAACCCGCGACATCAAGCACATCAAGAAGCGCTGGGAGGACTTGAGGTCCAGGACCCTTAATAAGGCCCGGCGCCTCGCGGAGGGGGGCCGGGCACGCCTGAGTGACATCCAGATGAGGGTCCTGGAACGCGTAGACCCAGCGCTCCACGCCCAGATCCTTCGGAGGCAGACCCATCTGGAGTTGGCCGGTAAGTGGCCAAGCATTGCTGTGTGAGACAGGGCATGTTGCAGTGTGCTGGTTGTCTGATACCTGCCTGTATGTGTGACATAGGCCATGTACGTATGTGTGTGTGCAGGGACATCATGGTCAGGCATGTGAGTACAGTGATGTGTTCTATTGCAACATGGGGGGCTCTGTGCGGAATGGACACATGGAAGCATGGCAGTCTCTGTTCCTGGACATGGGTGGGGGTGAGGGATGGGTGCTGGCCCCATGTACACGTATGGTGTCCATGTGTGTGTGTCGGACCTGCGTGTCTGTGACTTGTAAATGCCATGGATGCATGACACATGTCTGTGACAATGTTCAGATTCACTGATGCAGCCTAGTCATCCTTGTATCCACTGCGTCTGTGGTGTACGAGGCCAGATGGATGGAACTACGGTGAGGTGTGTGCATGTGATGGCAAGACCCATGATGCATGTGAGTTTAAAACCAACATTGTATGAATCATGAGTCCCTTGGTCATGTATGCCAATGTCCATGGCATGCGCCATGCCTGTTACTGTATGTGTATTGCCTGCACTGACCCATGTGTTGTGGAGGGACATGATGGAAGTGATGTATGACAGTGCCACTCATCTGCTGTTGCTTCCTGTCTAGGGGACCATTGTACAGTACCCTGATGCTTATGTTCTATGTCTCCCTCTACACAGTGGCAAGTGAAGAAGAGGGCGGAGAAGGCGCTGTGGAGCAGAGCGGCGGGGATGCCGCCACGGCTGCAGCGGAAGGGGTGGGTGAGCCCCCACAGGGGCTTGCACCGGCGGAAGACGGCGTGGAGACATCCAGGTTGGTGGTTTCCACAGAGGGGGAGGAGGCCGCTACTGAGCCACACATGGGGCCTGGTGGGGGCATCCCCGCTGGTGCAAGTGGTGCAGTCCAGGGCCAGGGGCAGGAGGCAGCACAGGTCGCCGTGGAGGTGCCTGTGCATGTCACTGTCCCTGACACTGTGACTGCACCACCATGCACCAGCAGGGATGCCCCATCCCAGGCCCGTCCGCAGGTAGGGGAGATGTCCATGTCATCTGACACTCCTCTACCTGCGGACGAGGGGACCCCTGGCCGTGTGGAGAGGGTCCTGATTGGTGTCGCGTTGCGCACGGCTGGCATTCGTGATGAGGTGCATGCTTCCCGGGAGGAGCATGCACATCATCACGAAGAGCACCGTGCGTACGTGAACCATTTGGGAGCCGCCATGGTCGGGGGTTTCCTACATGTGTGTGGCCTTCTGGCGACCCTCTCCTCCTCTGTGGGGGCTATGCGCCAGTCGTGCTCCATGCCGTCTTCCGGCCCAGATGCCACCAGGGCCCCCTGTGGACCTGCCCCGACCAACGCAGCCAGCTGCGTGGGGACCCCCATCCCTGCCACAGTCGGGAGCAGATGGAGGATGTGCCGGCATCATCTGGCAGGGCACGTGCACGACGGCATCGGTGGATTCCATCAGCCTGGATGCCGTCGTGCTGGCAGAGGCAGTGGCGTCGGAGGCAGCAGCAGGCTCGACGTGGGAGGCATCATGGCTCGGGGCCATCAAGATCAGAGGGGCAGGCATCGGCCGGAGGGCAGGAGAACCCTGGGATGGCAGTGTCTTCCGTGTGGGAGCAGTTGGTCCAGCGGATAGGTGCGGAGCGGCAGCGGGCGGAAGAGGAGCGGCTCACCATGGTCAGGGCGGAGTTCTCCATGCGTCAGGCGTTGAGGCGGGCTGAGTGCCTCGAGGAAGCTCGCAGGGAGTTTGAGCTGGACACGGGGTTGTCCTTGCGAGACCTCGGGGCCAGGACAGAGTCCCGCCTCCGGGACATCGACATGGAGTTCGATGATGCCCTGGCCGGCAACATCACAGAGTGAGCCGCAGGACTTGCCCGCTGCCATTGTATATAGTTCTTTAGTTAGTTAGTGTTAGGTTTCCTTTATTTGTTACGTTTTTTTTGGACCGCTCGGACAATGGCCACTTTTCTGTATATATTTTTTTCATTAGTTAGTAGTAGTAGGTTTTATTTATGGTGTTGGGCTCATGGACCCTGGGATCTTCTTGTACATAGTTTGATGTTTGGAAAACATTTGTTGGATTTATATTTCTGTTCACCATGAGGCAATGGTTTTTCCTTATTTTTCCCCCCATTATTTTGCTTTGGACTACATTAGTTTTTGGATTCCTTTGTTTTTTGATTTTTTCTATTAGTTCTCGGACATGGACCATTTGTTTTGTCATCCCCATTGTTGTGTGTTTTTTTTCTTTACTTAATTTTCATCTTTAATACATATATTTATTACTTACATTTGTGGTATTTTCTCATTGGTTTCATGCATGTCATGATATGGGTTTTGACATTCACTTGCACCCATTGTGTATGTGTGTGTGACGGACATGTGTTCATTTACATACTTGCCATTGGGGTTGTATCATGTAATTGCATCTACTATGTGGGTGGATGCAATCCTTGGCTGGGTGTTTGTGCTGGGTATGCTGCCCATTACTGCCATGATTGCGTTTCGTCAGGACCTGGGGGCAGGGGGACATGAGTGGGGGCCTGCTGGGGGTGGGGGTGCAAGGGGACATGGTTGGGGGCCTGCTGGCAGGTGCCCCACAGTGCTGGGGGGTGGGGGTGCAAGGGGACATGGTTGGGGGCCTGCTGGCAGGTGCCCCACAGTGCTGGGGGGTGGGGGTGCAAGGGGACATGGTTGGGGGCCTGCTGGCAGGTGCCCCACAGTGCTGGGGGGTGGGGGTCCAAGGGGACATGGTTGGGGGCCTGCTGGCAGGTGCCCCACAGTGCTGGGGGGTGGGGGTGCAGGGGGACATGAGTGGGGGCCTGCTGGCAGGTGCCCCACAGTGCTGGGGGGTGGGGGTGCAGGGGGACATGAGTGGGGGCCTGCTGGGGGGTGGGGGTGCAAGGGGACATGAGTGGGGGCCTGCTGGGGGGTGGGGGTGCAAGGGGACATGTGGCTTGGCTGGGGGGCATGCCCATGGTGGATGGGCTGCCTGCGGGACATGACCAGGGGTGCAGGGTAGTCCCCTGTGGTGTGGGCTGCCTGCAGAGGTCGTGGAGGGGGTAGAGGGGAGACCTGGGAGGACCCACACTGGCAATTCACCTCTTCAACTTCCCGCACACCCACGTAATACACTGCCCCACTCGCACAGGCCCAATCGCGTGTAGAATTTCTCGCGCACCCCTGAAATACACGCGCCCAGGCTATTCGCGTGTAGAATTTCTCGCGCACCCCTGAAATACACACGTCCAGGCTATTCGCGTGTAGAATTTCTCACGCACCCCTGAAATACACGCGCCCAGGCTATTCGCGTGTAGAATTTCTCGCGCACCCCTGAAATACACACGTCCAGGCTATTCGCGTGTAGAATTTCTCGCGCACCCCTGAAATACACGCGCCCAGGCTATTCGCGTGTAGAATTTCTCGCGCACCCCTGAAGTACACGCGCCCAGGCTATTCGCGTGTAGAATTTCTCGCGCACCCCAGAAATACACGCGCCCAGGCTATTCGCGTGTAGAATTTCTCGCGCACCCCTGAAATACACGCGCCCAGGCTATTCGCGTGTGGAACTTCATGCGCACCCCTGAAATACACGCGCCCAGGCTATTCGCGTGTAGAATTTCTCGGGCACCCCTGAAATACACGCGCCCAGGCTATTCGCGTGTAGAATTTCTCGCGCACCCCTGAAATACACGCGCCCAGGCTATTCGCGTGTGGAACTTCACGCGCACCCCTGAAATACACGCGCCCAGGCTATTCGCGTGTGGAACTTCACGCGAACCCCTGAAATACACGTAGCACGCTCCCCCAGGCCCGATCGCGTGAAAAAGTTCACGCGAACCTCTGAAATACACGTAGCACGCTCCCCCAGGCCCGATCGCGTGAAAAAGTTCACGCGAACCCCTGAAATACACGTAGCACGCGCCCCCAGGCCCGATCGCGTGAATAAGTTCACGCGAACCCCTGAAATACACGTAGCACGCTCCCCCAGGCCCGATCGCGTGAGTGACTTCACGTGAACCCCTGGAATACACATAGCCCGCTTGCCGTGCTGGTACAGGGTTAGCGCAGCCCTTTGCGCTGGATTGGGGATTTTGATGGCTTTTCCCTGCGTGGAAGGCGTTCTTGGGGGCGTAACTGGCGCTGCTGCAAGGTCGCTGCGCCACTATGCGCCACGGCTGATTTTGGTGGCTGGAATCCATGAATACGCTGTGCGCGGAAATGGGTTTTGGCGCACGCGGCTGGCGCAGGGATTCGCACGCGCACACTGTGCGCCAGCCGCGTGCGCCCCTTGTGCGCTGAATTCTATGAATTACCCCCATTATGTTCATCTTTGGTTTTAGGGGCCATATATAGTTCACTCAGGGCCACATGTAGGGGACCCTGATCTCTCCACATATCTGACCCTGTTTCAGTGACCTGTTGCGCGATTGCCTGCAACCAGACCGTTTGGTCCTGATGAGTCCACTCACTTCTCACAAATAGCTTATGTAAGAAGTGCTCTCTGGCTATTTTGATGTCTACCAGTGTCGTCATTCTGGAATTTGAGTTCCTTCCTGACTTACAGAAGTTTGTATTTTATTTTTGCAAAACAGACCGTTTCCTTAGAGCGTTCCTTTGAGGAGTGCTTTACAGCGTAACGCAGCATGGTGATCCGACCGGATGTATGTCTCCTGTCAGTTAGCACACTGTATTAATCTGCACAAGTGATAGATCTAACCCAGAATCTCCGGCTACGAGCCCCCACTTTTGTAAGCGATATTCAATCAACACTACAGCTAAGTCAATGCCTAGTGTGGGATGCTGAGGAAAACCCTTATTGATGTATTTTTATGTCCAGTTCAGTAATCTGGATGACAACCCTTGTATAACAACCCCCTCTTAGAATCCCCCTGACCCCACTGAGCCAAGAAGTAGGTTTGTTTTGCAAATTAAAAGGTTTATTTGAAAAATTAAACAATATATATGTGTCACACTTTTATAACAAATTAATATCTGATAGTACACTTAGACATATGATGTGGATCCACAATGGGTAATGTTACAGTGGTACACTTGATTACTTAGGAGTACTATAGAGGATGAGGTAGCTGAAATGCTTTATGGTTTCAAGGAAATGCAAGGTGGAATAAATGCAGTACAGAAAATAAACTGATATGGTTTCACAAGAGATAATATGTTCACTTTTCCCCTGGTGGCAATTCACCCCCCCTATATGCAATGCAAGGAGATGGAAGTAACACACACAGTCTTCAGGAATACAATCAAATACAATACGGAACTCAGTTCCCCCCCCAGCAAGCTTAGAGGAAACAGGTAGAAGTTTGAAACACAGGCCCAAAATGCTTTTAAATGTGATGGCAATGGATGGGAGAATGTGCTAACTGATTTTAATTCCCTCTAGAGATTCAGGGTGAGTGAGAGATGCTTGTTGGTATTAGTTCAGGCTCACTTTAGCAATGCTCTATGAGTTATTACCAGGTTGAACATGGATTTTAACAAAGGAAAAAATGGAGCTGCTATTTTGACAAGTGGAGAAATTGAGCCAAAATCGCAAATCGCGGTAAATTTCGGTAAAAAAAAGTATAGGGAGTAGGAAGTCGGTTCTAGGTTCGTTGGAAAGCATGGAATCACAGCTTTAAAATGAAAGTTAAAGTTCGTTCCTAGCCCAAACGGTTCCAGAGATACGGACAATTTAATAAAGGTAGATTTTCAGATTTAAAGTAAAACTCAAAATGACAGAGGACAGCTTGCGGCTGCAGAATTGACAGGCGACAGTTGTGCAGCTTTAAAAATGACAGATGACACGATTTCTAGGAAGCAGTTCTACTTAGATTAAAATAGCTTGAATTAGATTATTTTAACTAAGAGATTGGTTCTGCACAGTTCTGCTAGGTACTCACAATATAAATTTGAACTAGGCCTCGTCACGGATCTGGTCAACACGTCTGGTGGCGGTTCTGTCTGCTCGACGGGTCAATCAGGCACCGGTTCTGCTCACAGCGATCCGGATCTCTGGTTCTGCTCACAGCGGTCTGGGTCAGCTCTGCTCTGCTGGTCTAGCCTCTCTGGATACAGCGGCCTCTGGTTCTGGATACTGCTCTGCTTTCCGGTCCAGATCAAGTGGATTCTGGATGTAACACTGCTTTCTGGGTACTGGCAAAAGTTCTTGGCAAAAGAATAGTGTGTAATAGTTTGCAAATGATTTTAAGGATGCTGAGGCCTGCTGAGAAGAGTTCTCAGTTTGTGGGTTTAGGCCCTTGCTTTAAGTTCTGAAGTAAATTTCTGGTCTCTGAAGATTGATGGATGTGAAGTCTGGAGTCTCCCGGCAGAGCGTCCCACAGAAAATGGAATTGAATCTGTCTACCTGTCCCAGCAGTCTCTTTTTATGTGTTTTGGAAGTGGGTGTGTGTGTGGCATAACTGCGCCTGCCCCTCTCTACTTGTCATTGGCCCAATTCTCCCCTCTCGCATGATTGGGGGAAGGAAATGGATTGTCATCATGATGAGGTCTGTTTATGGGTAAGAGGATCCTCCACTGGTCATTTTGCCCACAAATCTATATTTGATTCAAATACATATTTCCCAGATACACAATTTGTTGAAATTACATGTACACATTATATATTCCTTATGGTCCATGCTTGTCCGCCTCTGATCTTCCTGGGGGCTTGCATTCAAAAATGACAACATTTTGCGCTTTTTGACTGGTTTACCAATATCGGACATTTACCAAAAATTACACACATGTGCGCAAGGAGTATGGACATTAATTGATGAAGTGTCAGATTTTTAACATGCAGACATTTGGAGTGAGACCCTATTTTCCGCTAGCAACCCCCCAGAATACACCACAGGGTCCTAACGCCTCTTAAAACGTGCACAGTTAATCACAAGAATAATGATATTACTTATATAATTTTGACCAGTCCGCACTGAGTTATCTATATTTTTAACTTATGCCCTGGTCAAAAAAAGGGTGTGGCTTCCCACATCACATGGTGGAAGAACTGGTTTATCCACTTCCCCCAAGCACAGCTGGCTCTCACAGGCACTTCTCCTCCCACTTCTCCCAAGAGGAAGCCACTTTACGGCCACCCCAATATAACATTTGCCTCAGTCCATTGTTCAGTTTCCTGCAGTCCCCAGGTAATTCAATCAGAGAGGTGTCACCTCCTTTTTGTGGGGGCAGCAGAATGTAGCCAGGCCTGGGAACACAGCTGTTGATCCAGTTTCAACTCCTGTCAGGGGTAGTTGTCAGGCAGAATCCAATTTCATTAAGCCAGGTTTCAGCTAAATGTCACTTTTTGTTCCCAGTTTTCTACATTCAAATCAAACTGACAATTTTTACACATGCAGCTAGAGTGCTGATTCTAAGTTCAAAACTATGACATTTCAACAGTTACAAACTATGTTACACTCAAAAGTAGGTCCCTCATTTAATTTAAACATTTCGATTTTAGTGGTTTTCAGTTCAGTTTAACTTAAGCTGCTGACCTCCACAGCTCAGCCAGTTTTGTTATGAACTTTCTTTCCAGATTTTGTATGCATACAAAGCTTCATTCTGCCAAATGTCTGCTGGTGTTCAGTGAGATTTTTGAATATCCTGCAATGTTTGACATAGGCATTTTTAGATTGCATTCAGAGAAACCAAGGGGATTTCAAAGGGCTTTTTAAGCTAACAGACACTGCTGTTTTTCCTTTGGCACACATTCCACTCATGGCACCCCTGGCCCATCACGCTCGCACTGGTGGGTGAAAGGTTAGGCGACCATTTTGGTGTGCGCACAAACTGCGCGGTTCTCCTGGATTCTGGTGCACATGTGGGCTTTTTGGCCATCTTGGATTTTCTAAGCCCACAGTACCAAATGTTGCAGCTTAATGACTCAAACGTGGGTCAATACACCTGACAGGGTCAAATTCACTCCTAGGTTTAATTTCTAAGTATTGATGTGGTTCTTGTGCAGTGTTCATTCCCATCTGTGAATCAAAAAAGACTTTTAGTCTCATTTTTCGTGCTAATCTGTGTAGATTGATTTTCTCTTCCAGTAAATTGGAGTTCTTAGTGGGTATGAGCGTTAACCCTAAATTCAATGTGTCCGTTTGATCTTTGGTTAGTTGTTTCAATGAAATGTTGACAACTAGTTGTTTGGTTTGTTTCGTGATCTTAGGTTTCTTATTGCCTCTTTGCGTTGTCTTTTTTCTAAAAAAGCAGAAGGAGTTGGTTGTGCTTTAGAGGTTGATGCTTCTTGTGGTGTGTGTATAGTTGGTCCGGTCTCTGTGTTCTCTGCGTTGATGACTTCATCTCCACTGGTTGGTATTTCACTGCCTGAATCACTTGTCTCTTGTCCTGGTGCTGTTGTTTTCCAATTTTGATGTGGTCTTCTATCTGGTGCTGATTTGTTCTGTGCATAATATTTCTGCCAGGAATAAACTATATCTTGTAGATAATCCAATGTATCTCTACTGAAATTTCCGATTTACCGTTGTTCAATGTCCTTTTTATAATCGTCTAGTGTTCTATTCACTTCCTCTATAATAGTCATTAGTTTTTCCTTATTTTTAAATTAGGAGAGTTGTTCTGTCAGGTCCTCAATTTCTCTGTCAAGTGTGTTCACTGATTTTGCCAATTCTTCAATAGTCAGTAGTATAAGGTCCAACGAGCATTTATTTAAGATCTGCTCCCATTTTTTTTTTACAAAATCTGGGTTTTCTTTACACAGTGTCGGTTTCAAGTAGACTCTTAAACCTCTCAGGATTCTCTGTGCACGATAGTATTGCGCTAGTGTGGTTGCATGCAGCTTTTGTGCTCTCTCTCTCCAGATGACTCTTTCCAGTTGTGTTATTAGTTTCTCAGGACAAGTTGTTGTTGATTTAGCGATTTCAATCTCTTTCAAAAGGCCTAAAATCCGTGTAGCCTCATCTTCATTAAATGCCAGAGTTGTGGCATGTTTTTCTGTAATTGCATTGATCTTGAAAAAGACATCCCTTATGGAAAAATGTATTATTCATATTTTTTTTGGGTGCTGCTATGGCTGTTGTGTCACACCCTAAGAAGTTTTAGGGGATGCAAACAAGAACCCAATTTTCGTATACCCTAGCGCACACCTGTGTGTTGAATTATTTAGGGAACTGGTGGAAAATTAGTGGGTTGCCGGGGAGAAAAACAACCTTGACACTGGGTTGTGTTAACCTATGTAGAACCAACATATATCCACACTCTTGTGGAACGCTCCCGTCCCCTGCACACCCTTTCAATTGTAAACACAATCAATAATTTATCAATAGTAGCAATTTGTTTTTGAAAAAAATTTGTACAAACCAACTTTTGACACTGATTACATCAAAAAAATAACGATCAATTTAATTTTGCTATGAATCACATGCTAATAATTTACAATTCGATTCCTTGAGTTTTTAGTCTCTGTCTTAATGTGGTTACAAAATTACTTAAATTGCGTGAATTTACACATTTTTAAGTCACACTCAAATTTTAGCACAATATTCTTCATGGGCACACAATATGTTTTTCACACTTTCTTCAATAACATGACCATCAAAATGTTTGAAGAGCAGATGACAAAGGACCTGAATAGAGTTAACTTTACCAGGTCCAGAAATTATAACACCAGGAGAAGGCAGAATGAAATTATAAAAAATTTAGCGGACGACAGAAGCCTGACTCTTAAACCGGCAGACAAAGGAGGCACCATAGTGATCATGGTCACTACTTACTACGAGGAAAAGATCTTGAAACTTTTATCAGATGAAAACACATACACAAAAATTGAACAGGATCCGGTTCAACAAATTTCGTTCATCATTGAAACAACACTTGAGAAAGCTGAAGAACGAAGATGGATCTCTAACAGAACCAGGCAATTCTTGAACAATGAACACCCTATCACTCCGATTTTCTATGGGTTGCCCAAAATACATACAAATCTGAAGAACCCCCCTTAGACCAATATTAGCAGGGACAGACAGTATCTTTAACCCACTAGCAATTTACGTGGACAAAGCACTGCAACCCATAGTGCAAACAACATCTACATATCTAAAAGACACTGCAGAATTCCTTACCCATTTGGACACCTTAACAAACATCAATAGAGATGATTTATTGGTCTCATTTGATGTGCAGAGCTTGTAGACATGCATCCCGCATTAAGACGGTTTGGAAGCACTCGAATGGTCGCTACTACAGAATGAATTTGAAGCTAACAACATTTTTATTTTGAAATTGAGCAAAATTATACTTGTGAATAATTACTTTAGATATAAAACTCAATACTATCTGCAAGCAACTGGGTCCTCAATGGGGTCGGCTATGGCCCCGGCCTATGCCAACTTATTCATGTACCATTTGGAGACGAAATGGATTCTAATACCAACAAAATACAGTGAAAAAATAATCACCTGGAAAAGATACATCAATGATGTTTTCGTCATATGGAGAGGAGGATACATTGAATTAGAGGAATTCCTACAATAAATTAACACAGGCCATGATAGAATCAAATTTACGATGGAAATTGGAACTCCTAAATTACACTTTCTGGATGTGGAACTAGAGATTGGCCAAGAAGGAATCATTACTAACATTTACCACAAACCGACTGATGTCAACAACACTTTGCATTTTAGGAGCCATCACCCAGAGCACGTAAAGAACAATTTGCCCTATAGGCAATTTCTTCGATTAAAAAGGATTATCTCAACTACGGATAACCTCAAGAATGAAAATGCACTAATGTTGGAACAGTACAAGGAAAGAGGTTACCCAGAATCTATCGTTAAGAAGGCAGAAGAGAAAACACAGAATTTGGAAAGAAAATATCTCCTCACACCAAAGAACAAATCAAAAGAAACCCCATTCCTTTATGCACTGAGGTATTCAGCACAGAGTCATCATATAACGAGGAAGATCAAAAAGAACTGGAGAATAATCAATCTGGATCCCCAATTGAAGAGACTATTTCCAGAATCACCTATCATCGCCTACAAAAGGGGCAGGAATTTCAGGGACAGCCTAGTGAAAGGAGAAAGACCCCAAGTTGACACTCAATGCACACTCACAAAGAAAAAAACAAGCACTTACGCATGCCTGAGCTGTTGCAATTGTAACAACATAATGAAAGGCAACTATGTGAGACATCCATCGAACTGACATAACATTCCTCTACATGATTACGCAACAAGTGATACTAAATCAATCATCTATGGTTTCAGTTGCCATGTGGCATCTACTACGTTGGTCAGACACAAAGGAAAGCCAAGGAGCGCTGGAATGCGCACAAAGGCAACATAAGAACCAACAAAATACACTCACCAGTAGCTAGACACAAAAAAGATTGTATCGCTCAACTGAAAGTGATTATCTTAGAGATTGCAAAGAAAGCACAAAGAGGTGGAAATCATGCTAGGTGCATGAATCAGAGCAAAATCTTCTGGATTGAGAAACTGAACAGTTTAGCACCACATGGGATGAATGAAGAGTACAGTTTAGCCTCATTCTTATAGATTAACACAAAACCTCAAACAGTGAGACCTAATAAAGAACCCGACATAACAGACATCAGATCTGGATCCAACCAATAAAAATGATCTGTAAAAAATGATATTCATGAGAAATTAAATTGAGCCTTCATTTTGAATGAATTGTCTATTACATGCCTGGACAGAGTGCAATCTGAAACGAACTCGAGAATGTGAGCGTGTTGTTTTTGAAGTAACAAACATATGGATGCCCTATATTTTCATAGATTTACAATTCTCTAATTGGGAGCTGTATACATGAGAATCCAGGAAGAGTGAGGATTCCATGAAGCTACATGTCTATGATATGCTAATCACGACTCCACATGTTGCAATGTTCCAATCACTACTTTAAAAGCAAATAGGTCTAAGGTACAATATCCCTAGTTGTAAGCAGGATCCATCATTGTAGTAGATACACATTGTAGACAATGTTAAGTATTTTGATCACTTTTTCACCTCCTGAAACCTTATTTGTATTTAATAGATACTGGATCAAGTTAGGTTATCATTGAATTCAGTGGATATAACTTGATACATTAGGTTTTACTAATTCATCAATATCAACAATAGCAAGCACATTTAACCATAGGTATGATCTCCTCACGTCTACTTAACGATTCTCACGTCACACGCTGACGTTGTAAACATAGTGATGTCATCACGTTCTCACGTGATGACGTCACAATATAAATAGCAGCCATTTTAGGCATAATCCTTAAGGAGCAGCGCGAATCGCAACACCCGCGGCACCGAGTGAACTATATATGGCCCCTAAAGCCAAAGATGAGCATGACAAGATTGTCAAGATAGCGGCATATTTATATTTATATATGGGAGCCATACAGGACAAATGTGCTGAAGGCCAAGATCTGGCAAATAGGCAACTGATGGCATTAGATAAGACCCAATCTGACCTGGTCTCTTTCGAGCAGAGGCTGCAGAGGAGCCAGGAGTCAGAAAATGATAGCAGGCAGTATATCATTAAAATAAAAGAGGACATGGGGATCCTGCAACAGGAAAAGTCTGACCAAGATACCAGATTTCTGGCCTTGCAGAAGGAGTACCAAGAAGGTTTGGACTCCCTCTGCAGAGCCAGAAAAAGCTGGAGCAACAACTGAACTTCAATAGGGTACGTGCTGAGCAGGTAGTCACCCTGCAAAGCCACCTAGATAGGGAGAAGGCAGAGAGCAACAAATTATTTCTGAAAGACCTGGACACCCAGGCAGAATTTGAGGAAGAGCGACAGAATGCTGGTGCCCTTGAAAGGCAGAGGGACGACCTGGCAGCACAGATGCAGGCTCTTAGTCGGGAAAGGGACACCTTAGGCCAGGAAGTCTGCCAATTAAAAGAAAAAATTGAAGAAAATCACCTCGCCCTCCAGGGGCTGGGTGACCGCCAAAAAGAGCATCAGGACTTGCTAGAGCACACCAGGAGGGTGGAAGATGCTCTGGCAAGAAAGGAACAGGGCAATAGGGATGGGACTCAGGAGGTAACCCTCCTGCAGCAAAGACTGGCCCAGTATTCCAGGACCAACCAGGAGGCACAGAGAGAGAATTAGGCTCTCTGTCAGCACAATCATAGGCTCCAGCAACAGGTAGCCATGCAGGAGACTGATAGAGTCTAGTAAGGCCCTAACTGAGGAACTGAAAGCACAGGCTCTTGCATGGCAACAGGGAGCAGGGGCTGATAGAGATGAGGTTCGCTGGGAAAGGGAAACACCTGAGCATAACCTCAGGACCTCAGGACCTCAGGAGCCCTAGTACCAGAGGCCTTTATCTCTCCCAGTCCTTGGACTCTGCCACCCCCATGTCCCATGGCGTACATGAGCCCAGGGCCACGGGGATGGCAGATTATCATCCAGCCAAAAGTATGAGGCTCATAGGCCAGGCATCCGGGTATGGGCACCTAGGTACAGTGCAATTTAGTGGGGAACCCCGGGAGAGTAGGCCCTCTAAGGGCATTCTGAAAACCTCTGCCCAGTTAGGTCAGTGGGGGGGTACTCATCAAATCCTGGTAGCAAGGAGGAATCTGAAGAATCCTCTGAACATCAGAGAACAAAGGAGACCAGGTCCCCACATTCTGCAAGTCATTCCCAGGCTCGCATTATCCAGGAAAACCTGGAAGATCAGACAGGCACCTCTGGGAGCAGTGCTTCTGAGTCAGAGGATGAACGGACCAGGGTTACATGAACCAAAAAGGCCAATAAGGCAAAAAGGGCCTTGCTTAAGGACCCCTTAAAACAGATTAAGGCAATAAGGAGTGTCATCACCCCTTATAACAAGAACACCAAGTATTCTGTTTGGGAACACTTGGAGCTTTACGAGCAAATGATGGAGACTTTCCATTTGAAGGACAGCAGTAGCTGCATTCAGTATGTCAAATGGACATTCTCCCCAGAATACTCCAGTTTCTTTGCGGGGCTAGAGGACCAAAACCATTCAAGATGGTCCACATATAGGGCGGCCATCTTGAAACATTTTTCTGTTCACACGAATCCCCAAGAGGCTTGCAAGGCAGCCTACAATTTGCAATGTGGGGAGGATCAGGTCCCACAAGAATTTGTACAGGAATTGAAGTGTGCTTTTGCACAGACTACAAAAAGGATGCACACGGACAGTAAAGAATTTGTTAATACGTTTTTCCATGACTTACCCAAATACACAATGACCCAGATCGTGAGAGATTTTCATGAGAAAAGATCTTTAGACTGGGTCATTGAGCAAGCCACCAGCATCTATGAGGTGCAGAAACCAGTGGAAAATAAAAATAATGACCAGAAAAGCCCAAATCAACCAGCACACCTGCTGCTGCCAAGGTGGCAGAGGTAAAGGTTGCCCCCATTTTAGATTTGGAGATGGGGGGGCCTAAAAACCTACCTGCACCAAATAATTCAAAGCCCAGAAGGCCCTCAGGCCAGTCACAGACAGGGAGTCAAGGAGGTAGTCCCACAAATGGGGTCCCTCACTCCCCTGATTATGTAAGTCCCTGCTACAAGGGAAACCGACCCATCCTGGGTTATGTGTGGACTCCTCCAGCCCAAGGGGGGGATCCAGCCAAGCACCTGACCCAGGGAACTTCCCTCCTAACTTCCCACAGGAGGGCAGAAATTCACCAAACCCTGGGCAGAACTTTTCTCCCAGGTATCCACCCAATTTCCAGCCCAAAAATCATCCATCCTTCTTTCCCCAATTCTCTGAGCCCAGACCACCTAATCTGGGAGAGTGGAGGCCAAGGGTGGAGGAGTACCCAAATCTGGATAGCTACTCTTCCCGGGATCAGCCCAGCAGAGAAAATAGAGCCCCGTATCAGCCTGAGCGGGTTTCACAGTTAGAGCACCAGCTCCAAAATCTGGCACAGGAGCTGGGTCGCGTGCTGAGGGCTCAGCAGAACCCTCAGAGGAGCATACCGGTGCAGAATGCCCCAAACTCCCCGATAACCCACCGGTTCGCCGGGAGGAGGCACAAGGGGAAAGGGGGTGTAAAGCCTTGGAGGAAGCTTCCTTCCCCACTTGTAAACCGCCCCTGGAAACCCAGGAACCGGAAACAAAATCTCCTACCCCTGAAAGTCTGCCCCCCAAGGAGCAGAGAGGAGGTAGGAGAATCAAAGGACCCAAACAGACCCATTTTGTGGAGATACAGGTCTTCCAGTTTGAGGGAGAGGGATCCTCAGAGGATCCTGGGAAAAGGATCTTCTCCTTCAGAGATGTGGAAACTCCTCCCAAGGAAAAATGAGTCCCAAGGGATTCCAACCCAGATTGGGTAGATGTGGGGATTGAGCTGTCGCCGCCCATCATTCTATCCCAGAACCAACAATACCGAAAACCCCTGGTTGAAACCCATCCTGGTGACTGCCCCCAAAAAGGGGGGGGGGCGGCCCAGAACCAGAACCGGGGGAACCCAGAACCGCATCCTTATCCGATTGCCAACTTTTTCTTTCAGATTCCCAAAAGTCCCTGCCGAACTCTGCCCAGATCTCTTCTCTCTCAATGTCCAAAACCAGAAAATTAGCCCACCAGTTGTCCAAAAATGTGCATTATCTGTGCCCCCATGAGGAGAAGGAGGGAAGATACTATGCCCTGGTACAAGTACAGGGGCAGGGTACAATTTTGGCACTGGTGGACACTGGATCCCAAGCTACTCTTCTGTCCAAAAGGGCCTTTGATGAACTAAATGCAGGAAGGGGGAGAATTACCGTATTCCTCTCACCACTCTTCCTGGACAACTTCAGAACTTTGACAGGAAGGAAATTCCCGTCGAGGGGACTGCAGATTTGGACATCAAAATTGGGCGACACAAGGTGAAACACCTGGACATAGTAGTGACTCCAGAGGGCACCCCTTGTTTACTGGGGAATGACCTCCTGAGAAGGTTGTCACCCCTAAGAGACCCAGACTAGCCGACCAATAAAATTAAAACAGAGCGTCAACCATGTTAGTTTAAACGGCACATGCCACATGGTTGAACAAAAATCTGACCAAGTAGAATTTCACTTCCAGAACAACCAAATTACAGACGTGACAGTAATAGCAGTAGGACAACAGACTGGTGATGGGGGATCCTCTCTATTTCTGAAAACCAACCTTCCGTTTAAGGTGGTATTCCACACTGGAAGGAAACACTCTGAAATTCTTTACTAATCCACAATCAGACATTCCCACTCCAATAGTCCAGAAAGATGTGAAATCAGCTCAGAGCCTGGCTGATATTCAGCAAATTGGAGAACAGTTGTTCATCACTGTTCAGTTAAATGGTGGGAAGCACTCTGTTCTCGCCCGAGTGTGTGTGAACAACGGTAAGAGCTTCATCAGCAAAGCCATGTTCCGCCAACTCCCAAAAGACCCAGCCATTCCCACATTCAAACTGATAAACAAATGGGAAATGGATCTGGAAACAGCCAATTCCAAACATCTCCTGCCAAGCAGGTGTATGCTCAAAATCTCCATTGGCAACAAGAGCATAGTCCATAATTGTTGGGTTGTGCGAGATGTCACTGCCGCCTTTTACTTAGGCAGTGACATTCTCAATCGCTTTGCCATTAGTTTTACCTAATAAACTTCAAAGCTCGGTTCCGATTAGCAGATAATCCGATGGGCTTTGTTGATCCAGAAAAAGCATTTAGGTCAGCTCAATTGCTACCTTATGCAGTTGAAATCCAGATTAAAGAGGAAGTCACCATCACAGAGAGGACCCAACAATTCTCCCAGGAAGTGAAAGTTAAAAGAGGACAAAAATTGAAAAACCCTGATGCTTATATTCATCTAAATGCTTCTCTCCAACAGCAAGGGTTGGGGGTAAACCCAACACCATTAGTCAACATAGAACATGACACAATTCCAATAGAGGTGGATAACAGCAACTTAAAGAGTATTACTCTAGCCGCAGGCACCATTATTGGAATGGCGGTTGATGACTGACATTTCTCCATTGATTTAGGAAATGAACTGTTAGGACCAATCCCCAAGGACTGTTTTGACAGTGACAGTGATGACAATACAACACCAGACAGGATCTTTACCTGGCATGGGGGGAACTTCCTGGTGTACACTTCCTGCCCTTATGGTAAGGAAGATGTGACTTGTGACTTCAGGAGGGATGAGGTGATTTTCCAGGTCCATGAGGGCTGCCTTTCCCACCTTATGCCTCCAGTCCAAATCAGCACTCTGAACAGGGACCTCTCCACCCAGCTGGAGGAGGCTGCTGAGATAGCAAAACCAGAAGTCTTTCCAGGCTTCAGGCAGATGGTGGAAGAGAGAGTCAACCTAGCTGATGCCTGTGTGACTCTGGAACAGAAACAAAAGTTGAAACAAGTTTTCTTGGATTTCCAAGATCTCTTTGCGGTAGACTCATATGACTGTGGTCACACCGACATCCACACAACAACAATTCCCACAGACCCTGGCATGACTCCAGTGTATGTGAAGCAATATCGCTTGCCTCTCGCATCCATGGAGTCCCTTACTGAAATAATTAAGAACCTTAAGTCCTGGGGGATAATCCGTCCAGTACACAGCAGCACCTTCAATAATCCGGTGCTGGGAATATTGAAGCCAAACGGCCAGTGGAGACTCTGCGCCCACCTTAGGGAGCTCAACAAACGGGTCCATACTTCATGATGGCCTCTGCCCTGCATTGACCAAGGGCTGGGCCAGATTCAGGGGTCACAGGTATTCACTGCAATAGACGTGACCAATGGATACTGGACTGTGCCTGTCAGTAGGGAGGACCAATACAAACTGGCTTTTACCTTTGGGGGCCAGCAGTACACATGGACCCGGACTCCCTTCAGATACCTCAACTCCGGCAATGAGTTCAACATTTTCCTACACAAGGCCATGCCCGACCTGGGTGCAAGGGGTAACCTGGCTTATGTAGATGATGTCCTCATCAAAAGTTCATCTGTGGAGGAACACATAGCGGAGATCCGTCATGTTCTGACACAGTTGAGGGCCGCCGGAGCAAAACTTTCCTTTCAGAAAGCACAGTGGTGTAGAACCCGTGTGAATTACTTGGGGCATGAGATTACTCCTCAGGGTCTCTGTCCCCAGGAAAAGAAAGTGGAAGCACTTCAGAAACTGAAAGACCCCACAACTCTGCAGGAACTAAGGAGCCTCCTTGGACTGACTAATTACAGCAGAAAGTTCATTGAGGGCTACGCAGAGATCACCAGACCCCTGATTCATCTCTTGAAGGGGGGGGGGTCAAGTGGGAATGGGGTCCAGAACAATCCGAGGCAGTAAAACAGATCAAAAGAAGCCTCTCACAAGCTCCCTGCCTAGCTTACCCTGTCAGAAACAAGGAGTTTTTCTTGGAGACAGGGTTCTCTAATACATGCTTGAATGCAGTATTATATCAAAAGCATGACAAGGTCAATAAAGTAATCTCCTATGCGAATAAAACTTTATCCTCTGTGGAGGAAAAATTCAATGATTGTGAAAAGGCACTCCTGGCAACGGTGTGGGCATTGGAGAATTACCGCCCGTTTATCCAGGGGGAACACATCATAGTGGAGACTCCACACCAGCCTCTGCAATATCTGCAAAGTGACAGAATCCGGGCCGGAAATGTGAGTAATTTCCGAATTACTTCCTGGATTCTGTCAATGCAAGGCTTTCCTGTGGAGGTCAGATATGGCCAAAACAAGAAGAGTCCCCTCGCGCAAGGTCTGGCTGACTTGCATGATTGTGCCAGAGAAAACTGTCTCGAGGACAAAAGTCTAAAAATCAAGGACAACATGGAGGCATACCTTAATTCCCCACACAAAGTCTTTGAAGAAGACAAGTGTGAGGGAATGCCCACTGTCTATGTGGGTGGATGCTCTTACCATATTGACAACAACGGGGAAAAAGAACGTGTGGCCGGCGTAGGGAATGCATGGGTGAATGTGCCCCCAGAACCCTCCGCTGGATACAAAATTGGTCCCCGAAGTTGTCAGGTGGCAGAATTGATGGTTATGTATCAAGCCATCCTCACTGCTGTCCAACATCAACTCCACGAACTGGTCATAATAACAGATTCAGATTATGTACAGAACGGGTTCGTTGAGCACCTGGTTAATTGGAAAACCAGAGGCATGTTATGTGCTAATAACAAACCCTTGAAACATGGGAAGTCAATTCAAAACATTGATGATCTGGTCACCGTGAATGGGATGACCATCTACTGGAAAAAGATCAGGGGTCATTCCAAAGTAGAGGGACCAGACAAAACTGGAAATAACTTAGTTGATCAACTGGCCAAAACCGGGGCCATCCAAGGGAACCTAATAGAGATTGAGTCCCTGTTGGGGGAAATCCAGGTCATTGCTATCACTAGGTCCCAGACGAATGCTCACAATGATCTTTCAACTGCACAATGGAGTAAGGAGACCCCAGATGCTGATTTGATTACGGCTCAGAAGGGGGATCCAATAATTGGTAAGTTTTACCAACACATTGAGGACCCTGAGAACTTTCCCCTGACGGATACTGATTACATTGGTAAAGAGGACCTTAGAGTGTTGATGAAATGTCCAAAAATGTTCTGAATCCAAGACGGTTTGTTGGTAAGGAAATTCCAAGCTGGCCATGATCAGTGGGTGGTCGCTACCTCTTTCCGAAGCCTGATGTTAAGTCACACCCATGATGCGGCCACCGCCGGTCATAGGGGGTTTCATACAACACTTGAGATCTTAAGAGAGGTTGCATACTGGCCATACATGGGGCAGGACCACGAGCAATACTTGAAGGGGTGTCTTGTGTGTGCACAATTTCAGCCAACATCTCTCACACACTGTGCGCCTCTCCAAAAGAGGAGGATGACACTGCCATGTTCAGATTTGCAAATCGACTTCTTTGGCCCCGTGATTCGCTCCACTAGGGGGAATAAGAACATGTTGACGGTGACATGCTTATTCACCAAATGGGTGGAATGTCTCCCGGCCCCAAACTGCAAGGCAGAAACAGCAGCTGCCCAGATGATCAACCACATTTTTTCGTGTTTTGGTCTACCCCAAAGGATTGATTCAGACAGAGGTAACCACTTCACCAGCGAAGTAATGACTAAGATGTGGGAGATACTGGGGGTTAAAAGGAAGCTACACATTGCTTACCGACCGGCCTCTTCTGAAGCAGTGGAGAGATAAAACCGAACCATTGTGAGCATCTTAAAAAAGTTTGTGGCAGATTCGGGGCCAAGTTGGGATATCCGATTACCTCTGGTCCTAATGGCCATCCGATCTACCCCTTCATCTGCAACTAAAATGTCACTGTTTGAGCTGATGACTGGATGCAGATGGTGCTTCCCCAGCATTTGCTCTACAGGACCCAAGAGCAGACATTAATCAATGCCTCCACAACTCATGAGTATTTGGAGAATTTGAGGAAACACCTCCAACATGCTTTTGCCTATGCTCAGCGTAATCTAGAAAGATCAGCCGAGAGTATGAAAACGCACTATGATTTGAACACTACCATGAAAGAATACAATGTGGGAGACCGGGTCTATCTATACAATTTCCAGAGGAACCAGGCCAAACCACGAAAATGTCTGCCTACATGAAAGGGACCTTTTAAAATTAGAGACAAGATCTCCCCAGTCGGCTACAAGATCCGCATCCCCAAAGGTAGTTCTGCGGAAGGGGAAGACAAGTGGGTCCATATCAATCAGCTAAAGTTTTGCCATCCCAGGCACACTCTGCAACAACTGGAGGAGTCCTCTGCAATACCAGAGGGGGCCGCTCCAGAGTAATTTAGTTCCAACCCTAAAATATCCCAAATATAGTCTCTACAATATTATGATTCTTGAATGAAAATGTCTCCTGATTATATCTTGTTTTTTAAAATAAGAATGTAAATGTCTCTTGATTTATAAAATGTATCTGCCTCCCCACTATATCAATAGTGGGGGATTAATGTCTACACTTTGCTTTGTCATCCTAGGAGAGATGAAACCATGGAGACTGACCAACGAGGACAACCTGGGGACCGAGAGCAAAGATCCGAGGGGCCCGGGGTACCGCCCAATACTCCCATCAGGACCGGCAAGGAGAACTGATCGATCGACCCTGATGAAGGAAAGATGCTGAACTGTGCCATCTGCGGAATCGGAAGAAGATTATGCGGACATTCCAGCGCGTGGATCAAAATATCCTTTGCACCCGACTCCCCCTCGACTCGAAATCAAAGTGCAGTCAGGTGGGGGCTTGTTGGGTGTCTTGACCCATGTTTGAACTATTATGCTGCAACATTTGGTGCTGTGGGCTTAGAAAATCCAAGATGGCCGAAAAGCCCACATTTGCGCCACAATCCAGGAAAACCGTGCAGTTTTGCGCACACCAAAATGGTCGCCTGACCTACCACCCACCAGTGCGAGCGTGATGGGCCAGAAGTGCCATGAGTGAAACGTGGTGCCAAAGGAAAAACAGCAGTGCCTGTTAGCTCAAAAAAGCGCTTTGAAATCACCTTTGTTTCTCTGAATTGCAAGCTAAAAATGCCTATTTTAAACATTGCGAGATATTCAAAAATCTCACTGAACACCAGCAGACATTTGGCAGAATGTAGTCTTGTGTGCATACAAAATCTGGAAAGATGAAGAGCCTAAAACAATGTTTATAACAAAACTGGCTGAGCTGTGGATGTCAGCAGCTGAAGTGAAATTGGACTTAAAGCCACTAAAATCGAAATGTTTAAAATAAATGAGTGACCTACTTTGAGTGTCACATAGGTTGCAACTGTTTAAATGTCATAGGTTTGAACTTAGAATCAGCGTTCTAGCTGCATGTGTAAAAATTGTAAGTTTGATTTGAATGAAGAAAACTGGGAACAAAAGTGACATTTGGCTGAAGCCTGGCTTGAAGAGATTGAATTCTGGCCGGCAACTACCCCTGACAGGAGTTGAAACTTGCCCAGCCACTGCATTCGCAGGCCTGGCTGCCTTCTGCTGTTCCAACCAAAAGGAGATTACACCTCTCTGATTGAATCAGGGGAGGAGCACCTGGGAGCAGGGAAACAGAACAATGAGCTTTCCTTGGCTCAGACAAATGTTAAATTAGGGGAGGGTCGTAAATGGCTTCCTCTTGGAAGAAACTGGGAGGAGCAGTGCCTCTGTGAGCAACCTGAGTTGGAGGAAGTGGATACACCAGAAATTCCACCATGTGCTTTGGGAAACCACACCCCTCTGGGCCAGAGCATTATTTTAAAAAGATGGATAATTCATAGTACGGACTTGTCAAAATTATATAATTAATATCATTATTCTTGTGATTTTTCTGTGCACATTTTAAGAGGTGTTAGGACTCTGTGGTATGTTCTGGGGGGTAGAAGCGGAAAATAAGGTATTACTCCGAATGTCTGTATGTTAAAAATCTGACACTTTATCATCTGATGCCCATATTCCTTGTGCATGTTTGTGTAAATTCTGGAAAAGTTTAGAGGTTGTGTTCTTGATGAAAAGGGCAGAATTCTGTCATAAGTGGACACGACATCTTACAAAGACAGGGATCGGATGGTTTGGTGCTACAGAAAATATGTTAACTGGACATATAATATTAGAAAAATGGTACATAGATAAATATGTATTTGGATCAAAAATAGATTTGTGTGCAAATTGACAAGGGGAGTGTTCTTTCTGTATGCCGTAAAATTAATGCCTGTTGACACTCCATTCCTTCCCCCAATCAAGGGAGAGAGGAAAGCTTGGCCAATGATAAATTGTGAGAAGCAGGCTTAGTTATGCCCACGCACAGACCCATTTTCAAAACACATAAAAAGAGACTGCTTTGGACAGGCAAGACACTCACTTTCCATTTTTTTGCGATGCATTTTGCTGGATGACTTCAAGATCCAGAACTCAACTCCAGATAGATCCAGAACCAAGCCAGAACTTAAAGCAGAGAGGCCTAACCCAAACAGCTGAACTCTTCTCAGCGGGCCTCAGCATCCAGCAAACCTAACCAAACTATTCAACAGCCGGGCAAGCTGTTTGATTCTGGCCTAGAACCCTGTGCCAGTACCCAGAAACCAGTGCTGTATCCAGAATCCACTTGATCCAGACCAGCAGAACCAGAGACCCAGACCAGACAGCAGTGCCGCTAGCAGACTCAGACCAGATCGCTGTGAGCACAACCGGTACTAAAGACTGTCCATGGCGAGAGAACTGCAGCCAACCTGACCAGATCTTGACAGCCTATTTCAAATTTGGAGTGAGTATCCTGAGGCCTGTGCAGAACCCATCTCTTAGTTTAAAATAATCTGATTCAAAACATTTGAACCTGTCCAGCACTGCATCATAGGAATTGTGTGTTCATTCTGTCATTTCAAAGCTGTAAAAGTGTCATTTTTTTAATTTTGAAGTTTACTTTAATTTCGAGAAACTACCTTCACAAAATCGTCCGTATCTTTGGAACCGCGTGTGTTAGGAACGAGATTTCTAAGCTTTCCAACAAGCCTAAAACCGACTTTCTATTCCTTATAGTTATTCCGTAATCGCGCTCGACGCATTCAGAAAAATTGCTGCAAATTGAAAAATTAGCTCCTGTCAAAGATAGCCATTTTTTGCTTGAACTGCTAAAATTCTTTTTCAACCTGCTAATCCCTCATTGAGCATTGTCAGTGTGACTTGAACTAATCTTAAATAGCTATCACCTACCCTGAACCTCCTACAGGGAATTAAAATCATTTTTAGCATATTTTTCCCTTCTTTGCATACAACATTTAAAAGTACTTTTGCCTGTGTTTAAAACCATCCCTGTTTCTCTAAGCTTGCTACGGGGGAACTGAAATCCGTATTGTATTGTGATTATAATCCTGAAAACCGTGTGCTTTACTTCCATCTCCTTATATTGCATAGGAGGTGAGTGAATTGCCACAAGGGGAAAAGTGAACATATTATCTCTTGTGAAACCCTATCAGTTTATTTCTGTACTGCATTCTTACCATCATTGTTATTCCTTGAAACCATAAAAGCATTCTCAGTTACCTTTTCCTTCCTATACCAACTCCTAAGTAATTAAATAAGCGTACAATTGTAATATTATCCATTGTTGATCACTGTCATATCTTAAGTGCGATATCAAATATTAATTTATTGTAAAAGCGTGATATATATATATTGTTTAATTTTTCCAATAAATCTTTTAAATTGCAAAACAAACCTACTTCTTGGCTCAGTGAGTTCAGGGGGATTCAAAGAGAGGGGCGTTATATAAGGGTTTATCATCCAGAGTATAACTTGTCATAAAAATATATAAATAAGGGCTTCCCTTGGGCGTCTCAGACGAGGCACTGACTTAGTGGGATTGCTGAATTGAAGTCCCTTAACATGTCAAAGTAATGTGTGGCAGTGTTAAATGTAGTCGGGATAGGAGTAAAGGTAGACATCATTACGTGTGGTTAGGGCACATTTGGGTTTCGAGGTAAATGGTTCTGGTGAACAACCTAGACTATTGACTCAAAGGCACGGATTACAGAAGTATATAAATAACAGATGTCCTGCGGGTTAGGCATTTTAGCTCGGTTCATAGATGACAGTATCCCATTAGGTTTAGCAAGGGAATCAGGCCTATATTGCGGAAGGTGATTCAACTTGCTCGAGAAAAGACATATTGTTTGCTAAACGCCTAAGCAGGTGCAGATGGAACATGAGATAATAGTGGTATAATCTGCCGCAAGGAAAATTATATTCATACTACTATGATAATTAAACCCTGTGCCCACTTCTATCTGTCAATTTGTTAATACTTCTATATCTACTGGCACAGTCCCTCAGGAACTTAAGAAGTCATGGGTTATGCCAATTTTGAAAAAAAACGGGCTTTCAGTCGATATGCCAAATAATTATCGACCTATTACCAACACATCGTTCTTACTTAAAATCCTTGATCGTGTTGCCTACATACAAATTGCAGACCATTTAAAGACTTATCATATCCTAAATGACCATTAGTCTGGATTCCGGGTCGGCTTTGGTACGGAGACTGCGCTCCTTGAACTTAAGTCTAAACTGATGGCCCGTATGGATAGTAAGGAAGCGTCATTGCTTATGCTGCTCGATCTCTCTGCGGCTTTGGATCTGGTGGACCATGATATCATGGCCACCAGGTTGTGTGAAGTGGCTAATTTCTCCCCTATTGCATGCAAATGGGTTCTATCATTCCTGTTTGTAATGCTGGATTACGAGAACATAATATTCACCAAATATGCGGATGACACTCAATGTGTCATCCTGCTTTCTGGTTCTCACAGTGCAGACAAACTGGCCATCAACAGAGTCTTTACTCTAATTGAAACCTGGATGGTCTATAATAAGTTGGCCTTGAATAAATCTAAAACTGAACTGCTTGTCATAGGCTCTCCACACACTAACATCAAACTTGGTTCACAAAATGATAAGTTCCAGATGGGAGAAGAATCTATTAAGCCCCTAAAAAAAGTGAAAACACTAGGAGTGACCTTTGACCAACATATGACTATGAAACAGCATTTAGTAGTCTGGTATTGTCATGCACATACTATATTAAACTCCTAGCGCATCTAAGGCCTCTTATATCTCAGGATAATGCAGAGACCATTGCCAGGGCAATAGTAGGCTCAAAAATAGATTATTGCTCTAGTCTTCACATGGGACTCAATAAGTCTGACTGTAATAGGTTGCAAATATGTCAAAACTGGGCTTTTAGAGCCGTTATGAAACTTAAACACAGAGATCATTTTTCGATGGCAAGACAAGAGCTCCACTGGCTGCCCGTATCATCTAAATTTCTATTTAGAACTCTGACTGTTGTACACAAATGTAGATCTGGAAATATGCCTGGATATTTGCAACAGCTCCTTACTACGAGAAATAATACGAGAGTATTAAGGTCGAATAATCAGTACCTCTTGTCTGAATCAAAGTGTCATACTGCCAGACTAGCCAACTCAGCCTTCTTCTCCATTGGACCAAGGGTTCGGCATGCCCTACACTTGGAAATGTGATCATTAGTAAATTCAAGAAAAGATTGAAGACCCATCTTTTCAATTAAATTACTCTTAGCTGTCTCTGGAATATCACTTTTTGCAGCGTTGCACACTGGCTCCTCTATTCTTTTTGTTATTTGTTGTATATGTCATTTAGCGCCCTCAAGCCTTCGGGTCTATGGCTGCGCTATATAAATGTATTAAAGTAAAGTAAACGTAAAAAGCTGTGGGGTTTGCATTGGGGTTCGTGGGTTGTGAGGATAATGGGCTATAATGTTGTGTGCCCGGTATTTAACTTCTCAGAGCTATGCGGTTAGTGAATTGGTGACAGTACCCATAGGTTGTGCATAAGATACGGAAAGCATGAGATGTTGAGGAGCTAGCATTGGAACCTTGGGATTGGCAGACAAGGTGCACAAGTGGTGGTGAGCAGAAGGTGCATGCCCAAGATTGTGGTGTGCCTGAGAAGGCAGCAAGTGTGATGGGGCAGTGGGCGGACCATGTCTGATAGGTTGGGGAGCCAGCGAGGCGCATAGCAAATTGATAACATCATGATTACATTGTAATGTTGATTACATTGTAATGTTCTCCCTTGATGGCGGACCATCAAAACCCTCAAAGTGAGGTCAGGTAAAGGCAAGAGCAATGTATCATGGGAAGTGCGGGGGGCAACGCCCCTGAAGCACCTGTGTAAGAACCTCCCACCCTATTTGGACAAAATCTGTAAATATAGAAGAGAATGTTCTAAAAGCACAGAGTGGAAGTTATCTAAACCATGGCCACCGTGCCAAAGTTTCTTCTAAAATGTGCATCAATCACTACTGACACACATACAGCATACCTATAAGAGGAAAAAGCTATCCAGCCATGTAGAGGAGCAGTTGAATGCTTTTGTAGGAAGTCCCGCCCCCATTTTGCCGTTATGTTGGAATTCGGAAATTGCAACATGCACAATGCAAGAAATGATGCCTATACCACAAAGAGCCTTTGAGGTGAGGTATCCATTGAGAAAACCCTATCTGGTGTATCCCTTAGAGATGACCTTCTTTTGGAGTAGATCCCCAAAGGAATATTAAGATGAATGAAAGAGAAAATTGTTGACGTAACAAGAAACAAGCATGATGCATAGAGAAGACAGGCCGAAGAAGAGAATGTATGAATCTTACAGAAACTGATGACGAAGTAAAGAATCAAGAAGACTTTCATATGCGGAATGCAGATTGCATGTGTGAAGAGCACTGCAGACCCTCGCAAGCCTTTTTATAAATATACAGATGCAGAAACGCAAGTGGACAAAGTAATTATGAGGCTGGCTATATGTAGTAAGTAGACTGCAGGCGGTGCCGCCAACATATATATACATATAGAATCTGGATATTCAATGTCACAATTTTAGTAAGCTTAAACACAGAGAGAAACAAGGAGTAACAGCTATGTGTGTGTCGCAGCAGAGAAATAAGCTGAAGCTTGAAGGAAGACCGAGAAAGGCTGTCTGGCCTGGTGTCAAAGACTCAAGCAAGCCAAAAGTGGGTATCTATTCTTGAAGTAGAGTGAACGTGAGAAGCTGAATCAGCCCTTGTTAAGATGTGAGGAAAAGAACACTATGATAGACAAGTTAATTAATTCAAGACAATTAAATGTTGTAAAACAGGGTGGAATATCTGTCTCCAGTCACGTAAAAATAGGAGGGGAGGTACAGGCCTGAGCTACGATAAGATTGTGCCTATACTCCCTTCTTTTCTGAGGTGCAATGATACTTTGAAAAGCCAAGTTCAAAGACAATCTGAATGGCAGATGGCATGAGTGATCATTGAAATCTGGCTAATTGGGTGGGGAGACATGGTGAAGTCCAACCACTGACACCTGGGATACAAGCTTACGTGCTGCTAGTGAGTGAACTATTCCAGAACGGTACAAGCATGCCAACTAATTGTAGAAGGCTGTATAATGAAGGTACTTATAGTTTGAGAGCCAGTGATGTACCATGTATCTAATAACTGATGAGGATGACTTGCACTTGGGATGGGCATAAGTTGTCCACCTGACTTTAGAAACCCAATCACAATCCAATCCCTTATAGAAAGTATACTTAGATGTTCCCCTTAAGACAACCACAATCTCACATAGGTTTTCTCAGTTTGCCACACAGTATGATGTCATGTATGACGTGTCTTTGTTATAAAAGAAGTATTTGAAAAATTGCTGAGCAAGATTTTGCAATGTCCACTCTCTGTTTTAGACAATTGAAATAAAACAGTCTGATGAGACATTTTGACAACTTCCTGAGTCGGTCTTATAATTTGGTGTAAGAGTTATTCTGCATCACGTCCATCGTACAATGTGTTACCTAAATTAAAAGGATCTTAAGGGTTCACTTGGTTGCATGTCAGATGGTTGGAAATCAGACCCATCCACCTGTAGACTCCAGTGCTTTAGATGATCGGGCACCATCTGCCATCTAGCCAGAAGATCGTGAGAGAGCGGTCGAATTGAAATTTTGCAAGAAAATCGAGACGCGGGCAGGGTCTCTCTTTGATAAAATCCCTACCTGGTTTCCACAGGCGGTTTGCGGATGGAAGGCGAAAGTGGTCGACTGGAGGAGGGAGTCAATACGGAAGGCCTCGAGCTGAACAGGTGAATGGTGAGTAGACTAAGGGGAATGGCAAACTGAGAGGATGGGATTGTGATAATTTAGAAAGTAATGGTAAAGTAACATGGAAGTACTATGAGTAACGAGAATTTATTTTGTGATAAGGAGCAATATTAGCCCACAAGTCCTAACCCAAGGGGGTTCTAGAAGAGATTATCTCACACTCCAATTGGACTAAAATAGGCTATGTACAGGACAGGTCTGCATAAGGAGATAAACTACACTCTGTTATCAGGGAATTATTAGGGGCAGGATGATGAGGGTGATCACCGTGATTTAATGTGAAGAGTCGACTAGTTTGTTTGTTTATATATTTGTGTTGAATACAGGTGTCGAGGAGCGACACAAACAAGTTGTGCGAGAATTGAAGCTAAGTTATTAAGTTATATTAACTATCTATGGCAACTGTCAGTGCCGACCTCGAGGTAGGCTGATTTTATTGAAAAATAGAGGTTTTCAACGGCAAGTGTTGGAGTGCGTTCATATTTGTTGTTTTTATAAAAAGTATTTTTGTGAACACCGGTAAATATTGACAGTCAATTGAGTCTTTTACAATGGGAGACATCACTCCTCTAATGCATTTATCTAAAACATTGCCAAAACATATGCCCAAGCTCAAACAGTGCAGTGCGGAATGGGTGAAAGGCATGGCAGATAAAATGTTCATGCCATTGCCTCAAGGGGGATCGATGTCAAAAGCGGTATTGCAACAGATGACCACATACTTGCATGCTGCATATACAGGAAATAAATTGGAGTAAAGGTTAGCTATTTTAAAGCTTTGGAAAATGTATTAGGAATAGAGAGGATCTGCCAAATGAGGGATGGATGATTAACTAGAACAGGGAGGAAGGTGATGAGCCTTCTGCTCCCCATACATCAACGGAAATAAGCGGCAAAAGTATGGAAGATGTAGGATTGTATCTATTGCAAGTTAAAAGAACTGAAAGCAGCAACAAGGTATAGTAATCCGGTATACAGACCACCTTCCTATAGCAGTGACGATAGTCCAGAAGAGACTAAGAGAAAAGAAGAGATCTTAAAGATCTTGCAAAACAAGGAAGAAAAAAGTGAGAGATCAAATGCATCAACAGACATAGAACGAGAGATTAAGAGATGGAAAGGAGAAAAGGAAAAAGCTGACACAGTAACACACGTACAGAATGAATGGATGGGAGGACAGTTATTACTCAAGCTAGATGGTAAAAGCATAGAGAAAGTTAAGCAAAGGGGAGATCAAGATGAACAGGATAGAAAAGACAGGGAACGAGAAAAGAGATTAAAGGAGGATAAGCATAAAAGAAAAAGCAGACAGTGGCAATAACAGATGTATCAGGAGGATCAAAAAAGAAAGAAGATAGGGCAGAAGAGAAAAGAAAGTGTGATAATAAGCAGAGAGCAATAGAAACATGGGATAGACAAGAATGGAAAAAAGAGGAGGAGGAAGCACAAGGGACTAAAGAATACAGAGACGAAAACAAAAAGAAGAAAGAAGACCAGGGGCAAGGAGAGAGAAGATAAGACAAGAAGAGGAAAGGATTAAATGGGAAGTGAGAAAGCGAAGAGAGTTAGATGAAGAAATAGAATGAAAGAAGAGACAGGGGAGCGCGATATTGACCACATTCAACAGGAGTTAATGGAACCGAGCCCAGCAATAACATAGTATAGAAGAGTTCCTCCTGTTACAGGGAGCAATGTCAGGGCCATCTAGAGAAATCATAGAAGAGAAATTTGACATATGAAGCACCGGAGAGAGGCTCGATAAATCCTATCAAGACTTAAGAGAAGGTGGTAAATCAGGAAGCCAAGGGTATGTACAGAATGGCCAATTCTCAAGAGGTGGGACAGCTTACCCTCCAGCATATAGCTCACAAGCTAGGGAAGTGTATGCCCAAGATCAGACAGTGTATCAGATACAAGCACTGCAAATGCAACAGGCACACCAGCCACAGCAAGCACCATTGAATTCAAATGCAAGGGCAGTCACAACATGCACCCATGCAAACTGTCACAGCTCCAAAGTCCAGGTGCAGGAGTGGTGCGAACCAACTACCCCCACTACGGTCTGTGCACCTGCAAGTTAATGCTCACACAGGCCTCCGAGACCCCAGCAGGGAAAGAGGGTTAGGATCTCGTTGGTTGGATAGGTCTCGAACAGCGGGTAACCGGATAGCGGTTTAGGAAAGGGAAAGTGGACAGGCAAGGGAACATATGGGAAAAAACAATAATATCCACACAATTCCCCCACACATTCACACAGTGCTTTACAAATAGCTTTTGATACAAAAGAGGCACTTAGCTCTGTGGGTGAGTGCAGGCCTCCTGCCTGCGCACTCTCAGGTCCGGAACTCGGAGCAGTTCAAATGCTGCAAGAGGGTTTTAGTATTAGTAACCTGTGTTACTTCACATAGGCACAATACAAACCATAAAACAAACAACAGTGAGGCATGCCACCTCTGGGTTTAATTAGTGCAAGCACATGCACATTCTGGGTTAATCCGCTCACAGAGCTTAACAGTGTCCAAGAACTGACAAGAGCTTAGTGCCCGGTTACTTTAAGGGATTCAGAACATATGGCCCAAGTTCGCCACACGTGGCTTAAAAGAATAAGACCCATCATGCTGCCAAAGTTTTGCCGCACGTGGCTTAAAATCAAAAGCACTCCATGCTGCCCAAGTTTTCCCGCATGTGGCTGTTCTCAGAAAGCTCTCTGTGCTGCCAAGGTTTGCTGCACGTGGCTGAAAGTAAGTTGGATAAATAAACACTGTGCGCGTTAGTCTTAATGCTGCATGCAAACCCAAACCGCGTTGCTTAAATACAGCAGAACGCGGTTAGAGACTTAGCTTTGCCCTCAGCAGGGGACGTGATGTGGCTGGGCGGTGCCCCCTGCGCGTGCCCGTAGAGGGTTTGGACCCCCAATGCTCTCCTTTCGCTTCCGTGCTCTCCCCCTGTAGCTGCGCGTCTAATTTTCCTGTGCGCTCGTTCACCGGGAGTTTGCTGCACTTATCTGCTATAAGCGAGGGGCCGGAATGTTGGTTCCTTGGGGCGTGGCCCCTCGCGTGATCCCCGTAGCAGGAGCTCCGGTGGATGCGTTTGTTCCGGTCGGGAGCTTAAGCACAAGCCCCGTGCCTTAGTCCTTCGCGCATGCGCGTGCGCGAGCCCCTCCCTGCCTGGGAGTGAAAAAGTAGTTCCCGGCCTGGAGACTGCTGGGAATCGTGGTCCGTAGGCTTTTCTGCCTGCAAAAAGGACAGAGAAGCCTCCTATAAGGCTGGAGGCTGTTCCTTTGGGTTTGTCTTGTTTTGGGTTCTTTTCTCCTGTGCTGGGGCTCCTCACTGAGCCCTGATTCCCCCTGTACCCTGACAGTGACACAGCACAATTATCCCTGTTGTGGGAGGAAATCCTTTCACTGGTACAGGAGTATGCATATATCCACAATAGAACAGCTCAGAGGGCAAGTTGATGTGTTCAGTACTATCAATGACACGAGACTCCGAAGAGGAACCAAGGGTTGATGTGACGATAGGAGGCAAATCTTTTTCATTTTTGGTAGACACTGGAGCTACTCGCATATGTATACGAGAGGGAAAATATCCAATGTTGGTAATCGCCATGAATGCTCAAGGGTTCTCTGGAGCTACAAGTAGAGTTCCTTTTACTGATGAATTGCCAGTCTCTATAGGAGGGTGTGACATGTCTGTTCCATTGTTGTATGTATTAATGGCAGACAGCAGTTAACATTTTTGGAAGAGACTTAATGACAAAGCTTAACATGACATTTTCTTTTACTGACAAAGGCATAGTGTTTTCTACTCCTGAGATACATTATATGAATGTGGGTGAATTTATATTGGCATTTACAGGGCAAGTGGCTCTGCGAGGTGTACCGATGGAGCCAGAATTTTTTTCTTTATGGGTGAGCTTTTTGTTAACATGGCTACCTGGCTTAATTGGAAGGGCTATGCAGATACCTGATGAATTCTTATTTAGACCACAGATACCCACGGACGGAGATGGGGTACCGACTATTTCCCTAGAGCTCGATGCATCCATAGTACGAGGGGAAATGGCAATGCTTGAAGGAACACATGATGAGGGTAGACCATGGAGAAAAGTGATAGCTATTGGGGAAGGGTGTAGAGTGACTGACGTCACTGATGATGACATGTTTAGAGATGTTCCATCAGACTATGAGGTAGTGTTTCTTATGAGCATTACATATTGGATTACAATAGAGAAGAGAGAGATCCCACAATTCATGGTGATAATGTGGCAGCACCATTCATTTTTTGATGAAGACTTGGAAAAAGTGACAAGCGCCTTGTGGACTGCAGGCCATTATGACATAGGCCTATTGAAGGGCACAGGTGAGGTTAAAATAAAGCTGAAACCAGGAGCAATTTTATATTGAGCAAGACAGTACCCAATGTCTCGAGAGGCCGATGAGGGTTTTTTAAGACTATCTCAGCACTGATGGAACAAGGTATCCTGGTGCCATCAGAATCATTGTGTAATACTTTGGTGTATCTGATTAAGAAATCAAAGGGAGGGTTGTGGAGATATATACAATACATGAGGCCGATTAACCAGATTATAGAAGCAGAGTTTCCTTTAGTTCCTAATCCAGAGACAATACTATGCAGTATCCCAGTAAAAGCACAATATTTCATTGTGATTGATTTGAAATATGTATTTTTTTCAATTCCTTTGCACAAGGACTCACAAGACGTGACTTCATTTTCATTCTGCCAAATCTGTCTGAAACATACTTGTTGCCTCAAGGGTACTGTGTGTCCCCATTAATCTTTAATAGGGTCCTGCAGATGGACCTAGACAATATTGATTTGAAAAGCACTTTGATATAGTACATAGATGATTTGAAGCACCACAGAAAATGAGTACAGACAAGACTCGATTCAGTTAATGACCATACTAGCAGACTAGGGATACAAAGTAGACAAAGAGAAGTTACAGTATTGTCAAGAAGAGTTGTTGTACAAAGGCCAGTTGATCTCACATGAGGGAAAAGGGTAACACCTGAAAGTGCTGAGGCAATCATCAAGACTGCAAAACCGCATTCGGTAAAGCAGACGCAACAGTTTTTGGGACTGTGTAATTATGTTAGAGCATAGATGTTGGAGTATAGTTCGTACACAAGACCCCTTTTGCAGGCTCTAAAGAAGGAATAGGTGAACAAGGAGAAAATAGAATGGACTGAGAAAATGGAGGGAGGATTTGAAGAGTTGAAGAAAGCAATTTGTACAGCTCTTGTTTTAGGAATTCCCAATTATGCTGAGGAGTTTTTCTTGTTTCCACATACAAATGGGACAGTCATGACAGCAGTGCTTACACAGAGGACTACATTAGGGTATACAACTCTAGCATGTTACAGTGGGATTTTAGATCCAGATTTTAGATCCAGTTGTGAACAGTCATTGGCAGCTGCCGCGTTCACAATTGAGAAATCAACAAGTATGTGATGGGTTGTTCTATGACACTTTTTGTAAAGCATGCTTTGTTTGCCATTTTAGAGACACCCAAGGGTACATTGTCATCTAAGAGAGCTTCTGCATATGAAGTGATAATATCAAATCCAGCGATAAAAATGGTTATATGTAAAATAGAGAACCATGCCACATTTGTAGCATAGCCTGTGGTAGAGGGTGAGCATGTGCATGACTGTGAGAATTATATAGGTATTTTCCGATGGCATGCAGCGCGTAAAGGAGAACACGCTGTCAGAAGGGGAGATTTTTTTTATTGATGATTCTCCAAAAATTGATCAAACAAATGGAGAAAGGCATTCTGCTGCCGCTGTAGTCAGGCACAGAGCAAATGTCGAATTTGAGGTTGTAGCAAGTGCAACACTACTGTCTCACTTTTCAGCACAAGTGGCAGAATTGGTAGAGCTTATTGTCACCCTTGAAACTCATGCAGGGGGGGGAATGATGTGCACAGTGACTCCACCTGCGTGACATCAACCGTACACACAGAGCTAGAATGTTGGAAAAGGAGGGGCAACCTCCGAAGGGGTAGCACTCCAGTGCAGTATGCATCTTTATTGGACAAGCTTATTAAGGCACTACAACTCCCAGTAGCCATAGCGATAGTTAAATACACAGCACACACTGAACAATTTGATTTTATTTCTTGCGGGAATGTAGCCACAGACGCAGAAGCCAAAAGGATTGCATATTCAACAGATATTTCAAGTTTTGATACTCCAGACGTTAAGGAGAAAGTAGTCATGATTATGGTAGCAAAAAATGGATTTAATCATTTATCAAGAACGCAATGAATGGAGATTCAAGGCAGTGCACCACAGGAAGAGCAGGAAATATGGAAAGAAAGGAGATGTTATTTATCCCCCACAGAAGCATCATGGCGGCAGGACAGCACTGGAAAGCCGGTGATGCCAGTAGCATTGTTAAGGGTAGTGCTTGAACAGATGAATTACAGGACTAATTCCTCAACCGAAGGGTCCTTTTCAGCATTTACATATTGACTATATAGATATGCTGCAAGTTTGTAATGGATACAGATATTTAATAGTAGTGGTGTTTCCCTTCTCCAGGTGGATCGAAGTAGGTCCCTCTACACACCCTGCTGCCACTTGTGCAGCAACATTTTTAATACGAGAAGTATTTCCAACATGGGGAGTGTATGAGGTGCTGAGATCCGATAATGGGCCAAATTTTGTCAAGGAAGTATTTGAACAGATAAGTCTGTTACTAAGCATTAAGCATACATTTTCTTCTGATTATCACCCACAGGAGAATGGAATATGTGAGAGTCTCAATGGTCTCCTTAAAGAGAAAATTGATAAACTTAAGTTAACTCTGAAAAAGGGGTGGCTACATTGCCTGCCCTTAACCTTGCATGCATTAAGGAATCAGCCTGGTTCGGACCACCACCTCATATCCCACGAGCTGGTAACATGGAGGCAAATGAGAATGCTGTTAACGCCTCCATCGAGGTGTAGAAGTGATTCCCAGAGTACAGAAAAAATGTTAGGAAATTAACTAAATTAATATTTGGCAAGTATGACCACTAGTATCTCTGTCATTTCAGATCAACTCAAGCGTCAGGGGGGTCGGTCTCAGAACACAGATGAAAACCATTCAGGAACCAGATCTTCAGAATTTTTGTCAGCACCTAGACTGTTTCTTGGCAACACTGTGCTGATCAGAAATTTCACTAAGAAGTGGAGCGAGCCGAGGTTTGATGGACCTTTTGTAGTCGAAAATGTTACTCCCTCAGCAGGGAAAGTTCACGGCAGACGAGCTTGGATCCATTTGAATGACGTGAAGCTACATATTGGTGAGGCCATCGCATGCCCAGCAATTGATCCAGAAGCAAGACAAGAAGAATTTCAGCGTGTGCAGACTCGATCAATGATGATGAAGCAGGACAATAAGGCAAAGCATTGATAAATGCAAATTTGCATTTGGCCTCTGGGTCCCTCTGGACACTCCTTATACATATTATATCAGGAGTGGAACCTCATTGCTTGAGTCATATTGTTGGGAATATTTGAAAATGAACTTTAGAAAGTTTTTGATGTATCATAAATATGCCTGAACTGGTTTTCGAGTTTGGATTTGATCATTGGAAATGTGAGCAGTATCCCGACTCATATTTCACTGAATACCTGTTTAATTGAGTCTTTGGTCTTTTCAGAAGGAGACACTGTAGAGGAAGAGCCAAAAACTCCTACCGGAAGCTACGCCCCAATGTTGCCTCTAAATTGGGAAGTGGAAATTGTGACGTGTGCAGTACCAGTGAGGATGCCTGTACTGCAAAGAATTTGTGAAACAAGGTATCCATTGAGAAAACCCTAAAAGCATTCGCAAAGATATGATGGTCCTCTGGACAGAGTCCCGGAAGAAGTGTGAAAATGAGCAAGAAAGAAGACTGGTGATGTCATGTGAGCAGAACTGATGCACCCTGAAAGGATACACAAGACAAAAGAACATAAACATTCCATAAGATCTGAAGAGGAGGTGTCAAGGATGGGCAACATTCTGGGCTTCAAATGAAGATGTTCATGCAAAGAAACCCTGGAGAAAATGCAATTTTACACTAGTACAGAGGCAGTAACGCAAGTAGATTAATCTTGAGGCTGGCTACGTAGTGAATAGATTGTGGTGATGCACCAATGTATACACATAGGAACATATAGAACCTGGATGTTCCAGGATGCACTTTAGCAAAGCTTGAACCCTGTGAATGGAAAGGGCTTCAGTGTGGTGCAGTTGGAAAATAGCTAATGGCAAAGGAGAATCCAAGAAAGACTGGCTGGCCCAGCACCAATAGTCGAGGCAAACGTGAGCCTGGGTGTCTGTCAAGTAGCTACATGAACGTGATAAAGAAACAAACTTTGAGGTGGAATGAAAAAACACGGAAGAGTTCATCATTTAATAGCATTATATGCAGCAAAGAGCTCAAACACGTGGTCTCCAGTCACATGGTCAGATTGAAATAGACTTTGGGTCGAGCTACACTGAAATCAGAAGATAAAACCATGCCACACTCCCTTTTATTCTCAGGCACAGAGAGCTTGTGCAAGGCCAAGTTCAAAGCTTCATTGATTGGCAGACCGCAAGAGTGATGATGAATGTCAGGCTAATTGGGTGTAAAGCGATGGTCAAGATCAGCCCACAGGCACTCGGGGTACCAGCCTGTGTGCTGCTAGCATGTGGAATATTCCAGAAGGGTACAAACGTGCCAACTAATTATAGAGGGCCATGTAATAGAGAGCCCTATAGTTTGTGTAACCAATGGATCGTCATGTATTTTGTTATGATGAGGTTGACTTGCACTAGAAGAGGGCTTAGTTGTCCACCTGATGTTAGAGACCAAATCACAATCCTTGTTAGTATGGAACATATACTTAGATGTTCCCTGTAAGCCTATCACATCCCCAAGTAGGTTTTTGTAGTTTGCCATGTAGTATAACATCAATGATGACGAGTTTTGACTATAAAAGTTGTGTTTACTATGAAATTCATCCAGATCGTGCTTTGCGGTGTCTGTTGATGTCTGTTGTAACTCCCTGTTTTAGATAATAGCAAATAAACCAGTACTGAGTTTTGCCAACTTCCTGAGTCAGTTTTATTATTGATGTATGAGTAAGTCTGCATCCCCATCCATCTCTAAGTATTGCTACCTCGTCTTAAAGGACCCAGGTCTATGGGTTCACGTGGTAGCAGAGGTAGGATGGTTTAAGATCTGTCAACCCAGTAGGCATTTTACGGGTCTCGCAACATCGAACATCCTCCGCCATTTAGCTAGAGGACCACGAGGCTTCCTGTGGATAGCAGCTGAAAATAAGTTATGACAAGAGACAACGAGATGGGTGGGACTGGTCCCTCTTTCACAGAATTCCTCTCCCGATTTCTACAGGCAGCTGAGCGGACCTAAGGCTATGGTGGCTGTTTGAGGAGGAGACAATCCTGAGGGTCAGGAGCTGAAAAGCAAAAGGTGAGTAGATTGAGAAAGGTGGCAAAAAACGATGTATGCATATTAAGTGGGCAAAGTGATCATGGGACAAACGTAACAGAGGGTTGGTTGGGTTTAGTTAATGACGAAGAGCATCAAGTAGAGGTATATAAAGGATGAGGCGCCTCATAGATTAAGCCCATAAATCCTATGTTCAAGGGACGTCTTGAGGAAGTTATTTCAAAATTCAAGTGGATACACCTAGGCCACGAGCAAACAAGGCTCGCTAAAGGGAATAACTTACACTCAGATCGGAGTAATTTTAGGGGTAAGAATAAGCAGCAAGGAGCAATGAGAAGGGATATATGTTGGGGCCGGCCAGTTTGTCTGTTTGTATATTTTATGTATTAAGGAAATTATGAAATATCAAAGAGCGACAAGTAATAGAATGTGTTAAAAGACTGAGAGTAGATTATTTATTTATTTAGTTGATTAATGGTGACGATTGAAGAGATAGATTGAAGTAAAGTCAGACATAGAGGTTTGGAGCGGCGAGGATAGGATTGGTGTAGGCTCATATTATATTGTTTTTCTGAAAAGTATTTTCTGTGTAAAATAAAGGTGAGTTTTGACAGTTGACTGTGACTTGTCATATTAGAGGATGTTACTCTGCTCATGTGCAAACAGCTGCCAAAACAAGTACCTACATTTAAGCAATATAGTGCAGAATGAGTTAAGGACATGGCAAATAAAATGTTCATGCAATGGCCACAAGGGAGATGACTGTCAAAACCAATTTTGCAACACAGGACCACATACTTGCACGCTGTGTACACAGGAAAGAAATTGGGAAAAAAGGTTAGCTAGCCTAGAGCTCTGGAAAATGTATCAGGAGGAACGGGAAGACGCCACCCCCTCCTGAAGACTGGATGCTTAATCTGTGTAAAGAGGGGAGTGTTGAGCCTTCTGCTCCCCCTACCACGCCTGAAGTAAATGGTGATAGTGCGAAAGATGAATGATTGTATCCATTAAGAGAGTTTAAGGCAGAAACAGGATACAGTAATCCAATACATGAGCCGCCTGCGTATAGCAGTGACGAGAGTCCAGAGAGAACTCTAGAAAAATATGTGATCTCTAAAGTCCCATGGCACAAGGAGAAAAGTGAACTACCAAATATGACACTACATGTAGAGTGAGAAATTAAGAGATGGAAAGGAGAAAAAGACAAAACTGACGAGAAATCACTCATACAGAATGAATGGATGGGTGGTCAGATATTGCTCAAACTTGATGGGAAGAGAATCGAGGAAGTACGGCAAGGGGAAGATCAAGATGAGCAAGATAAAAAAGACAGGGAATGAGAGAAATGATTGAAAGAAGATGAGTATAAAAGAAAGAGGAGACAAAGACGGGAAAAAATGTATCAGGAAGAACAGTTAATAAAGGAGGAGAGAGAAGAAGAGCAAAGAAAATATGACAATAGGTAGAGAGGAATCAAAGAACGAGATAGGCTAGAAAAGAAAAGAGAAGAAGAGGAAGAACAGAAATTGAGAGATAAAAGAGTGCAAAGATGCAGAGATGAAGAGGTGCATAGGGCAAATGGGAGAAGAGAAGCGAAAAGACAGGAAGAAGAAAGGGTTAGGGAGGAAGAAAAAGAACAAAAAGAAGTTGATGAGGAAAGGGAACGAAAGAGAATACAGAGTGTACACAACATTAATTGTATTGAGAGAGAGCTAATGGAACAAGTTCAGTAGTATTATGGGAAGACATAGATGAGTTCCTTCCATTGCAAGAACCGATGCCAGGACCGTCTAGAGTAAATCTAGAGGAGAATTTTGAGATGTAAAATATCAGAGACAGAATCGAGAAAGCTTATCAAGAGATGAGGACAAAAAGTGAAATGAGAAATAAAGGGAAAGACGATTGATCTAAAATGGACTAGTCACAAGGCAAGGAGGGAGGCCTGTTTAGTCTCGAGTATAAAGCCCTATCTTTGGACAGGCTGACTCTAAACAGAGACAAGAAGGATGACAGCCACACTAGTTGGGGACAAGGTATGTCAGATGAAGAGAGGGAAACCTTCCGTGCTGAGGAGGGTAATGCTGCATGCGTTCCCGAGGGGTGTTTTCAGACTGATAATGTGAGGTGGTTGTATTTGGACCTGCCTAAAGAAAGGACGCCAGAGAATATGGCGTGGCCAGAGTGACTTAAAATGCGACCTCTAAGTGAGAGGAGGGAGTCGCCACCGTATGTGAGCAGACTGAGGTCATTACCAGGAAGAAGGCAATCAGGAACCATTGTTCCTAATATGAATAGGCAGACGATGGGAGACAATCGCGATTCTGGGATTTCTCAATTTTCTTTGTTAGTTAAAGGAGGAGCCAGATCACAGTATATCCCATTGCCCCAGTTGGATAAGGACACTTTAAGATGTAAATTGACCCGTTTAACATCGGAGAGGGGACATGGATTAATGAATTGGTATAAATGATAGGAGCAAACACATTGTCTATAGGGGACATTAAGTGTCTTCTAGCAGCTATCCTTGGGGAAAGGTCTGATGAGATTTGGACGAGAGCAGAATACTCAAGTGTCACAGCACACAACACAGCGCATGATGGAGCATTATTTTATAATTGCAGAGCGGCAGTCTGGAAAGCGCTTAGAGTACAATATCCTGATATGTCAGATATGGGCGCAATTATGGCACGTAAGATGCAGGAAGGCGAAGATCTGCTTGCTTACATTCAGAATTTTTGGAAACTCGAGAGCCTTGGGGGAAATCAATACCTGTATTCTATCACATTTTGTGTCAGGGATTGCCAGATCAGGTACAGAGACAGCTCGAGAAGCTGGTGGGTATGGAAGCAAGGCCGTGGCCAGAAATACAGCTGACCATTATGCACCATTGCCGATTTGTTGCAAGAGAAAAATCGAAGGAGAGACGATTCTAGGAAGCTTGAGGAAGCTAAACCAGTACAGAAAAAGCTGTTGAAATATGCTATAGAAGGGGCAATGTTGACTAGCGGAGAGGGCTATGGTCACAGCAGGCAGCAGGTATGTCACAGGTGAATAACCAACAGCAGATGGATCAAGGAGGGAACAGATTTATGCCGAGAGGCCGGAGAGGCTTCCGCAGAAGAGGAGGCTTTCAGAATAATCAGGGAAACTTTCAGAATAACCAAGGCGGTTTTTCAGAAAGTGCAGAATGATAATCAATGCATGCATGGAGCGCAAATTAGCAAACCCCCTCCTGTGTGTTGGACATGTGGAATGACAGGACACATTGCAAGATCATATGGGAGCTAAGGGTATGTAAAAGAATGGGCAATTCACAAGAGGGGGACAGCTTATCCTCCAGCGTATAGCACACAAAGCGGGGATGGGTTTGCACAAGATCAGACAGTATATCAAGCACAAGTGCCACAAACACAACAGGCTTTGCAATCAAAGCAAGCACCATTGAATCCACTGCAAGGGCAGTCACAGCATGCACCCATGCATATACAGCACAGTGCAAACACAGGACAGTTGTTGAGTAGGGGGTTTCACTATCGAGGGTGGGAATACTTTTACAGGCACAGGAATAAGAATGTACACACAATAAAGCAGCTCACTGGTGACTTGATGTGTACAGTAATATCGGTGACGTCAAATCCTCAAGTGGAAATACGGGTTGACGTTACCATAGGGGGCAAAACCTTCCCTTTTTTAGTAGACACTGGAGCAACTTATCAGGAAATGCTCAAGGGTTCTCTGAAGCTACAAGTAGAGTTCACTTTACTGAGAAGTTGCCAGTCTCTATAGGAGAATGTGATATGTCTGTCCCATTGTTGTGTTCAAGGCAGACACCAGTTAATATACTGGGCCGAGATTTAATGACGAACCAAAATATTACGATTTGTTTCACTGATGAAGGCATAGTGAGTTCAATGCCAGGAATACATTATTTGAATGTGGGTGAATTTATCATGGTATTTACAGAGCAAAAAGTTCTGCTAGGAACACCCTTAGAGCCATAGGTTTTTCACTATGGGGTACAGATTTTGTTAACTTGGTTACATGGTTTAGCGAGAATACCTGATGAAATTTTGTTCAGGGCACAGATACCTATGGACAAAGAGGGGGGACAGGTTTTTCTCTTGGAATTACAGGTAGCCATAGTGCGAGGGGAGTTGGCCAAGCTCGAAGGATTTGATGATGAAGGCAGGCCATAAAGAACAGTGATTGCTATTGGGGAAGGATATGGATTGACTGACGTCACTGATGAGGATATGTTTAAAGACGACCCATAATATGACGAAGTACAGTTTGAAATGAGCATTACGTATTGGATCAGGACAGAAAGATGAGAGATCCCACAGAAAAAGATGACAGTACGGCCGCGTCCCACATTTTTTGATGAAGATATGGAGAAAGTGTCAATTCCTTTATGGACTACCAGCACTTATGACGTAGGCCTGTTGAAAGAGGTGGGAGAAGTTAAAATTAAGTTGAATCCAGGAGCAGTTTTACCTCAAGCAAGTCAGTATACCATGTCTCGAGAGGCAGATCATGGTATTTAGAAGACTACATTGGCTATGATGGAACAAAGTATCTTAGGGACATCAGAGACATCATGTTATACTGCAGTGTAGCCAACTGAAAAATCCAAGGGTGGAACATGGTGTTTAATTCAGGATATGAGACTAATAACCCAGATTATAGAGGAAGAGTTTCCTCTAGTGCCGAATCCTGTGACGATTTTGTGCAGCCTTCCCCTGGAAGCGCAACATTTTACAGTGATTGACCCGATAAATGCATTTTTCTCAATCCCGTTGCATAAAGATTCCCAAATCTTACGTTCATTCACATTTTGTCAGACTAAGCTGAAAAGTACACGTTTATCCCAGGGGTATTGTGAGTCTCCATCGATTTTCAATAGGGTCCTACAGATGGACCTAAGCAATATTGATTTGCCAGGTGTTGTGCGGCAATACATAGATGATATGTTTGTCTGTAGCACAACAGAAGAAAAGTGCAGATGAGACTCAATTCAGCTAATGATTTTTTTAGCAGACAGAGGATATAAGGTGGATAAAGAGAAATGGCAGTACTGACATGAAGGGGTGTAGTATATAGGCAGTTAATCTTGCATGAAGGAAAGAAAGTTACACCTGAAAGAGCTGAGGCAATCTTGAAAACATCAAAACCGCACACGATAAAGCAAATGTAACAGCTTTTAGGACTATGTCATTATGTTAGAGCATGGGTCTTTGATTATAGTGCATACACAAGACCTTTATTGCAGGCTCTGAAAAAGGCACAGGCGAATACGGAAAAAAATGAATTGACTGAGGAAATGGAGCAAGGGTTTACAAACCCTTAGCATATTACAGAGGGATTTTAGACCCCGTTATGAGGGGTCACTTCCCTTGCAAACATCAATGGCAGCAGCCGTGTTCACTATCGTGAAATCTGCATAGTGATGGGGTGTTCCGTTATGTTATTTGTTGAGCATGCTTTGTTTGCTGTTTTGGAAAAACCTAATGGTACACTAATGTCTCAAAGAGATTCTGCTTATGAGGTGGTCATATTGAATCCAGTGATCAAAATAGTCAGATGTAAAATCATGAATCCTGCCACGTTTGAAGCCGAACCACTGGCAGTAGATGAGCAAGTGCATGATATCTGAAACTATGAGGAATTCTTTGATGAGATCCCGAGAGTGAAGGAATGTGCTCTATCAGCTGGGGAGGTTCTCTTTATTGATGGTTCTTGGAGGATTGATCACACTGATGGAGAAAGGCATTCAGGCTCAGCTGTGACAAGACACAGAGCCAATGGGGAATTTGAAGTGGTAGCAATTGCGAGACTACCGTCTTATTTTCCAGCACAGGCTGCAGAAGTGGTGGCAATTATTGTTGCGCTCGGGAATCATGCAGGGCAGGAAGTGACAGTATACAGTGACTCCACCTACGTGACATCAACCGTGCACACAAGGTTGGCACACTGGAAAAGCGGGGGCTACCTCCGAGTGCATGGCACTCAGTGCAACATGCCACATTATTGGACAGGCTTATTAAAGCACTACAACTTCTGGTAGACATCGCAATAGTTAAGTGTGCAGCACACACTAAGTGAACTGACTTTATTTCATGCGGAAACCAAGCAGGTCAAAAGTGTTCATATTCTTCTGATATTTTTAGTTTTGATGCTCCTGATGTGAAAGAGAAAATGGTTGTAATAATGGTTGCGAATGAACATTTGAATCATTTGTCATGCACACAGTTAATGGATGTTCAAGGTGGAGCTCCACAAGAAGAGAAAGACCTGTGGACATGAATGGGGTGTTCTTTATCCCCTTTGAAGCACTGTGGCAAAAAGACAGCACTGGTAAACTGGTAATGCCTGTAGCCTTGTAAAGGGTGGTGTTAGAACAGCTACACTACCGTGAGCATGCCACTAGGGAGAGCCTTGCAGCAACCAATGCAGAATACTGGTTCATACCGAACTTGATAGAACACGTTGCTTTTTATGTAGTAAATTGCATCATATGTCAAAAGTTTACTGCTGGGCACATGCTGCAAACAGTCAGAGGAGTAATTATTTGACCAAATGGTCCTTTTCAGCATTTACTTATCGATTATGTTGATATGCTGCAGATTTGTAATGGATATAGGTATATGATAGTAGTAGTGTGCCCGTTTTCGAGATGGATTGAAGCTGGTCCATGCACATATCCTGATGCCACTTGCACTGCAAGGTTCTTAGTGCGAGAAGTATTTCCAAGATGGGGAGTATGTGAGGTGTTGAGATCAGATAATGGCCCCCATTTTGTGAATGAGGTATTTCAACAGATTATTTTATAGATTAGCATTAAACACATGTTTCCTTCTCCTTATCACGCACAAGTGAACAGGATATGTGAGAGACTCAATGGTCTGCTCAAAGAGAGAATAGCAACGTTAAAACTGGCCCTGAAGATGGGGTCGCTACATTGCCTGACCCTTGCATTATATGCATTAAGAAAACTGCCCGGCTCTGACCACCACCTCACACCCCACAAATTAGTTACAGGGAAGCGACTGGGAATGCCTCTAACTCCTCCATCGAGGACTAGGAGTGATGCCCAGACAACTGCAGAATTGTTATGCAATGCATGTGTGACCACTAGTATCTCTGTCAGTTCAGATCAAATCAAGCGGATAGGGTGTTGGTCTGAGAACACAGATGTAGACCATACAGCAACTGGACCTAAGAGACCACATGTTCCTAAATGGTAGCTGGAGATAAGGTTCTAATAAGAAACTTCACGAGAAAGTGGCACAAACCCAGATTCAACCGCCCTTTCGTTGTGGAGGACATTACTCAATCATCCGTCAAGGTCCTAGGGAGAGGAGCTTGGATACACCTAGGAGATGTGAAAATCTACACCGGAGCGGCCGACACGCCCCAAACCCATTCAGAAGCAAGTCAAGGAGAAGAGGTTCAGCACATGCAGACTCTATCAATGATGTGGAAGAAGGATGCAAAGACTGTACAGTACACAGATGAAAGTGTACATCTGGACTGTTGCTCCCCTGAAACACTCTATGTTACGGCAAGCATGGAGTGAGAAAGTTACTGTTATTGAGACACAGGAGTTTATTGAAATTGGATTTAGGAGTACTGGAATAAATGAAAAATGCCTGATTTAGACTTTGTGTTCGACGACTGGAAGAGGGGGAAGTTTCCTCAATCGTTTCTCTCTGAGTTTCTGTTTGGAGGTAAACATGGTGCTGTCAGATGTTGACACACACAGACTACTTTTTGCTGTCTTCATATTTATACTCAGAGCTTATCCTGCTCTCGTTGGGAGGAGCACTGATATACGTTCTTTTGTCCAAGATTCTAAAATTTGCCCGACGATTAGACAACTATTGGCAGCAATTATAGGGCAGATCAGACTATTACCTGAACATCTTTGCGGAGGCACAGATGGTCCTATCTAATGATAATACCCAAAGCTACTTGTCATGATCTTTTATTATTTGCTTCAAGTATACCCTTATCTTGTTTGGTGGAACACCAACACTTATGTGTTTATGTGAGATCCAATAAACCATCATGCAATCAGCCAATTACTTGTGAAGATCATAGAGCAAATTTGACAACTACCGGAGCATCTAACTTGATTGCCTGAATAAAACAAGTTTTTCCTTCCATAAAAGTAATTACAGGCAATCATGTGATCTATTGAGCACATTGCAGTTCCAGAAAGTGAGCAGAGTCAACGACGTGTGGAGAGACATCGATGGTGGAGCCTAATGTAATGGTGCATAATCTATGCCTGTTAAGCATCCATTATTGTTTTTCTGTTTCTATTGATCCACACTGTGTACTATAATGGTCCCAGAAGGGAAGGAGTTCTGTTAATCCTTCCCACTTCAGTTACTTTTGCAGAACTAGACACTGTAAGAAGGCCAAGGCATTATGTGATTGTTCCAACTCCAGTAGCTCATGTGAAGTCACCATTTTCTCAGACAATTGTCCCTGTGATTCCCCCAGTAGGAAGAATGTATACTGATGTGTTCCATGAGTTGCTTATACAAGGAATGAGACCTAAGAGAAGTGCAAGAGAGGATGATTATGAATTAAATGATTACTTAGTGCAGCGCACTTGGGGAACATGTGGTTTCAGCACATGAAACAAGTGAGAAAAATAACTTCTAAGGATGATTGCTATGTATGTGCACTACTTCCTTATGCTATGGGAAAGTCTAAGATAGTCATAGATATTGAAATAGATGTTCAAACAGCTCATTTCTCATGGGTTCTACAATGGATGGCAACAATTTTCAAGTTCCATGGAGCCGTGGTGGTGATGATCATGTTTGGGTTCTATGTGATGAGGATAATAATCACACATTGCAAGAAGACTGTGAAGAAAGCAGTAGGAATTAAGATTGTGATTGATGTCGAGTCAGGATGGTAACCTAAAGAGCTAACAGATTAAGAAATCAGAGACTACATGCAGGGCCATCTTAAGCACTTTTGGGGCCCTGTGTACATACATCTTTGGGGCCCCCTCCACCAAACCAAAGGAATTAAGTGATCAAGAATATCTGGTCACACCCCACCACCTCCACCCCTCATCACGATCACAACCTATAGGTTGATATGCTGCCTCACAGCATTCAAAATATGCATGTTTACTCCCTTTAATTACCCTTACCCTCTAAATTCTTGCGCTATTCAGAATGATATACAAGTAGCATTTGAAGGCCAGCATTATCATTCCACGAAGAGGTTACTTCTGTTCCATCACCATTGCAGAAATGATTACCATCATCCAACACCTCAAAGCCTCCAACTTGCATTGGTGACCTCTGACCCGCACACATCATCAAACTCTGTACCAAGCCCTTATTCCCCACCATTACTAAATGTATCAATGCCTCCTTCAGCACCTGCACCATACCCACTTCCATCAAAGAAGTCTGGGTCAAACCATTACTGTAAAAACCTTCCCTTTATCCCACTCTCGCCACCAACTACTGCCCCATAACTACAGTTCCATTCCTCTTGAAAATCCTCTACCGCACTGCATACCTGCAACTCCAATCCTACCTCAAAACACACTCCCTAGTCGGTCTACACCAATCCGGCTTTAGACCAAGGCATAGCACTGAATCTGCCCTCCTCGATCTCAAGATACAACTTGACCTCATTTGCGACAAGTAGATCTTGCCATTCTCATGCTACTGGACCTTTCAGCAGCCTTTGATCTAGTAGACCACGATATTCTCTGCCACCGCTTCACCACCTCCTTCAACTTTTCACAAGAATCAGCCAAATGGGTAAAATCCTTCCTGACCAACCGAACCTCTAGGGTCTTCACCGGCACAGAAGCAGCAGACCCCATCCCTGTTCCCTATGTTGTCCCACAGGGATCCTGTGTCTCACCCACATTCAACAACACATACACTAATGACCTATTCAATTGCCTTGACATCCTCAATATCCCTTACACAAACTTTGCTGACAACACCCAGATCCTCCTCAAACTATCTCGCACCTATGACCGTGACTGCGCAAACATCAATCACATCTACAACATCATACAGGCATGGATGGCAAACCACCACCTATGACTAAATGATGATAAAACCGAGCTACTCATTATCGGATCCCCCACCACCTCAAACAACTTGATCCTGCCTGCTCTGCATTCATCATTGATGCAAACAGCATCCCTATCTTCCCTCATGTGAAAGCAATAGGAGTCTACCGAGATGCAGAACTCAACCTGAACAAACACGTAAAAGCAATGACCTTGTCCACTGCATACTCAACCAAACTCCTCAATCTCTCCAAAAAATTCCTCACCCCTAGCAACTACCTCACTCTTGCTAGAGCAACAGTCAGTAGCAAACATGACTACTGCAATGCCATCCTAGCAGGGACCTCCAACAAGAACCTCAATAAACTACAACTCACAAAGATCAATGCCCTCAGAGCAGTTTGGGACCTCAAACGCTCAGAGCACATCTCCCAAATCAGACGCGAAGCCCACTGGCTTCCCATTAAAGCATGCATTGACTTTAAAATACTCTCCACCACCCACCACTGCCTCTACAACACAGCCCCCCATCTCACACACAACATCTCCAAGAAACCAAATCCACAAACCTTACGCTTGACTTCCACCATCTCTCTTACTACACCTAGATTCAACAAAAAATGTTCAGGGAACTCCTGCTTCACTGTCATTGCGCCCACACTATGGAACATGCTCCCTCCCTCCATCAGGAACAAACCTTCCTACTTTGTATTTCACAAACAACTGCAACTTCAATGCCACGATAACCTCCATATCCCCCCAGATCTAGACAGATCACCACCTCATAACCTTTAGCCTAACTACCGCCAAACCCACCCTGGGACCCACACCTCCAGGTCCGTCCATTCCTACCCGGAACAAAAAAAACATCTCCTGTGACAAACTGCTACCCCTCATCCTTCCCACACTCAATGCTATCCCAGAAAACCTGGACCCCGAAGCTATGGTCAAAGAATTTAGCCACATCATGACCACATCTCTAGATGCTATTGCACCACTCAAACTCAGACAAAGCAAACCCAAAGCCCATCTCATTTCATGTGACACCCCATACCTAAAATCATTGCGCAAACAAAAAAGGCATTGTGAGACATCCTGGCGAGCACAACCTTCTGATGAAAACAAAGCCAACCTCAGCTCCATCACAGCCCTTTACAAAAATGAAATCATCCTAGCTAAATGTGAAACCTACAACGCTAGAATTGCCCAAGCAAACTCCAGCACGAACAAACTCTTTGTCATCCTCAAAGAGCTAGAAGCACCCATCCCTATGCCAGACAACTGCATCAAAGACCAACTCTGGTGCTCCAACATACAGCAAGCCCTAGCCAACAAAGTCACTAGCCTTCAAACAAAAATTGCCAAGAAAAAAGCCACACTCTCCGGCAACAAACCCATTAGCGTCAACCTAGAGCAACCAAGTAACCCTACCAATCACCCCAGATTTAAGTTTTCCAAAGTCACCATAAAAGAAACAGAAAATACCATACTATCTCTCAAACCCACCAACTGTCAAGGTGACCTATGCCCCACTCAAATTCTAAAGGACGCAGCCAGAGATCTGGCCCCCTTTATCACGAAACTTATCAACTCATCCTTCTCCACCAATATCATCCCATCCAACCTCAAAGAAACATGGGTACTTCCCCTACTGAAAAAGCAGTCCCTATACCCACTAATACCCACCAATTACCGCCCGATTACTACAGTGCTTTTCCTCTTAAAGATCTTAGATACAATGGCATACTCCCAGATACAAAAATACTTGGAAACCAACTCTCTACTAGGAACTAGGCAATCAGGCTTCCGACCCCACCATGGGACAGAAACAGTCCTCATAGTCCTCAAGTCACAGATAGATGAACTCCGGGATGAAGGGAAATCAGCCCTCCTTCTCCTCCTGGATTTATCAACTGCCTTTGACCTGGTCGACCACAGGGTCCTATGCAGCCACCTAGACTCGGCAGCTCACTTCTCCAAAGAGGCCATAGCATGGATACAATCATTCCTAAGCAACAGGACTATGAGAGTCTTCTCTCCTATGGCAGCAGCCAACCCCATCCCCATAAGTTGCGGAGTGCCCCAGGGATCGTGCGTCTCACCCACCCTCTACAATATCTTCACCAAGCCCCTTTTCGATAATCTGGACCTTCTGGGTGTCACATACTCTAACTATGCAGATGACACTCAGATTCTCCTACCGCTTACCGGTGATTACGACAAGGATTTGGCCTTGGTGAACAGGATATTTCTCATCATCCAGGCATGGATGGCCACCCACGGTCTATGCTTGAATGATGACAAAACAGAGATCATCATCCTGGGCACTCCTGCAACCCTCAAAAAACTCAGCTCCGAATACTCAGCATTCAACATAGACAACAATATTATTACTGTCACCAAGGAGGTTAAAACTCTGGGTTTCTATCTAGACTCCACTCTCTCCTTGAACAAGCAGGTCAATGTCTTGGCCTCGGCCACGGCATACACATGCAAGTTGATTAGAGCAGGCAAGTCCTTCCTGTCACAGGACAGTTGCATCACCATAGCCAGAGCCCACATTTTATCCAGGCTGGACTACTGCAACACTCTATACATAGGAGCCAATAAACAAACCATCAAAATAATCCAACTCCTACAAAATAATGTGCTGAGAGCAGCCCTAGGAATCCCCAAGAGAGAACATATCTCTAATACCAGAAGAGCCAACAACTGGCTCTCCATTCACGATAAAATAAAACTAAAAACTGCCTACCTCACCCACAAATGCTTGAACAATGCAGCACCCCATTACCTAGCCGATAGATTCACTTTGAAGCCTACCTCAAGAATCACCAGACTCACCAACATCAACTACCTCTGGGTCCCCAGATACAAACGTGCAAAAATCGGAGGCAGCAGCTTCCAGGTCAAGGCAGCACTTCTATGGAACTCACTACCATCCCCTCTAAGAATCAATCAAACCTATCACATGTCCCGCCAGAGCATCACCAGTTGTCTCAAAGATGCCGACATCTAGCCACACACCTTGCTGACTTGGCCCAGCACCTCTCTCGACACTGTGTGCACCAACCACAGCAACTACTGTGTAAAACTATGAATGCCTTCAAAGTACCTACCTGTATATATCGTAATTTTATTGTGCCCCCGTGTAACCAATTGGCACCTGCACACATATGTATTTCACATGTTGTAACCAAGCTTTGGATATTCTTATGCCTTGCGCCTGAATACCCTCGGGTCTGGAGTGCACCACAAATAATAAACTAAACTAAACTAAACTAAACAAACAAGTCAAAACCACACTTTCTAACAGATATGCATGATTACCTATGTAACTAATGCTGACTGGACTGTACTGTAACTACCAATGCCTTACTGTATGTAATCTAGCGCCGTTATACCTCCGGGTCCTGGGCATGTATAACAAATGAAATAAATAAAATAAATAAAATAAATAGAGAAAGGACACTTTTTATCAATAACATCCAGGAAGGTAAGCCACCTGTAGTATTAATGCAGGACTGTATGCAAAAGGTACATGCAACTCAGAACAGACAGATAACTCACATTAGCTTCCTCACAGAATGCAAAGGTGCTCAAGCATGGATAGAAAAGACCAATTGGAAGGAATGAAAAAAACTGCACATACTATTGCATGAATAGTGGATATAGATTAGAAACTACCAGGAAGGTGTGTGTACCCAGACAGGCTGAGATTAGAAGTGGAACATGGTTTTCAATTAGTGTTTCCATTAGAGATCAAAGGAACAAGTGCCTGTGGTGAGCAATATATCAATGCTCACTATTATAATGGAAGAAACACTATAGCCAGTGAAGCCATGAGGGAGGCTTTTTTAAAGATCATGGCAAAACAGAAAGGTGATGGCTGGAAGGTTTTGAATTAATCATAACCATGGGCAAAGCTCTGGGCAACCCTCCAGACCATCGTTTTTCAGCCTGCCAACCATTACAGAAGGGGAAAAACCATATGCAAATCAAGCTTGGTCCTCCCCCAAAAGGGGCAGTCCAGCCCGAACTGCTAGGTCACATCCCTTCTGCACGAGACCACAATCATCCCCCGACATGTTTCAGCCTTGTTGGGCATCATCAGTGAGGAGTAGCTTGCCACTCTAGGCCCGGCAGACTCGGGACCCACGTCTGGGCATACCCGTCCCACTCGGGTGATTTTGGCAAACAGAAAGGTGATAGCTCGAAGGTTTTGAATTAATCTTAACCACAGGCAAAGCTCTGGGCAACCCTCCAGACCATCGTTTTTCAGCCTGCTAAGCCATTACAGAAGGGGAAAAACCATATGCAAATCAGGCTTGGTCCTACCCCAAAAGGGGCAGTCCAGCCCAAACTGCTATGTCACATCCCTTCTTTTTAAAGATCATACCTTGAGAATAAATCACTCTGAAGGGCTGAACATTTTGAAGGATTTAGGGACTGGCAATTTTGAGAGGTTAGGCAATACAAGATTAAATGAGATGCTCAGGATCACACATTGGTAAAGGAGTGAAGCTGGGATTTGTGCAAACTCTGCAATTTCTGCATTTGAACACTTTTCCAGTTCTTACCTTGAAGTAAAAAAATCACATTTTTTAAAACTGACTTGGAAAGTGCACAAATCACATTACCAACATGACCATTTCTAAAAACAATATATTGTAGAAGGGTGTTACGCAAAATGGGAATGATTATAACTTTGATTCTCTCTATCATCAAGGGAAGTAAATAAATAACAGCGTACTAATTAATGTTATTGAACAGATTTAATCTAGGTTTATCTTTTGTATTATAAATTGTCATTTATAAAAGTGCCTAAAAATGTTTGACTTTTACCAAAGAAAAGCAAACAATTGTTTGTGACCATAATGTGACCAGAATGTGCTTGCCCGAGCCTCCCCATCTGAACAAACCAATTTCTAGACCTACACCATACGGATGATATGTTAGTTATTATAGCAACCCCTGTCTGGTGCAGGTACATTGCTGATAATAGCACCTGTTGTGCTGCAAAACCAAGTACATATGGCAGATTTATAAACTTCAGACATATTAAAGGCTTAACCAGCCTTTCTGGATTGTTCTATTCTAATCTTGCACATGAACCCATATCTCTGCAATGAGTGCTTAACACACTGCACCAACTTTGAACCATTGTGGCACTCAATGTATCAATATGCATTTCAACTTTGTCTATTGCACATGGTCAACATAATTCCCACAGGAAGAAGAAAATACTACAGGAGTTGTGTCGTAACGAGCACACAAACTATGTATACCACAGTGAACACAGAAGCATTACATGATGAATTGATCAAGGCAGAATGTACTTGTCAAAACTGCTAGGCAATAGGTTTAGTGCCTCAGCAGCATGCCATAAAATATCATGGCATGTGCTGTTTAAGTCTGGTGAACAATAGAATCTTAGATCAGGCGGCCTTTTGGGGCCCCCTCCAAGGTGGGGGCCCAGGGCAAGTGCCCCTTTGCTCTCCCATAAAAACATCTCTGACTACGTGAAAGCCAGCATTCATGAACCTGAGGGAACAAAGATCCTGTATCCGAAGAACCACAAGGAGTATGTGGGAAGATGTATCTATTGCAGTCCCAATGGGCAAGGCAGTCTTATTTCCTGGAGTGTTGATGAGCATGTGAAATCAGCAAGATTTCTGAAAGGAGTCAAGATATGGACTCCAAAGAAGCATTTCTTCAGACGAGGATGCCTTGGTGTGAAGATGGATGAGAGAGTGGTTGATGAATCGCCCATAGGGGGGAGAGTATAGGAAAACCCCTAGCTGAAGCTCTGCCCCCATGTTGCCTATTTGTTGGGAACTGGATATTGCAACACGTGCAGTTCCAGGGAGGATGCCTGTAATGCAAAGAATTCATGAAACAAGGTATCCATTGAGAAAAGCCTATATGCATTCATGAAGATGTGATGGTCTTCTGGACAGAGTCCCAGAAGAAGTGTGAAAATGAGTGAGAAAGAAGACTGGTCACATCATGTGGAGCACAACTGATGCATCCGGAAAAGATACACATGACATAAGAGCATAGACATTCTATATGATCTGAAGAGGAGGTGTCAAAGATGGGCAACATTTCAGGCTCAAAATGAAGATGTTCATGCAAAGAAACGCTGGAGAAAATGCAACGTCATTTTACACTTGTACAGATTAGTAATACAAGTAGACAAAGTAATCTTCAGGCTGACTACGTAGTGAATAGATTGCGGTGATGCATCAATGTATATACATAGGAATGTATAGAACCTGGATGTCCCACGATGCACTTTAGCAAATCCTGAACTCAGTGAATGAAAAGGGTTTCAGTGTGGCGCAGTTGGAAAATAGCAAATGGCCAAGGAAAATCCAAGAAAGGCTGGTTGGCCCAGAAGGAAAAGTCGAGGCCACCATGAGCCTGGTTGACTGTCCAGTAGCTACATGAACGTGAGAAAGAAACAAACTTCTGTTTGAGGTGGAATGAAAAAACACTGAAGGCGTCAAGAGTTCATCATCTAATAGTATTATATGCAGCAAAGAGCTTGAAAATGTGGTCTCCAGTCACATGGTCAGATTCAAAATAGACTTTGGGTCGAGCTGCACTGAAACCAGAAGATAAAACAAGGCACACTCCCTTATATTCTCAGGCACAGAGAGCTTCTGCAAGGCCGAGTTAAAAGCCTTAATTGGATGGCAGACTGCAAGAGTGGCGATAGATGTCGGGCTAATGGGGTGGGAAGCTATGGTCAAGGCCAGCCCACAGGCACGTGGTGTACCAGCCAGCATGCTGCTAGTCTATTCAATATTCCAGAAGTGTACATGCATGCCAACCAATTACAGAGGGCCAAGTAACAGATAGCCCTAAAGTTTGTGTAACCAATGGATCGTTGTGTATTTTGTGATGGTGAAGATGACTTGCACTAGAGGAGACCTTAGTTGTCCTCCGGATGTTAGAGACCCAATCACAACCCCTGTTAGTATGGAACATATACTTAGATGTTCCCTGTAAGCCTATCACATCCCAATGTAGGTTTTTTTAGTTTTCCACATATTGTGACCTCAATGATGATGAGTTTGACTATAAAAGTTCTGTTTTTTTATGAAATTCATCGAGATCATGCTTTGTGGAATCCATTATAACTCCCTGTTTTAGATAATGTCAAATAAAACAGTACTTAATTTTGCCAACTTCCTGAGTCAGTTTGATTATTGATGTATGAGTAAGTTCTGCATCCCCATCCATCTCTAAGTATTGCTACCTCGTCTTAAAGGACCCAGGTCTATGGGTTCAATACCCATAGACTTCTACTTGCAGCCTTTGTATTTGTTCTTCAAGCTTATCCTGCCCTTGTTAGAAGAGATGTGGACATTCATACTTTTTCGCAGGATCCTAAGAATGGGCCTGTGATTAGAAGGCTACTTACAGCGATGGTTCAAGAAATCCTACAGCGACAAAACCTATTATAAAGTATCTAATTAAAAAGTGTTTTTCCTTCCTTAATTGAGAACAGCAAAAATTAGGAATGTTGAAATTATTACGATTTCAGAGAATGAGGGCAAGTGGTGGGGATGAATATGCTGGTTTGCGATATAAATATGCACCATTATGCTTTGTGCCTTGTTGTTCCTTCTGATTTATTATTTTAATGATCCAAAAAAGGTAGACGTCCCTTTGAGTTTCCCCACTTCAGTAACTCGTGTAGATTTGCCTCTTACTGAAAAGCCAAGACCCTTTGTATTACCCCCCAGCATAAGGCTGCTTTAGAGTTATTTCCATGGGTTGCTGACAAATTGAGAGGAAGATACAGAAGAAGTGCAGAGGAAGACCATAATGGGATTAACACATATTTAGACAGTACAGCACACTTGGGTAATAACATGTGGTAACCGCACATGAAAAAGGTCGGAGAAGGAACATCTAAACAGAGTTGCTATGTTTGTGCTCTCATACCTTATGCCATGGGCACCTCTAAGATATTTATAGCTACAGAAGTACCAGTGCAAAAAGCTAGTTGCCTCCTAACATCTCAAAGTCTGGCAGACAAGAGGACAGTTCTAGGGTCGAACAGCATCCTTAGTATGGGTGGCTGAAAATAAATCTCAAAGAGAAGATAGCTATGTGCAAGATTTGGAATGGATGGAGAAGGAATAAGAAGGGAAGAAAACCAGATGTTAAATTGTCAAGGCAAAGATAAAGAAGGCATATGAAGATGCAAGGAAAGAGGCCAACTGCAGATTAAAGGAATAGTGCTGACTTACAGAATGATGGGCTGAAGGCCTGATTGTGTGCAATGCGCCAGCAATAAAGGGATATTTCGAGCGAGTTATAGATACTGCAGTGAATGAATGCAAACATCATTGGCCAAGAATTGTGAAGTTGCTGACTTGGGTTGATGATAAAGGAGGACCTTTGCAGATTGTATCTCTAGCAAATGCATCCCTGTGTTTCAGAAACAATGGCATGAGGAAGGTTGTAGTAAATCATCGGTGTACCAGGCATGAAGGATGGAACAGCTGTCTTACTGGACCACTACTGGGCTTCTGGATCCAGAGATTACATGAAGCTCCCCAAAGATTGGGGAGGGATATGTTCTATAGTGCTTATTCAAGCTCCAGCATTAGTGCTTCCAAAGATCGACCTGAACATTGGAGAATTTCCAAAAGCAGAAGCTCATTTGAGAAGTAGAAGATCATTCACATTTCTTAACCGAGCAAAGAGGAAAAATTACTTTTCAGCCAAGTCAAAAGAAGCATTTGATTCCATTCCATATGACCACAAGTTGTCCAGCCATACTTCAACAATATTCACGGCTATCTTTATGCCAGGAATACAGACAATGTTGAATGCAAAGTGGTTGCAAATCACTTGTTGGGAGCTCCTGCAGACAATCAACACTACTATCAAGGGATTCAATGTGATCAAGGAGGAATTGAGGGCGATGAGGCTGATGACCCTCCAGAATAGATATGTCCTGGACATGATCACAGCAATGGATGGAGGATTTTGTGCCAAAATCGGAGACTCATGTTGCATGTTCATACCTTCTCATGATGACGAGAATGGGACCTTGACATAGTCCATAACTTTGCTGACAAACTTATACAACAAGATGGAAGACGCAACAGAGGATCTTGCAGATGATGACTGGTCCACGTTTATCTTCTCATGGGTTCCACAATGGGTGGCAAACATCTTTAAGTTTCTAGGAACAGTATTGGTGATGGTGATATTTTGATTCTGTGTGATCAGGATAAAAATCACACAGTGTAAGAAGACAGCATAAAAAGGCAGTAGGAATGAAGATTATGATTGATGTCGAATGAGGGTTTGGGCCCAAGGAGCTGACGGATGAAGAAATCAGCAAATATATAGAGTCCAGCATCTTAGCACCTGAGGGAACAAAGTTTTTGCATCCAAGAAATCACAGGAAATACGCGGGACGATGGATCTACTGTAGTCCGAATGGACAATGCAGCCACATGACAGGGATCATTGATGAACATGTAAAATCAGCAGGCTCCTTGAAGGCAGTAGTGAAGATTTGGACCCCAAAGAAACATTTCTTCAAAAGAAGAAATCAAGATGTTGAGACTGGTGAAGGAGTGGTCGATGAATCAACCAGAGGGGGGAGTGTAGAGGAAGAGCTGAATGGCTCTGCAGGAAGTCTCACCCCCATTTTCCCCATATGTTGGAAAACAGATATTGCGACATGCGCTACGGCAGTAATGATGCCTGTACCACGAAGAGCCTTTGAGACCAAGTATCCCTTGAGAAAACCCTATCTGATGAAACCCCATGGAGATGACAATCTCTTGGAGGAGATCCCTGAAGGAATATGAAGATGAATAAAAGAGAAGATTGGTAAACTCACAAGAAACAAGCATGATGCACAGAGAAGACAGGTCGAAGAAGTGAATGTATGAAAATTAAGGAAACTGATGAGGAAGTAAATAATCGAGAAGACTTTCACATGCAGGATGAAGATTGCACATGTGAAGAGCACTGCAGAAAATGCAAGCCGTTTTACAACTGTACAAATGCAGAACGCAAGTAGACTAAGTAATCATGAGGCTGCAGACGGTGCCGCCAATATATATATATCTCTGTATATAGATATATATATATAATCTGGCTAGTCAATGGGCCTCATTACACGGTAGGCGGTAAACCATGGCGCTATAAGCGCCATGGTTCATGCCGGTAATTTACCAGCACCACCTTGGAGGAAAGGGGAATTACCGCCCTATTCCAAGGTTGGGAAGGCGGTAATTCATCTTTACTCCATTGCCCTCCCCATTCCCATTTTTGCCCCATAGGGCATAATGGGTATGGGGAAGGCGCTAATTACGGTACCGCAAATTGCGGTACCGTAATTAGCACCCTGGTCCCTTTGCGGGTTGGATTTTTAACGCCTGCAAAAAGCAGGCGTTAAAATCCCCAACCCGCAAAGGGACCTCGTAGTAAGGCGGTAAGGATTTACCGGTACCGGTAAAATACCGGTACCGGTAAACCCTTACCGCCTACCGTGTAATGAGGCCCAATGTCACAATTTTAATAAACTCAAACCCACGGAGAAAGATGGATTAACAGCTATGTGTGTGTCGCAGCAGAGAAATAAGCTGAAGCTTGAAGGAAGACTGAGAAAGGCTGTCTGGCCTGGTGTCAAAGACTGAAGCAAGCCAAGAGTGGTTATCTATCCTTGAAGTACAGTGAACATGAGAAGCTGAATCTGCCTTTTTTAAGATGTGAGCAAAAGAACAATATGATTGGCAAGTTTATTAATTCAAGACAATCAAATGTTTTAAAACAGGCTGGAGTATGGTCTTTAGTCACGTGAACTGAGGATGAAAATAGGCGTGGAGGTGCAGGCCTGAGCTAAAATAAGAGTGTGCTTATACTCCCTTCTATTCTCAGTAGCCATGATACTTTGTAAGGCCAAGTTCAAAGACAATCTGAATGGCAGATGGCATGAGTGATGATGGATGTCAGGCTAATTCGGTGGGGAGACATGGACAAGTCCACCCACTGATAACTGTGGTACCAGTTTACGTGCTGCTAGTGAGTCAAATATTCTACAAGGGTAGGTCCAAGCGTGCCAACCAATTGTAGAAGGCTGTATAATGAAGGGATTTATAGTTTGAGAGCCAATGATGTACTGTGTATCTAGTAACTGATGAGGATGACTTGCACTAAGGGTGGGCATAAGATGTCCACCTGCCTTTAGAGACCCAATCCCAATCCAATCCCTTTTAGAAAGTATACTTAGATGTTCCCCTTAAGTCAATCACAATCTCACATAGGTTTTCTTAGTTTGGCACACAGTATGATGAGTTTTTGTTATAAAAGAATTAATTTTCATTAAATTCGCTGAGCGAGCTTATGTGACGTCTGTTGGTGTCCGTTGTAACTCCCTGTTTTAGACAATTGAAAATAAAACAACCTGATGAGACATTTTGCCATCTTCCTGTGTCGATCTAATCATTTGTTGTAAGAGTTATTCTTCATCCCCTCCATAATACCATGTGGTACCTCAATTAAAAGGACAATAAGGGTTCAGCCTCATGGCTATATTCAAACTATGGCAAATATTTCAAGAGGGACAGGGGACACACTGAGGCAACATTGGATGGTGAGCCAGCAGGAGGTGCAGGGGCCTGTGACCCCACCTTCCACTCCCCCATATGTCCCTCCGAGCGTGGTCTCTGACGACAGATGATGAGCAAGGGATGTACCTATTACGAGAATTACAAGCCACAAAGGGGTATTCAAAACTGACATATAAACCACCACGATACACTAGAAAAGGGGGACAAAGAGGCACAGGGCAGCAAACCACTGGGTGAGGAGCAATCAGCAAAGCACAGTAGGATGCCAAGGAGGGACTAGGGAGCATAGCCACAAATGAATGGAAAAGGGGACACATTCTTTTAAAGCTGGAAGGAAGGACAGATGGGGAGCAAGAGGTGGCAACTGAGGTAATGGAAGGCTTGAGAGGAGGCACAGAAGTGAGTGATTGGGCTGAGATAATGGAGCAAATGGACAGAAACAAGAAGGAAAGAGAAGAGAGATTGGAAATAGAGCACAGGGAAAGTAGGACAGATGAAGGGAAGGAGCAGATGCAGAGAGAAGGTGAAGAAATGATAGAAAGGGAGCATATAGGAAGAAAGCAAGAGGAACAGGAGCAACAGGACAAAAGTATAAGAGAAGTAAAAGAGATCAAGAGGTGGAGAGAGGTAGCAGAGCAGGAAAAATGCAAGTTGATTGAGAAGGAGCAATTTAAATTGCAAGTGGTAAGATTAGCTATGGAACACACACAAAAGGAGGACGAGCAAGCAATAATGGCTGTAAAGACAGAGTGGACAGTGGATTTGGGGAAATGACAGTGTTGAGGGGGGCTGACAAACAGAGCCAGACAGCACAACCTCACTGGACAAGGGTACCACAGAGACGGCCTGAACAGGCATAGGGGCCTGGTGGGAGGAAGTAGATATGACTTGCGGGACATCACCATTTACATGAAACCTAACACTGACACAACCACGAGAAGACTGAGCTATGTGGATGACTTTTGCAGTAACATGGGCTCGGGTCTGACACCGAAGGGCGAAACAGTTGGGACGAGAGGAAGGAACAACATAGGCCCCAATCAAAAAGGACAAGCACTGACAAGTGGGTGACATGCGAGAGAGGGACTGGTACAGGGGTACAGGAGGAGGCAAAGACGAGCGCACACCACGGTCAGTTGATGTGCTATGTAACATAAATGACCTAGTACCATAAGTAATAAGGCTCAAAGACCTCCTAGGATGAAGGCTGGGGGAGACGCCTATAGTATGTTCCAGAGAGAGAACCCAGAGGGACCCAACAACAATATCAGAATGCTCATAACTGAACTGATAGATATGTACACCGACATTAGGAATGCAGATAGAGAGGTCAAACTGACTAGAAGTGTGAATGGAGAGATAGGGTTCACACAGATGCCCCTGCTAGAAAAGGGAGGAGGACAACCACAATATATACCATGAAAACACACTGACAAAGAGAATGTGGGGTGTAGACTACCATCATTGAGTGCCGGTGCTGGGGAATGGATTTATGAAATGGAAAGAATGACAGTGGGGCAGAGGCTAGCAGTGGGAGACGTAAAAGGACTACTAGTGGTGATCCCCAGGGACGCTGCTGATGACATATGGAAGAGGGCGGGGTTCACCAGAACGATGAACCAAAGCATGGCACACCCTGGTTCACCGTTTGCAACCTGCAGAGCTGCCGTATGGTGAGCTCTAAGGGCACAATATCCAGACTCATCAGATATTGGGGCAATTATGTCCAGGGAAATGAGAGAAGATGAAGACCCCTTGCAGTATATTCAAGAGATCCAAGAGCTTTGGCGCCTTGAAACTCGAGAACCGTGGGATAAACCAGTAGCAGTATTTTACCACATATTATGCAAGCGGTTGCCAGAACCAGTACAAAAGCATCTCAACAAGTTACTAGGCATGGAAGCAAGAGCTTGGCCACAAATACAGCTTACGACTGTTCACCATTTTAGGCAATGGTGAGAGAAGCTTAACTAAAAGGCAGAGGACAAAAAGATAGACAAAACTAAATTTGTGCAGAAGAAACTATCATAGTATGCCATGGAAGCGGTGTTATTGATGAGTGCGAGTGCACAGAGAGCACAGATGAGCATGAGCGCATAAGGAGCACAGCAGCAGCAGTACATGCCACCGACCATTGGGGGAGGATTTATAGTGCAGGAGAACATGCAGTAAGGGTTTAGCAGGAGGGGGCACCAAGAGGCCACAGTTATGGACTGCAGATGCATCCCAACCAATTGGACTTTCCAGGGGGATTTCGGGGATATGGGTCACAGGTGCAGCATGACCCAGGGGATTTTGCCGGGGGATTCAGGGTTTCAGGGGGTTTTCAAGGACAAGGGCGATAGCCACCACAGTGTTGGATGTGTGGGCAAATAGGACAAATCTTGAGAGCTTGCAGACGCAAGAGGATGCAGCAGAATTGGGAAACACAATACCATTAAACATATCAGGGTGACCAAGGTGACTATTATAATCAGGACCAACAACAGCTATAATAAGGACAGACACAGAGTGTACACGAGCAGGCACCCCAGCCCATGACACTGACACCACAGATGCAAGCCCCCGTACCACAGTACTTACGAGCACCACAGATTTAAGGAAACACACAGCACAGAACTCCATGGCGACTGTCCACATTAGAAAGCTGGGAGGGGTCACCATGGTGGTGAACAAACCCTTTTTTGGAAATTGGGACGTCCTTATATCCTCAATAGGACAGCCCACATTAGGACTTGATCTGTTCCATCCTCTTGATCACACCAAACCCTGTAGGTGACAAAACATTTTCCTTTCTTGAAGATACAGAGTTAACTAGGCCCTCCATTAGTGAGGGGGCATTTAGATTGTCAGACGATGCCATGAATACTCAAGGATTGTCTGGGAATCGGGAAGTGGTTCCTTTCACAGACAATATCTCCCTTTCTATCTCCCTTTCTACAGGGGAACACAATTTGTCTGTGTCTTTACTATACTCTCAACAGACACCTGTTAACATAATGGGATGAGACATTATGAGCAGACAAAACATGACAATATAATTCACAGACAAGGGGATAGTGTGCTGCACACCAGGAATACACATGCTCAAGGTAAGCAAGATCATCCAAGCCTATTGTGGACAGAAGGTACAGAGGGGGGTGACAGTGGACATAGAGATGTTCCTGTACAGGACTGACATTGCTATTGTATAGCTCCCAGTGATTGCAGGAAAGATGTGGCATGTTCTAAATGAGTATCTATTAGGACCTGAGATACCATTGGACGAGGCAGAAGGCACAATAGTGCCAATATAAATTGAGGCAGTGGTTGTGAGAGATGGTTGGATAGCAGTACATGGGATGGACGACACAGGACGACCATGGTGAGCAGTGATCATGGTAGCAGAAGGTTGCAGACTAACCACAGTGATAGATGAATAACTGTTCAGGGACAAAAGGTCAGAGCGTAAGATGGTGTTATAAATGAGTTTGACATATTGGCTGACAATATATTACAAAGAGGTACCACAGAGGACGGCAATGGCACTGGAAGCACCACCATCCATCTGTGAGGATAATTGGGTCAAGGTACCCAGCATCCTATGTACCACAATCCCCAGGACTTGGGACTCCTGAAAGGATTAGGGGGAGTGAAGATAAAAGTGAAAACAGGAGCAATTTTACAAAAACAGTATCCACTCTCAAAAGAAGCAGATGAGGCCATTTATGAGATGATTGCAGCACTAGTGGAGGGAGGCATTCTAGTGCCATCAGAGTCCCCATGCAACACCACAGTGTACCCAGTCTAAAGATCAAAAGTGGGTTAGTGGCATTTATTCTGGGATTTGCGGCCCCTAAACAACATTGTAGAAACAGAGTATCCTTTGGTTGCAAACCCTGTGACAATTTTATCCAACATTCCGGCGGAAGCAGCATGCTTCACAGTCATAGACTTTAAAAATGCATGTTTTCAGTGCCATTACACCCAAACTCACAAGACTTGACTTTCTTTATGTATAGAAACCAGAAGTGGAAAATCAGGGGTACTGCGAGTAACCATCTATTTCTAACAGGGTCATCCAGATGGACCTATGTAATGTACAAATGGAGAGACCTGTGCTACAGTATGTAGATGACATTTTGATTTTCAGCACTACAGAAGCCCAGTGTAGAAAAGATTCAGTTGACAGTGTTAGCTAACAAACGGTATAAGGTGGACAAGGCCAAACTTCAGTATTGTCAGAAAGAGTTGCTATACATTTGACAGACAATATCCCAAAATAGTTGACAGATCACACCGGAGAGGGCGGAAACAATGTACAAGACAGCCAAACCCAGGACAGTGAGAGAAATGCAACAGTTCTTGGGGTTGTGCAATTACTGCAGAGCATGGGATTTTGGCTACAGTGCATATGTGAGGCCTTTACTGGGCAATCTGAATGAAGCATAGAAGGGACACAAGGCAATAAACTGGACAACAGAAATGACTGAGGCATTTGAACAGCTGAATCAAGCCATAGGCAGAGCCCCAGTTTTAGGTATCTCAGACTACTCAAAGGAACTCTTCCTGTTTTCTCACACAGATGGAGTAGTGATGAAACCAGTACAGACACAGAAATGAAGTTTGGGACACAGGCAAATAGCATACTACAGTGGAAAACGTGACCCAGTAATGAGAGGACACTACCGGTGCGAGCAGGCTTTGGCTGCCACCACTTTTGCGGTAGAAAAATCAGCAGGAATTATCTTAGGTACACCACCACTCTTTACATGGAGCACATCCTTTTTGTGAAACTGCAGAAGCCAAAGAGCACACTGACAACACAGAGAGCATCAGGGTACAAGGTGCTACTATCAAAAGCATCACTAAAGATAGTGAGATGCCAACTTGTTAACCCAGCGGTTTTCCAAGCAGACATTTTACAAGAAGGAGACTATGCACATGACTGTGCAGAGAACATAAAGGAATCCAGTGACACTCACATGGTACATGAGGACCCACTTGAGGATGGAGACATGCTGTACATTGATGGGTCTTTGACAATTGGGCAGGCATATGGGGTCAGGCATACAGTAACTGCAGTGCTGAGGTTAAGGGAAGATGGAACAAGTGAGGAAGCGTTGAGTGCGAGATTGCCATCACATTATTGAGCACAGGCAGCAGAGTTAGTAGCCCTAATACTAGCATTGGAGAATAGCAGAGGAAAGGAAGTGACAGTGTACTCTGACACTGCCCACGTGACCTTGACAGTACACTCAGGACTAGCGCAATGGATCAGAATAGGCTTCAGGACGGCAGATGGTACACCAGTACAGCATACAGTTCTATTGGGCAAATTGATTGACGTTATTCAGTACCCTACAGAGATAGCAATAGCGAAGAGCCAGGCACACACACAAGGGGAAGATTGTACCTCAAGGGGAAACGAAGCAGGAGACTCAGAAGAAAAATGTGCAGCATATTTTGGAGAACTACTAGAAATGGAAACAGCATCAAATGCTCGAGACTATGCAAGGAACATGGTACTGAAGGAAGTGTATAATGCATTAACAGAGACTCAAATAATGGAGTTGCAGGGAGCTGCACCAGGGAGGAGAAAGAATTATGGACCAGGATGGTGTGTACAGTATCTCCAACAGATGCCCTATGGTGGCAGAATAACACAGGGAAGGTGATGATGCTACTAGCATTATTGAACACTGCACTGACACAATTACACTATCTAACGCACACAGGAAAAGAGATCATTGCTTCCCGTATTGAAGACACATTGTTCTGTCCTAATTTGGTGGAACACATGGCTGAATGTGTAAGCAACTCTTTGACATGCAGGAAATTTACAGAAAGACATACATTGAGAGTTGTGAGAGGAGCCAAACCTCAGCTAGTAGGCCCATTCCAGCATTTACATGTTGATTATGTTGACATGATCTAAGTGTGTCAAGGGTACCGCTACATGATAGTGGTTGTGTGCCCATTCTCGAGATGGATTGAGGGTGGCCCCTGTTCATACCCTGACGCTCTCAGAGACACGCAAGCTTTTTGGTCCGGGAAGAATTCCGAAGATGGGGGGGGTGTGAGGTCATGTGGTCTGACAATGGCCCTTACTTCGCCAATGAGATGTTCAAGCACATAACTTACAGTTTAACTACAAGATTTCCTGAAAGATCGGGGTATTTCGTATCTACATCAATCCGGTTTTAGACCAAGTCACAGGACAGAGACAGCACTTTGTCAGTCTGGAATGACATTCTGCAGGCTGCCGATGAGGGTGAAATCAGCATGCTAGTCATGCTGGACCTCACAATAGCCTTTGATACAATAGATTTCGAGATTCTTATGTCAAGACTTTCTGCAGTGGCCCAGGTCTCTGACAAGTCATTGCAATGGTTTACCCCCCATTTAAACAACCAAACTCAGCAAGTTAAATTGGGGAATTTTAGCTCTGATTTTCTATTAGTTAAATGTGGAGTGCCCTGGTGCTCATCCCTGTCACCATTGTTGTTTAATATTTACATTAGTCCTTTGCTGGACATTTTCTTGGAATTTGGATTACATTATCATTCCTATGCCTATGACACGCAGATCTATATGTGGTTAAATGAACCTATGGAAGCAACAAAATAGTATTAGCATGTCCCAGTAAAATAAAGAGCTGGATGGTAGCTAACAAGCTCCAGTTAAATCCAAATAAAACAGAGATTAATCTCCTCAGACCTAAGACAAAATTGGCTAAAACGTTAACATATCTGCCCTGCCCAGAATTATTTAAGGTCTCCACATCATTTGCCACAAAGGTAAACAACCTTGGATGTACTTGGCAGGCAAACCTAAGTTGAAACTTGTAGGTCAACCATATGGTAAAATCTATATGCTCCCATCTTAATCTGGTAAAACCTTTGTGACTGCTGATTTCACCTAAAGATCATTCCCTGGTTGTCTGTGCACTGGTTAATTCCAGGCTAGACTATTGCAATGCCCTTTTCCAGCATCTACAGGTTACGCAGAATTCAGCCATTAAGCTAATTTTTTCACTACCCCGATGCTCACACATCTCCCAGTTTTGGAGGAACCTTCATTTGTTACCAATACAACAGAGGGTGTGGTCTAAGACCCTTTGTTTGACTTTTAAGTGCCTCCATGGGACTGCACTGACATATCTTGTGTCAAAAATGTCTGCCTATCAACCGGATCACTGTCTTTTATCATCACAACAACACCTACTGGTGGTTCCCCCATCAAGATCTGTGACATGGGGCAACAGGCGTTTCTCCGGTTCGGGGCCAAGAGCATGGAATGCTCTACCCTATGACTGTTGGAAAATGAATTCCCTTTTAGAATTTAGGAAAAAACTGAAAACCTATCTTTTCAATTAAATGTGCAGATAATGCTGGCTTTCTGGTCTCTCCTCTTATTCTATCAGTGCCCAGATGCAATGGCTTACTCAGTACCAATTCAGATATGCGCTTTACAAATGCAAAAATTCAATTCAATACAATTCAGCTATGTTGCTGGGCATTCAACATACATTTTCTTGTGCTTATTACCCGCAAGAAAATGGAGTGTGTGAACACCTGAATGGCCTTCTGAAAGAAGCAATATCTAAAACAAAGCAGAGCACAAAGAATAACTGGCATCACTGCCTGCCACTTGCACTGTTTGCATTGCGCAATAAGCCTGGGTCCAACCACCTTTTAATGCCCCCTGAGGTGGTGACAGGACAATGCATGCAACTCCCACTGGCTCCTCCCACTAGAGCACTGAAAGACTGTGAGAGTAGTGCAGATGTGTTAGGCCAGGAAATGTTTGATTACATTACTTCCTTGATTGCTAGTGACTCTTTTATCTCTCGCCAGACACGTCGACACCGGGGAGGCCCAGAAGACAGCGTAGAAAGCAACAGTGGCAACTAAACAAAAGACTCAGAGATTAAAAGAGAGGTTAATGTTGGGTATGTGGTCTTGCTGAGGAATTTCATCAGATGGTGGGGTGCACCCAGGTTCACTAGTCGCAACACCGTGGGGCAGGTGGCAAGCCGAGCGGTCAAACTCAAAGGGAAAACCATGTGGACCCACCTCTCAGACGTCAAGCCCTGCCAAGCAGCGGCCTTGCCTGCCAACAAGTTCGACAGGGCCAATGATCAGCAGAGAGAAGAGCAAACCAATGAGTTCAAACTTTCACTGCTGAGTGGAGGACTCCTAATGGTTACTGGCTCAAGGGCAGCAGAGCTAGGGAACAGACTACTCACAGACTTAGAGTGTGGGTACACTGTCTGTTTGTTATTTTATCCTCTGCATGCATTCTTCGAGAAAGCAGACTGCAATAATTGTTGATAGTTCATGTTACCCACTGACTATCACCCTGATACCTTCTTGAACCAATGTGTCCACAATGTGAGAAGACCCAGTAGTTTCCAGACCCGATTTCCCATAGTGTATTATCTTGCTTTTGTGGAATATTTGGCCCAAGTTTACAAACAACTCGAACAAGGCAACGCTTCTGTTCATGCCACATTGAGAGACTCACTAGTAAGGGCAGTGTTGGAGCAGGTGTTTATTTTTTCAGTGAATGCTATATGGTCCATGGGGCTCAAAGAATTATCTAAATGCTAACAAAATAACACATTCTTTTGTGCATTTCAGGCGGGCAACTATATTTTCAGACTGCACTAGGATCAAGTAACACAGGTAAAGATGGGTGAAATAATAAAGAATGTGATTATATTGTTGTGTCACTTCATTCCAAGTGTGGTATTTGCATTTCTATTTCAGAGAATATCACTTGTTGCTAGTGCTACTGCTGTATCCTCTACTAACACTACCCCAACCCCAGCAGGTGGAACGACCATGTCAGGGGAACAGGAAAGCACTCAAAGCACGGTAATGAGAGGTAAGTACAGTGCTGACACAGACATGAAAGCGGTAAACCTTTATCTTACTGACACTGCTCAAGTGTCTAACAACATGTGATGCAAGCACATGACAAAAGTAGATAAGGAAACCACTGGGAGAGCTGTGTATGTCTGCTCATTAATCCCATATGCCATGAGTGCCTCCAGAATGTTTATAGCAACTGAAATACCAGCAGCAGGAGCTTAATGCCTGATGTACCTGTCGATGGTAACAACCCCAGGAAGGTTTCAAGGGAAGACAGCAACATTGAGATGGATGGCTCAAGCAATATTCCAGTTCAAAGACAATTACATAAAGACATTAGACATGATGAACAATCTTTGGAAATTAGATGAAGCAATACAGTATGTAACCGATGGGCCTGAAAAAGGAGAGACAAAGTCTTTAATGTTGAAGGAATAGCCATGCCTATGGACAAGAGTGAAAGAGATCGGGGGAGAACCGGGGTGCTGAGAGAGACCGCAGATACTGGTGTATGGTCAAGTATACACGGAAGACGGATAGAAGGATGGAGTGGTGGGAAGCAAGTGCTCACCGTAGCACAGCCATGAGTGAACAAGGTGCAAGAAAAAAATGACAGGTGGTTGAAAAAGTGGGATACAAGTGCAAAATTGCTCACTTGGGTAGAAAATGACGGTGGACCAACGCCTATAATACCATCTGTGGTACATCTCTGCAATGTATTCTCACCCAATATGTCACATTCCAAACACCGTCTTGCTCTCTGACCTTTCATCGCTGAACAGTTCATCACCTGTCACTGTGGTTAACCTGCACCCTTCTGCCACCGTGATCACTGCTCTCCATGGTTGTCCTGTGTCGTCCATCCCATGTACTGCGATCCCCATGTACTGCCAGAAGACATTTGGGGATGTATGCACCTTGCCAAACAAATAAGGTCTAAACAGTACTCACCACTAAATACCCCACAACTAACCCTCCACCCTCCCTCCCCGGCAGCTCCCCAACTGCCATTGTAGATCCCAACTTCCTCCAGGGCCCCAATTGTACAGGGAGGGGGTGTGGCTGACTAGCCCTGGGGATACGTGCCAGTAGTTGAAGCCCAAGCCAGTTCCTTATGATGAACATCAGTGCTGGGCCATCCCCTCACTGCTTAAAGTCTATCCCCCAAAACAACATGCATCGGGGAATAGTGGGGCTGAGGTGCTTGGCTCGGGCGCTTAGTCACCTGTACAGTTCAGCTGGGCCGATATTAGTGTAGAGGAGCAGCTGCATGCCTCTGCAGGAAATCCCGCTGCCCTACCTCCTATATGTTGGAAGCCTGAGATTGTGCCATGCATAACACCAGCAGTTGTGACCATACCACAGCGAGTATTTGAAAGAAGGTACCCACTGAAAAACCCTATCATATGTATCCCTGAAGAGATGATAATCTGAGGGAGAAACTCACTGAAGGAATATGAAAAGGAGCAAAAAGAGGAGCTGGTGATGTCACGAAAGACAAATGTGACCCCCGGAGGATACTGGCTGAAGAGAATGCATGGATCTTACAGAAACTGATGACAAAGTTAAGAATCAAGTACAATTTCATATGTGAAAAGATGATTGCACGTGTGCGAAGTACGGCAGAAAATGCAAGCTGTTCAATAAGTGTACAGATGCTGTAACACAAGTAGATTAAGTAATCTTAGAAGCTGGCTATATGTAGTGAATAGACTGCAGGCAAAGCCGATATTGTATAGGAACTGGACATCGGTGTCATGAATTTAGTAAGTCAAGACCCATGGAGAGAAAAGGCAAGAACTATGTTAGAGCCAGAATAAGGTGAGATTGTGGAAAAGAATAGCGAGGCAGTCTGGCCTGGTATCATAGTTGAAGCAACCAAGGTCTGTTATCTATTCTTGAAGACAGTGGATGTGGGAAGCTGAATCATCCCTTCTTAAGGTGCAAAGAAAAAAACACCAAGCATGCCAAGTTTCATTCATTTAAGACATTTAAATGCTGCAAAATGGACCAAATCATGGTCTCCTGTCATGTGAGCCAAGAATGGAAATAGAGTTGAGCATGGAGTCCTAGAACAACGATAGGGAAAGCCTGTACTCCCATATATTCCCACAGACAAGAATACTTTGCAAGGCCAAGTTCAA